>NC_079191.1:31770546-32370546 GCF_029499605.1 Hyla sarda | reverse complement strand
GAGTTGTAGTTTTGAAACCTCTGGAGGTCCGCAGGTTGAAGACCACTGCGGCCTTCGAAATCATCCAGCCCCCTCTCACCCCCTTTAGTTCTGTACTCACCTCCGGTCAGCGCTGGTTCGGTGCTGCAGGACTGTCCGGTGAGGAGGTCGTCCGGTGGGATAGTGGTTCCGGGCTGCTATCTTCACAGGGGGCCTCTTCTCTGCGCTTCGGGCCCAGAATAGAGGCGTTGCCTTGACCATGACGCAGAAGTACGTTAGTAATGAACGTACCTCTGCGTCGTCGTCAAGGCAACGTGACTATTCTGGGGCCGGGCCCGAAGCGCTTAGAAGAGGCCTCCCCGGTGAAGATAGCAGCCCGGAACCACTATCCCACCGGACCACCTCCTCTCCGGACAGTCCTGCGGCACCGGACCAGCGCCGAGCGGAGGCGAGTACTGTACAGAACTAAAGGGGGTGAGAGGGGGCTGGATGATGTCGAAGGCCGCAGTGGTCTTCAACCTGCGGACCTCCAGAGGTTTCAATACTACAACTCCCAGCAAGCCCGGACAGCCGATGGCTACCCGGGCTTGCTGGGAGTTGTAGTTTTGAAACCTCTGGAGGTCCGCAGGTTGAAGACCACTGCGGGTGGAGAGTTCACTCGAGTATAAGCCGAGGGGGGTGTTTTCAGCACGAAAAATCGTGCTGAAAAACTCGGCTTATACTCGAGTATATACGGTATTCCAGGAAAAAAAAAATTATATCAACTTCCTCCAGAAAGTTAAACAGATTTGTAAATTACTTCTATTAAAAAATCTTAATCCTTTCAATAATTATCAGCTGCTGAAGTTGAGTTGTTCTTTTCTTTCTGGTAACAGTGCTCTCTGCTGACATCTCTGCTTGTCTCAGGAACTGCACAAATCAGAATAGGTTTGCTATGGGGATTTGCTTCTACTCTGGACAGTTCCCGAGACAGGTGTCATCAGAGAGCACTTAGACAGAAAAGAACAACTCAACTTCAGTGGCTCATAAGTACTGAAAGGATTAAGATTTTTTAATAGAAGTAGTTTAAGAATCTGGAGCCAGTTGATACATAAAAAAAAGTTTTTTCCTGAAATGCCCCTTTAATATAAAAAATGTGGGCATAGTTTGCTCGCTATTCTAGGGAATACATTTGTACATAAAATACGGCTGAACATAGCCAAAATGTGAGCCAAGGGATTCCAAAACAAAAAAAAGGTGAAATTATTATATAAATTTTTTTTAAACTGCCTTTTAAAATGACATGTTAACTTTATGCTTCAGGACTACGATTACAGAAATACAAAATTTATATTGTTTGTGTTATGTCTTTTCTGTGTATGTCTACTTTTCAAAAAATAAAAATAGCTTTGCATCTCTTTATTCTATCCCATATACATTTTTTTTCTTTCTCCAGAGCTACCATTTTGGGGTAAATTAGATTTTGATTATTTTTTTATCCATGTTTTTTGGGAGGCAAGGTTACCCCAACACAAGCAATTCTCACATTAATTTTATATTTAAATAGTTCAGACATTTCTAGATGCGATTACATCAATTATGGATTTTTTTAAATGTTTGTTTTCACATAAATAACAGTGCCATACAGTGCCACCCCTGTACACTGCAAAAGTAATATACTCTACAATGACTTAGTAGCAGTCTTACAAAGAATAAATAACACCATGCAGAACTCAAATAATACCACCATACAGTGCGCAAACAATACCAATATACGGGGCATATTGTACTCTATGAGGATACAGGGCTCTAATAATGTCACCATACAGTGCTCAAGTAATACCGATATACAGTGCATATAGTGCTCTATAGAGCTTACAGTGCTCTAATAATACCAGTATACAGTGCTCTAATAATTCCAATATACAGTGCTCTAATAATACCAGCATACAGTGCTCTAATAATACCAATATACAGTGCATATAGTGCTCTATAGAGCTTACAGTGCTCTAATAATACCAATATACAGTGCTCTAATAATACCAGCATACAGTGCTCTAATAATACCAATATACAGTGCTCTAATAATACCAGCATACAGTGCTCTAATAATACAAATATACAGTGCTCTAATAATACCAGCATACAGTGCTCTAATAATACAAATATACAGTGCTCTAATAATACCAGCATACAGTGCTCTAATAATACAAATATACAGTGCTCTAATAATACCAGCATACAGTGCTCTAATAATACAAATATACAGTGCTCTAATAATACCAATATACAGTGCTCTATTAATGTCACCATACAGTGCTCAAATAATACCAATATACAGTGCATATAGTGCTCTATAGAGCTTACAGTGCTCTAATAATACCAATATACAGTGCTCTAATAATACAAATATACAGTACTCTAATAATACCAATATACAGTGCATATAGTGCTCTATAGAGCTTACAGTGCTCTAATAATACAAATATACAGTGCTCTAATAATACCAGCATACAGTGCTCTAATAATACCAATATACAGTGCATATAGTGCTCTATAGAGCTTACAGTGCTCTAATAATACAAATATACAGTGCTCTAATAATACCAATATACAGTGCTCTAATAATACCAGCATACAGTGCTCTAATAATACCAATATACAGTGCATATAGTGATCTATAGAGCTTACAGTGCTCTAATAATACCAGTATACAGTGCTCTAATAATAACAATATACAGTGCTCTAATAATAACAATATACAGTGCTCTAATAATAACAATATACAGTGCTCTAATAATACAAATATACAGTGCTCTAATAATACCAATATACAGTGCTCTAATAATGCCAGTATACAGTGCTCTAATAATAACAATATACAGTGCTCTAATAATACAAATATACAGTGCTCTAATAATACCAATATACAGTGCTCTAATAATACCAGTATACAGTACTCTAATAATAACAATATACAGTGCTCTAATAATACAAATATACAGTGCTCTAATAATACCAATATACAGTGCTCTAATAATACCAAATATACAGTGCTCTAATAATAACAATATACAGTGCTCTAATAATACAAATATACAGTGCTCTAATAATACCAATATACAGTGCTCTAATAATACCAATATACAGTGCTCTAATAATACCAATATACAGTGCTCTAATAATGCCAGTATACAGTGCTCTAATAATAACAATATACAGTGCTCTAATAATACAAATATACAGTGCTCTAATAATACCAATATACAGTGCTCTAATAATACCAGCATACAGTGCTCTAATAATACCAATATACAGTGTTCTAATAATACCAACATACAGTGCTCTAATAATACCAGCATACAGTGCTCTAATAATACCAATATACAGTGCTCTAATAATACCAATATACAGTGCTCTAATAATACCAATATACAGTGCTCTAATAATGTCACCATACAGTGCTCAAATAATACCAATATACAGTGCATATAGTGCTCTATAGAGCTTACAGTACTATAATAATACCAATATACAGTGCTCTAATAATACCAATATACAGTGCTCTAATAATGTCACCATACAGTGTTCAATTAATACCAATATACAGTGCATATAGTGCTCTATAGAGCATACAGTACTATAATAATACCAATATACAGTGCTCTAATAATACCAATATACAGTGTTCAAATAACACTCATATACAGTGCACAAATAATACTGCAAAAGTGCTCTAAAAATACCAATATACAATACTCAAATAATACCAATATACAGTGCTCTAATAATACCAATATACAGTGCTCTAATAATACCAATATATACTGCTTAAAATACCAAATATACAGTGCTCTTATAATATCAATATACAATGCTCTAATAATACCAATATATACTGCTTTAAATACCAAATATACAGTGCTCTAATAATACCAATATACAGTGCTCTAATAATACAAATATACAGTGTTATAATAATACCAATATACAGTGCTCTAATAATACAAATATACAGTGCTCTAATAATACCAATATACAGTGCTCTAATAATACCAATATACAGTGCTCTAATAATACCAATATATACTGCTTTAAATACCAAATATACAGTGCTCTAATAATACCAATATACAGTGCTCTAATAATACAAATATACAGTGCTCTAATAATACCAATATACAGTGCTCTAATAATACCAATATACAATGCTCTAATAATGTCACTTTATAGTGCTTATAAAATGTTAATATACCAAATGCACTAGTAGAATAGTAGTAAACCAACTGTCATACACCTCCCATCTCCATATCTCTGCATTACAGACAGGTTCATTTTTTTTATTTTTTTTTCCCCACAAAAGGCCCTTTTTATTGTAACCCAGCTTTCCCAGACAAATGAATGTTAACTGAAACACAGATTGCCACCCTACTCTCATTTTTAATAAAATAGTATAAGGGGTACATGACTTGTCAACCAGCTTTCCTGAATCCCTGATAGTAAACCATCTGTCATATATCTCCCATCTCCATATCTCTGCATTACAGACGGGTTTCTCTTTTTTTTTCCTCATCAGGGGCCATTTTTGTTGTCACTCAGCTTTTCCAGATAACTGAATGTTTAGTGACATACAGATTTTCACCTAGTCTCCTATTTAATTAAATCGTATATTGAGTGGTCAATCAGCTTTCCTGAACCCCCCCATAGTAAACAAACTGTCATACATTTCCACAGATGCATTACTGTGTATGACAGGTTTCTCTTTTTAATTTTTTTATCAGGACCATTTTGGTTGTCACCCAGCTTTCCCAGACAGATGATTGTTTAGTGACACTTAGATTACCAGCCTACTCTCCTTTTAAATTAAATAGTATATTGCTACATGAGTTGCCACCCATCTTTCCTAAACCTTTGATAGTAAACCAACTGTCAGACATATCCCATCTCCATATCTCTGCATTACAGACAGGTTTCTCTTTTTTTTCCTCATCAGGGGCCATTTTGGTTGTCATCTAGCTATCCCAAACAACTGATTATTTTAGTGACACACCAATTACCATCTTACTCTCCTTTTTAATTAAATAGCATATTGCTACATGAGTTGTCACCCAACTTTTCAGAACCCCTGATACTAAACCAACTGTCCCACTGCTCTCATCTTCATATCCCTGCATTACAGATAGGTTTCTCTCTCTTTTTTTTTTCTTTCATCAGGGGCCATTTTGGTTTTCACCCAGCTCTCCCAGACAACTGAATGTTTAGTGACACACAGATTGCTACCTTGCTCTCCTATTTAATTAGTGTATTGAGTTGTCATCCAGCTTTCCTGAAACCCTGACAGTACACAAACTTGTATTTATTCCCCTCTCAATATTTCTGCATTACAGACAGGTTTCTCTCTCTCTTAATTTTTTATATATTTATTTATTTTTTTACTTCTCATCAGGGGCCATTTTGGTTATCACCCAGCTTTCCCAGACAGCTGAATGTTTTGTGGCACACAGATTGTCACCTGCTCTCCCTTTTAAGTTAAGAGTATATTGCTACATGAGCTGTCACCTAGCTTTCCTAACCTTTAGTAGGAAACCAACTCTCATACATTCCCATCTCCAAATCTGTGCATTACAGACAGGTTTCTCTTTTTTTTTTCCCTCATCAGGGGCCATTTTGGTTGCCATCCAAGCTGCCGGATAGAATTTTAACAACATAACCACACACTCTATCAGTGTGTCCCAACCAGTGTGCCTCCAGCTGTTGCAAAACTACAACTCCCAGCATGCCCGGACAGCCAAAGGCTGTCCGGGCATGCTGGAAGTTGTAGTTTTGCATTATACTTATAAAATTTAATTGTAAATTTTTTTTTTCACTGATCTTTTTTTCCTCTTTCTGACTGGGCTGACAGATCCCAAACACTAAAGCGCAAATCTTCTCCCTCGTTCCACCCCCCCCCCCCCGTGCCCGCTCTCCCTACGCAGATAATGAAAAATATTATTACCGAAGCCCCCTAAATTGCCGAGATGTATTTCCAGATTTTTCAATATGACACATTTCTTACACCAGACGTATCGGCCGCAATGAAAATATGTTCTAATTCTGAGCGAAAAGGAATGTTGTTTTGAAGGGTATAGATATGATATCACGCCGCCTCGGGCGCTGCTTCCGTTTTTCTTTTTGTGTTGGAATTCACTCTGTTATTCATTTTGCGTTTTTCTTTGAACTTTCTCTGTTTGAAGAGATGAATGCCAAAGTGCTGCATCTTACATAATGGCTCCTCTGTTAGACCTGATTTCCATTGAATGGCGTGCTATGATGTTTTATATAGAAACGGCGCTGATCAAAGGCGCTCGTGTCTG
This sequence comes from Hyla sarda, assembly GCF_029499605.1. Lineage (NCBI taxonomy): Eukaryota > Metazoa > Chordata > Amphibia > Anura > Hylidae > Hyla > Hyla sarda. Next base: position 32,364,235 of record NC_079191.1, on the reverse strand, counting down.
TGTCGCAGTCATTAGCAACTTTTTCAAACTCCTCCACTTAGCATTCGCCGTGTACCTGAATTATCATATTAAAAAATGCTGCCGCCGCCACGGACGGCGATGCGCAATTTACAAAGTAAAATGAGTATATCTGTGTACGGATGTTTTTTTTTATTTTAGTATTTATGTAATGTATTTGAATTTTTTTTTTTTTTTTCAAATTTTGTAGTGTAAAATCTTGTTCCGTGTCACGGATGACAGGACGCGTTGCGTAGCGCAGAGATGTCAGGTGTCTCTTTGTATCTGTAGGTAATTAGGTGATAGGAAATGGAGGGGGGGAGAGGAGGGATCGGAAGTAAAGTTATAAATTCAGAGAGAAGCCGCCATTCTGTATTCTGGTAGACAAGTATATAGAAGAAATAGCCTCATATAAGCCAACAATTATATAGGGATATCTATCTATCTATCTATCTATCTAATATCTATCTAATATATATATCTATCTATCTATCTTTCTATTAATCTATCTTTATCTATCTATCCATCTCATATCTATCTATCGATCTCTTGTCTATCTATCTATCTATCTATCTATCTTTCTAATATATATCTGTCTTTCTATTAATCTATCTTTATCTATCTATCTCATATCTATCTATCTATCTTCTATCTATCTATCTATCTATCTATCTTCTATCTATCTATCTCATATCTATCTATCTATCTCATATCTATCTATATATCTATCTCATATCTATCTATCTATCTTTCTAATATATATCTGTCTTTCTATTAATCTATCTTTATCTATCTATCTTGTATCCTTCTCCTGTCTGTCTGTCTATCTATCTATCTCATATCTATCTATCTATCTTCTATCTATCTATCTATCTATCTATCTATCTATCTATCTAGACAAAGAATAAGTTAATAGTTTGGTATCAACTAAAGTGCTGGCTGACTTATTCTCTGTCTTTATTACACATACGGGGGAGTGGCTACCTCCATGTTGGCCTTGCACCCCACCCACCTCTATCAGGTGTGTATATAAGGTGTCTTGGATGTTCCAGATCCTGCCATGCTTACTGAACTGTTCACACAGAGGCATATTCACAGTGTAGGGTCCGTCCCAATGAGGCCACCTTATCGCGATGGGACGGTCCAAGCTATTTGACCGCCGGCGGAGACAAATTTGCGAGCTAAGTGCCTCACTATTTCATAGTTTCACATTTGCATCTATTACACCATAGCTGTATAGCTCTCCATGTTTTATCTGCATGTTCATGTTTCACCTATATCCTTGTGCTGGCAGTGTGCTGCTGCATTCTTCTATTGCTGTATATCTATCTATCTATCTTCTATCTATCTCATATCTATCTATCTCATAGCTATCTATATATCTATCTCATATCTATCTATCTATCTATCTCATATCTATCTATCTATCTATCTATCTTTTGTCTATCTATCTATCTACCTACCTCATATCTATCTATCTCCTGTCTGTCTATCTATCTTTCTATTAATCTATCTATCTTTCTATTTCATATCTATCTATCTATCTCATATCTATCTATATATCTATCTATTTATCTATCTCATATCTATCTATCTCTCTATCTCATATAAATCTATCTATCTATATATCTATTAATCTATCTTTATCTATCTATCTATTAATCTATCTTTATCTATCTATCTCATATCTATCTATCTATCTCATATCTATCTATATTTCTACCAATAATCTATCTTTATCTATCTATCTTCATCTATCTATCTATTTATCTATCTGCAAGCAAAAGTGTGTATAGTCCAGCTCACTCCCTCAGCCCGTTGCGCCAGGACCGGCGTGGGCAGCACCGACTGGAAACAACGAACAAAGGCAAAATGTCCAGCGCGGATGTGAGAAAACAGGATGTTTTATTCCAATAAAAGCTGCAAAGACCAGGAGAACATGACAAGGTGACGTGTTTCGGTCCTAAGACTGGACCTTAGTCATACATTTATCTATCTATCTGAGATTAAGAAGCGTCAGGGGCAGCATTATGCCTATGGCCACTGGAGGCTGGGAACATCTCTGCCTCTGGAGTATGTGGCAGTTTGGCAAGGAAAGGGTGTATTTCCCTTGCTATCTCTGCAGAATGCTCCACCTGTGGCCTGATTAATGAGGTATCAGGAAGGGAAAGTGTGTGTTTAAAAGGAAAAAGAGACAGAATAGTTGGGGCTCTCCCCTAGACAGAAGTGGCTGTTAGAGGGGGGAGACACCGTGTCCAGTGCCAGGCGGGCACAGCAAGGGCTGCTGAGGACACAAGCGTGGACTCCCGGAGTGAGAGACGTGGCTCCTGTAACATATAGCAGGTGGCTGTACGAATGGGACTTTATGTTCAAATGTGAACTGTGTCTTATAAGGCTGCAGGACTTATTGTGTTTAAACTGACAGGGAAAAGCCCATCAGTTATTAGTCAGGGCATGCTACATGTGTAGTGAGTGGCTAGACGGCCTAGGAGTTATTTTTATGTTTTGTTTATCCTGCATCCCGGTTAATAAACCTGGCGAGGAGCCAGAATTGCAGAAAGGACTCATTGTTTGCCGGTTTATTGTGGAAAAACGTGTCCTTTGGCTACGGCAAAGGACGATCCCAGAGTGAAACCCTTTACAATTGGTGGAGGATGCGGGCACACGTTGCTAGGAGCAACCAGTGGTCAAGTTGCAGTGGAGTTGTTGCCGGGAGCAACCAACTGTGCATGTTACAAGCGGAGCAGGACTGAGCCTGTGGTGAAGGCGTTGCTAGGGGCAACGGATCGCAACACGTTGGAATTGTTGCTAGGGGCAACGATCCTGCCGACAAGTGACTGTTGGTGTAGCAGGAGTGTCTGACAAGTGTGTCAAAGCAGCGGTGATCTGTGCAAGATTTTGTGCAAAGATGGGTCGACGTCGCAAGGCCGTTGCTAGGAGCAACCGACAAGGACGGCAACCGGATATCGCCAAGAGGCATGGAGTGGTGAGCACCTTAAAGAGATCAGCGGCAGCTCAGCAAGAAGATGTCTCCAACCTGTGTCTAAGTGCAAAATCATGTGAGGGTGGGGCGCACCTCATGAAGGCTGATGGGACTGTTCACACTCTGCAGGTTGGACTAAAAAAGTCTAGTGAACAGAAAAGGTTGAATGCCGGACTGGGAGAAAATATTGCAAAAGGCCATTTGCATGAGTTAGGTCACGTAGATATGAACTGTCCTGTCAATTCTGAACATGTGCAATGTGATATTGTATTGTGTGAAACATGCATGCCTATGTCTTCTGATGTAATGTGTACTGCTGCCAACTCAGACAGGACAAAAGAAAACCTGTGTGAGCTGGAAATAGAAGGTAAAAAGATGACGGTTTTGTTAGACCCTAGATGTGTAATAAGTCTGGTAAAGTCCAGCAGGAGAAAGCCAGACCCCACTATAATGTCTATGCAGGCTGGTATTTGGGGTTATAAAACGGTTAATGTCTGTATTTCTACTCCCTATGGTACTATAGGTCATAAGGTTGCAATAGAGCCCTCCTTGGAGTATGATGTAGTACTGGGGACGGATTTTCAATTTTTTCAGCAATTATGGGAAGACTGTCAGGTGACTAGAGCAGGAACACCTGATAGGCCCACAACACTTGACTTGCATCACACACTAGAGGAGAGTTACTCAGCAGAGGCTGAGGACGGGGAGTGTCAGCAGTTACTAGATGTAGGTCAGATAGGGGTCTGCCAGACTGCTGGGGGAGCTGAAGACCAGACCGTGAGTCAAGTCCAAGAGGATCCAGTGACTCAAGTGACAAGTGTGCCTCTGACTGAAACAGAATCTTCAGTGAAACCAGAAACGGATCAGGTACAGGAACATGGGTTCCATTCGCCAGCTGAAGATGAGCCCAAGGTGGGGCTAGAGTTGCACGGTCATCTGGAAGAGGTGACTGGAAAAGAAGCTACAGAGATGTCTGTGGATAATGCAGAAGTACTGAAGAGAGTACATGTGGAGCTGGGTGCTGCGCTTACTGTCACAGACAGAGTCCTGAGTGAAGGAGATGTGATGTCTGGACGAGAGATGGATCGTGACCAGGAAGGTCGAACCACTGGACCAGATGTTGTTGCAGACCCAGGAGCCCTAGACCTTTCTGCTGGGCAGCAGAGAGACAGTGTTGAAGTGAAAGAGAAGTCTGCCAGTGAGCAGAGAGACAGTCCAGAGAGACTGTCCAGGAACTACCCTGAAGCCCAAGTGGCCAAGACCCTTGAAAAGGGGGAGACTACTCCTAAAGGTGGAAAAGAGTCTGAACGAGTTTGCTTGAAGGAAGAGACAGGCCAAGCACAGGTGACTGTCAGAGGACAAGAGAATGTCACAAGGTCCAGCAGCGAGAGTAAGGAGACCGCTGTAAGTAAGAGATCTCGGAAAAAACGCGCTGGTCTTGGTAAAAAAAGGGAGCAGATCCAGAACCTTGAAGAAACCTTACAGATGGTTTCTGCTAAATTGTCTCAAAAGGAAGAAGTAGTTCATCACCTGACAGAGGAGAAAGAAAAAACGCTTGCAGACTTGAATAAAGAGCAGGAAGCAACGCTTCAGCTGCAGAAAGATATGGAGCGCCACAAAAGTGAGTTTGCGGCTCTGCAGGATGAACTGTCCCGCTCCCAGGGTCTTATGACCAGCAAGGAGAGAGAATTGGAGATTCTGGCCAAGCAGATCTCATTCAAGGATGAAGAAGTGAATGTCCTGTGTGGGGCATATCTGGCTCTACAAAGTGATCACAAGGCTAGGTTGGTAGCCATGGAAGAGCTGGAGAAGGAGAAAGTGGTAATGGCTCATAAGGTGCAGAGCCTGGAGGCACAGAACGAAACGCATATTAAGTCTCGCGCAGCTGCCTTGGATTCACTGGGTACTCGGCTCTCTGAACAAGAGGCTCAGCTAAAAGTCTATGAGCAGCAAGTGTCCAAGATGGCGCAACTGAATAAAGACAATGAGCAGATGAGAGAACAACTGCTGTCCCTGGAGGATACTGTCAAAAACTTGACAGAATTGCTGGAAAGTGAGAAGAAGAACTCTTCTAAGCTCAAGAGTGAGCAGCAGAAATGTTTAAAGCTGGAAGGGGACATGAAGGTCCTAAAAGAAAGCCGTGACCAAGTTATAGCAGAACTGGCTAACGAGAGGTTAAAAGTGTCTCAGATGGAAATTGAGGCCAAAGCCACAGCCGTCCGTGTAAAAGAAGAAAAACTGCTTGTGAGGCAAAAGCTACTGGAGACAGGGATGCTTTCTCTAAAAAAGGCGGAGTCTGAACAATGGACGCAAGAAACAGTAGAGTCTGAAGACCATGAGAAGAAGCCATATGAAAGGTCCTCTGAAGCTGATACTGAGGTGAAACCATATGGGAAGTCCTCTGAAGCTGCAGAGATATTAACATTGCATGGTGAAAATTCTGAGGCAGAGAAGTTCTCTGAGGTAGAAGTTAAACCAGAGATAACTGCAGAAGCTGCAAGTAAAGTCAGTGACACATCTGAAGGTGCAGGTGAAAAACTGGCTAAAGGAGCCAAGAGTTCTCAGCCTAAAAATGAGCCTGTGAAAACCGGTGTCCCTAAAGAAAGGGCTAATAAGAAAGCAGAGTCCTTAAAAAGAGGTCACTGTGATAGAAGACTGGGTCGTGGTGGAAACCCTGAGAGGCACTGGATTAGAAAACACTGGAAGAAAGTCCGCAGAAGTAGAATTTGGAGAAGAGTCCGTCTCAAGGAGAAGAGGGACAGGTACATTAAAGGGAAGCCTCCTGAAATTGTGGAGGATGACTTAGAAGACCTGCAAATGGGTGATACAGGCTCGGTTGGCCACCAGCAAAGTTTATGCAATGGTCATACCAGTGACAGAAGAAGACAATGGCCTAGAGCATCTGCCTTGTCCGCACCTAGAGTCCAGAGCACTGCACAGACCAAGATGAAGAACCTGGTGTTGGAAAGGTGTGACATGAATGGAGCTTTTTACAAGGAATTTGTCAAAGGTGACCAAAAGTCTTGTGCTCGGTGGCTGATGAAAGTGCGAATGAAAGAAGGGTGCACCATTGAAGTGGTGCAGATAAAATCTACTGATGAAGGAAGCCAAGTGCCTCAAAATCTGTTGGACGTAGTTGTTCAAGGAAAAGGAAAGGCAGTTGGACTCTGCCTTTTGAATACAAGTGCTCCTTCCCGGTGGTCTGAGCAGAGGGGGGGGGATATGTGGCAGTTTGGCAAGGAAAGGGTGTATTTCCCTTGCTATCTCTGCAGAATGCTCCACCTGTGGCCTGATTAATGAGGTATCAGGAAGGGAAAGTGTGTGTTTAAAAGGAAAAAGAGACAGAATAGTTGGGGCTCTCCCCTAGACAGAAGTGGCTGTTAGAGGGGGGAGACACCGTGTCCAGTGCCAGGCGGGCACAGCAAAGGCTGCTGAGGACACAAGCGTGGACTCCCGGAGTGAGAGACGTGGCTCCTGTAACATATAGCAGGTGGCTGTACGAATGGGACTTTATGTTCAAATGTGAACTGTGTCTTATAAGGCTGCAGGACTTTTTGTGTTTAAACTGACAGGGAAAAGCCCATCAGTTATTAGTCAGGGCATGCTACATGTGTAGTGAGTGGCTAGACGGCCTAGGAGTTATTTTTATGTTTTGTTTATCCTGCATCCCGGTTAATAAACCTGGCGAGGAGCCAGAATTGCAGAAAGGACTCATTGTTTGCCGGTTTATTGTGGAAAAACGTGTCCTTTGGCTACGGCAAAGGACGATCCCAGAGTGAAACCCTTTACAAGTATGAACAATGAGTAACATCACCATGGGCATTTGCGGCCTAGAAGCATTTTTTTTTCAGGGGATCCTTATCTATTGGGGGGTGGCAAACTACTTAAGGGGGCGGAGTTAAGAAGGCCTTACCAACAGGGGAGCAAACCTCTTAGGGTGGGTCCACACCACAATTTTGCTATACGGTTTCAGCATACGGTTTCATAAAAAAAAAGTATGCAACCTTACAGCAAACCGTGCCCATAGACTTCCCATTCAAAACCGTATGCACCATATTGTATACGGTTTTCTCCGTTTTTCAAACCATGCGTTTTTTTAACTTTTTTTTTCTGGACAGAAAACCGTGGCCTACCAAGGTTTTGGGTCCGGGTGAAAAACTGTATTAAACCGTATACGTTTTTTTTTTTAACATGGGAGTCAATGGAAACCGTACAGAACCGTATGTGTGTACGGTTCCATCCAGTTTTCACCATACGGTTTTTGACTTTCCAGAGTTTTTCTTTCTTGGCATTTCAATCAAACAAGTGAAACTTTATTCATAATGGAGTGAAAAGTTCAAAACGTATGCGTTTTTTTTTTTTGTAAAAAACTGATGCAACCGGACATCATTTTTCAAACCGTATACAGATAAAACTTTGTACACACGTTTTGATACAGTTTAGTCCTGATACAGGAACTGTATTACAAAAATATGGTGTGAACCCACCCTTACAGGGGGAAAACTATCTTGAGAGAGTCCTACCTACAGGGGGCAAACTATGTAAAGGGGGATCCTACCTACTGGACACAAACTTTACGGGGGTCCTCCCAACATAGGCAACCTACCTACAGAGGGAGTTCTGCTACAGAGGAGGACTGCATTCTGGGGAGCAAACTATCTTTAGGGAATAGCCAACCTACAGGGGGCAAACTACAGGGGGTAAACTACCTTAGTTGGAGGCTATTGACAGGGAGGAAAAACTACTTTGAGGAGAGATCCTACCTACAGGGGGCAAACTACTAACAAAGAAGCAAACTACCTTCAGTAAAGTCCTACCTACAAGGGGCAAACAACCTACAGGGGGAACTATTTAAGGGGTGTTCTTATCTGTAGTGGGGAATTATCTAAAAGAGGTTTCTACTTACTGGGGGCAAACTTCCTACTGGAAGAAGTTACCTACTGAGACACCAGAATACTGGGGGTTCTAGCTTACTAAGGGAACCTACATACATGGTGCACCTACCTAATGGGGAAAAATTCATACTGGAGAAACCTATCTACCTAATGAGGGGCACCAAACTACTCTTTCCCAAAAGACCTACCCACCTTTCCGCACCACTTACTTACCTACCCATTTTATTGTGCGTGACACCAAATGGCAGAATTATTACAGTTTGGGACACTATAGGTGGGGGAAAGGGAAGGAGGGTGCTTTAAAAATGGGGAGACTAAGAAATCATCATGTGGTCTTGGCAACATGGCATGCCTCAGATATATATGCAGCAATATGTGTAGGGTTCTTGGGCAGTTTACGGTATCCTGTAGCCTTTCTTTGAGGCTGTCCGGGCATGCTGGGAGTTGAAGTTTTGCAACATCTAGAGGGCCACAGTTTTAGACCATTGTTTTAAGACATCGGTGATCTGAAGAAGTCATGGTTTGGTGGTCAACACCAACACTGGTATTGCTGCATCTCAATACAAAGACACTTCCTAGAAAGACATCAATTGAGATGTTCCTCTCAAATCTTGGTCTAATCATTGTTGGCCTCCTACCAAAGCCTCATGAAGAGTTTCTGCTCTTGAACACCATGAAGGAAATTCATCAATCAGTTGAGTACATCACTTTTTTGGTGTAATAAAAAAGGTGCAAAGAGCTTTATTGATCATTCAGTCGTCATGAAAAGTCATACAATAAATTACAATCATACAAAGCATGACGGTGCAATATACAGTACAGGATTTCTAAGCTATACACCGTACCACATGTTACACTAACATTCCGCTCCATCACTCATTATAAAAGAAACAAAGTCAAACAACAATACATTACAATCTGTGATCGGGGAGAGGTGTGGGGTCTATGGGGGTTGGGAGGGGCGGATCACAAAGGCCAAACCACTCAGCAAACATATGGGGAGGTGGGGAAGAAGAGGGGCGTTAGTGCAAAGTTTATTGAAAGAGCTTGGGTGACCATTCAGTTGTCATTACAAATGATGCAATCATGGCAGGTTAGAGCACCCTCTTGATGGGGGTGCCGCTCTGCCCTCTGCAAGAAAGTAACCAGGCAGCATCTGAAGCACCCGCCCAGCCAGAACCACCACCCCCAGGAGGTGGTTTGTTACAGTGTGTCACCCCAGTAGTAAGGTGGGGCACGTCAATGGGCGGCGTCAAGGGGCGGCAAAATTAGCTTTTGCCTAGGGTGGCAAAAATGCTTGCACCAGCCCTGCATATAATGAATTGCAACCATACATAGCATGACAGTACAATATACAGCACAGGTTAGAGTAAAGGTTTTCTGTAAGCCCCGTTTTGTGCTAACTTATACATAGATTTTGACATACATTTTAAAGTGTGAGGCTCAGGGAAGATGCCCCAAACTTATTGAGAAGCTTGTGCCTTGGGAATTTTTGATAAACGGTGAACATCCTCTGTCACATTTTAGTAACATGGATTGTAATTTCTTCTTTCCTAGACAGAACCATAGTGGTTGACGTCGCCCTGCCTCCTCTCCGTGGTCTGTATGTATTAGGAACTCTGGAATTTCCAACAAACCTCAGCAATGAGTTTAGTGTTTCTTGTATCCTCATAGCAGGTGGACGGCTAAGTGTCGGTGAGTACATATTGTAGAGTAATATGAATTACTATCACAGATTATCTATATGTGACAATCCATAGACTATTTTGAGAGAAAATGAGTGACCGGGTTATTCAGATTTCTTATATATGGAATATTATCGGGGTAAAAACAATGTTTTCAAATCAACTGGTGCCAGAAAGTTATACAGATTTTTAAATTACTTCTATATAAAACTGTTAATCCTTCCAGTTAGATTTTATTTCCATCATTTACACTTTCAAAATAACAGAAAACAAAAAAATGGCATCTGCAAAAGTTTGGGCAAGTTAATATCTTGTACAGCCCCCTTTGGGAAGGCCCCCTTTGACAGCTTGTAAACACTTTTTGTAGCCAGCCAAGAGTCTTTCAATTCTTGTTTGAGGTATCTTTGCCTATTCTTCCTTTTAAGGTCTATCCATAGATTTTCAATTATGTTGAGGTCAGGAGATTGTGAAAGCCATGACAAAACCTTCAGTTTACGCCTCTTGATGCAATCCCCTGTGGATTTTGAGGTGTGTTTAGGATCATTGTCCATTTGTAGAAGCCATCCTCTCTTTAACTTCAGCTTTTTCACAGATGGCATCAAGTTAGAATCCAAAATTTGCTGAAATTTTATTGAATCAATTTTTCCTTCTACTCGTGAGATGTTCCCTGTGCCACTGGCTGCAATACAACCCCAAAGCATGATTGATCCACCCCCATTCTTAACAGTTGGACAGAGATTCTTTTCATTAAATTCTGTTCCCCTTCTTCTCCAAACGTACCTTTGCTCATTCCGGCCAAAAAAGTAAAATTTTAACCTCATCGGTCCACAGAACTTGTTTGCAAAATGCATCAGGCTTCTTTATATGTTCATTTGCAAAGTTCAAATGCTGATTTTTGTGGTGAGGACGTAGAAGAGGTTTTCTTATGATGACTCTTCCATGAAGACATATTTGTACAAGTAACTCTTTATAGTGGAATAGTGTACCACAACTCCAGTTTCTGCCAGATCTTTCTGGAGGGATTGTGCAGTCAAACGTGGGTTTTGAATTGTTTTTATCACAATCCTGCGACCTGTTCGGTCTGATATTTTTCTTGGTCTTCCAGATATTGCTTTAACTTCCACTGTTACTGATGACTGCCATTTCTTAATTACATTCCGAACAGACGATATTGACATCTGAAAACGTTATGCTATCTTCTTATAGCCTTCTCCAGCTTTGTGAGCGTCAACTATTTTCAGTTTCAGATTTCTAGACAACTGCTTAAAAGAACCCATGGTGCTGATTGTTGGGGCAAGGTCAGATGAGTCTGGGCATTTAAAACCTTTGAGATTGACATCACCTGGTCTTCCCAGATGATGATTGAGAACAATCCATGACAATGGCAGGTCTCAGCTTTGGAAAGGGGGCAGTGCATGCTATAATTTCTGCAGGGTGCCCAAACTTTTGCAGACGCCATTTTTTTGTTTTCTGTTATTTTGAAAGTGTAAATGATGGAAATAAAATCTAACTTTTGTTGACATATTATAAGAATGTCTAATCTGTAATTTGATGCCTTTTGGAGATTTTTCCATCTTTCCTTGACTTCTTTATGCACATTAATACACATTTTTACCTGGGGTGCCCAAACTTTTGATCCCCACTGTATTACCCCTATGACATTGTTGTCTATGGGAAATATTCACATTTTTTTTTATCTCCTACTGTGATCATACTGTAGAGCCTGAACCCCCCCCCCCTGTGTTTCCTGTTGCCACCATCTTTGTATATTCAGTGTGTGCACTTTTTAAAGATGATTTTATCTTGTATATCCTGATTTAGTGATAAAGACTATGGCCCAGATTTATCAAAGTTTGTAGAGATTATTTTCCTGTATATTTGGCGCAACTCCGCTTACTTGCAACTTTTTTTTTTTTACATCCCACAGCTCATGTTGACATCTTTCTCACGTAGATGTTTTTTCACTTTCCAGTGCACCCTGATTTATTAACTGCGACTGTCGCAGATCTAGGCGCATCTGATTATAAAGCTCCAGGAGTCTACACCAGCTTGAACCTTGCTTATGTTTCTGCTTTTCTGACTACCTGATCACAGATCACACTGATTTATATCCCCACCTTGTCTCCCACCCGCCCGCGCCATCTATCTGCTACCTGTTGCAAGACTACAACTCCCAGCATTCAATTACAGTGAGGGAATGCTGGGAGTTGTAGTCTTTTAGCAGGTAGCGGGCGGGAGATGTGCGGTGCGGGTAGGAGACAAGGGGGGGATGTTAATCAGTGCCCCCGTCATTAAGTGATGGTAGCGGGAATAGAATCAGATGGAGTTCGGGCCAGCCGGGGCTCCTTTTAACATACCTCGGCGCCGTGGAGATTTTGGAGTCCGTAATGTATTTTCACATTTCCCGCTGGGTCCCGTGATTAGCCAGGACCGAGCAGCCAATCACGGGACCCGCTGGGAAATTTGATCTTACAGTAGTACCTAGAAAAACTCTTAAGCTCCGTTGTATGTTAAAAGGAGCTTGGTCCGGCATCACTCTGCAGACGGGCTGGGAGATGTGCAGGAGCTGTGCCTGCCATCACTCAGTGGTGCGGTACATGCTGAAAGATGGCAGGGACAGCTCCTGCACATCTCCCAGCCAGCTGCGGGAGTCCCGGGTGACTGCAGAGATTACTGTCATTTCAGATTTCCCACTGGGTTCCGTTTCACGGGACCCGGGGGAAATATGAAATTACAGTGATTTTCTGATCACCACCGGCCAGGGAGCGGAGCACATTACCGCCCGCTTCCCTGGCTTGCATGACTACAAATCCCAGCATGTCCTTACTGTAAGGGCATGCTGGGAGTTGTAGTCCTGTAGCGGGGGGGGGGGTAGGTGACAAGCTTGTCACTCGCCCGTACATCTCCCGCACCACATGACTACTGCTCCCAGCATGTCCTTACTGTAAGGGCATGCTGGGAGTTGTGGTCGTGTGGCACGGAAGATGAGCGGGCGGGTGAAAATAAATGTATCACCCTATTTTTTTATTTCTTTTTTTTTTCTCATTTCAGATCCTTGTATCCTGTGGACTACTTCGGATTCGGTGGACTGCGTCGATGACCAGCGTTTTTTTCTTTCTGTTTAATGTTAATAAAATGGTTAACAAGGGCTTGTGGGGGAGTGTTTTTTGGAATAATTTTTTTTTAAACGTGTTTTTTTTATTTTTTTATTTACTTGACAGGATTAGTAGCGGAAGCTGTCTTATAGATGGAGTCCATTACTAAGCCTGGGCTTAGCGTTAGCCACAAAAACAGCTAGCGCTAACCCCCAATTATTACCCCAGTACCCACCGCCACAGGGGTGCCGGGAAGAGCAAGTACTAACAGGCCCGGAGTATCAAAAATGGTGCTCCTGGGCCTAGACGGTAACAGGCTGGTGTTATTTGGGCTGGAGAGGGCCAGTAACAATGGTCCTCGCCCACCCTGGTAACGTCAGGCTGTTGCTGCTTGGTTGGTATTTGACTGAAAATAAAAATATTTTTTTTTATATTTAATTATTCATGTAAAAAAAAAGCATAAGGTTCCACCTAATTTTATTCTCAGCCATATACCAACCAAACAGCAATAGCCTGATGTTACCAGGGTGGGCGAGGACCATTGTTACTGGCCCTCCCCAGCCTAAATAATGCCAGCCTGTTACCTCCTAGCCACAGGAGTGCTCTTTCCGGTGGGTACCAGGGTAATAATTGTGGGGTAGCACTTGCTTTTTTTTGTGGCTAACGCTAAGCCCCGGCTTAGTAAGGGGTTCCGTCTATAAGACAGCTTCCACTACTAAGCCTGTAAAGTAAAAAAAAGGAAAAAAAAACATGTTTAAAAAAACATTTATTCCAAAAAAACACTCCCCCAAAAGCCCTTGTTAACCATTTTATCAACATTAAACAAAAAAAACACTGGTCACCGTAGTCCTCCGAATCTAAAGTAATCCACAGGACACACAGATCTGAAATGAGAAGAAAAAAATATATATATAAAAAATGAGTTCATACATTTAGGGGAAAATAAGTGGTAAAAATTTTTTTTTTATAAACACATATATATAACACATATTTTCAAAGCGGCAAATTGGTGTTCTGAAGTCATTGATTGGTTTTTGCTTATGTGTGCTTAAAAAAAATGGTATTCAAAAGTGATTTATTGGTTTTTGCATATGTGAGCCAAATTTATCAACACCCTCGTGATAATATGATAAATATGTCCCGCATAAGCAAAACTAAAGCAAAAAAAAAAAAAATGCCTACAGAACTTGCTTACCAAAGTATCGATGATAAATGTTCCCCCATCACTTTTTGGCTATTTTGTGCTGCTGCAATTATAGTTCTTTGTGGGGTTTGTATTGGTGTTATTGCAAGGGGCAGCAACTACTGGGTCCTATACTTAATAGCGAGGGTTACTTAGGGTTACTTACCTTTGTGTGAACCTCCCTACCCTTCATGGCTACATGTTTTGCATTTGATTGGAGTGCTGCCCCAATTTCTGTAGTAAAGGGAAAGAGAAGTTGGGTTTTCCCATATAATGCTTCTCTTTTCCCAAGGATAAGTGGTTCTGAAAGTATCTGGTAGCCTCTTATCTCCCCCTATTTTTAATAATCCTGTATTAATGGGATTTAGAAGACATGATTTGAACTATGGTATGTTTTCTTTAGACAGATTGGTTCTAAAGAATATTACCAATGGATCAGCAGGTTCAACCATTCACATTACAGAATATATGCCTATATACCATATGTTGATAATATAGCATCATATTGACATTTTACTCTCTTATTAGCACCCACCTTTTGTCCCATGTCATTGCTAGATACAGTGTCCAGAGTCAAACACAGTGGGGGAGATTTATCAAAGTTGTCTATGTCCCGCATCAATATAGACCAAACTACAGAGACTATTGTGCGCCTAATTTATCAAAAGGCGCACGGCTCTTAATAAATTCTGTGCACAGACTTCGGGATCTATGCTTTAGGGTGCGTTCCCACAGGGCGTATACGCAGCTTATTTGACGCTGCGCAAAATGTATGGCAGCAGCGGGAAATACGCTGCGTATCCCTTGCTCACTATACACACAGGGCTTTCTGATGGCAGCCCTATGCGTGTAGTGAGTTTTGGAGGCGGGGCCGTGTGCCGGAGTGTCTGTGACACGCGGCTCCGCCTCCAAAACTCACTGCACACATAGGGCTGCCACCAGAAAGCCCTGTGTGTATAGTGAGCAAGGGATATGCAGCGTATTTCCCGCTGCTGCCATACATTTTGCGCAGCGTCAAATACGCTGCGTATACGCCCTGTGGGAACGCACCCTTAGACTGTATTTAATTTATGGTCTTATATTTCAGCGTACTTTCAGCCGATGCGACTTGTCGCTGAAAAGTCGCTTTTGATAAATTCAGCACCAATGCATTTTTCGGTCTAAAATAGACTAGAATGCATTATGTTCTAAAAATCCTCTAAAGCAAAAGTCGCAGAAAAGTCGCACATATTTAGACTGCAACTTTCTGTGTGACAAATTTAGAGAGGAAAAACCAGTCTAAATCCTTAAATCCTTTGATAAATATCCCCCAATGTCCCCATACTGAAGATAGATACAGTGCCCCATATAAGAGGCAGCCATAGTGCCCCATGACTGTGCCGGCCCCAATGATCCAACAACCACGGTGCATATGGTGGAGGGATTATGCTCATAACAGACAGTAGAGCATTGTTGCCATGGAATTAACACTGTATTCCCATATGTAACCAATACGAGGAAGCATTAGTTAGTATACCATCATGAATCCGGAGACCAAATTAGGTTGGTTCTGTCTGGGCCTCAAAAGTTCTCTAAAAAACTAAAACTTAAAGGGGTTATCCACCATAAGGTGATTTTAGTACATACCTGGCAGACAGCAATGGACATGCTTAGGAAGGATCTGCGCTTGTCTTGGGGCTAAATGGCTATGTTGTGAGATTACCATAATATTGTGGCTAGCTTTTTGACAACTGGTATTTCCTGCTTGACTTTCCTTTTTCTGACTACAAATCCCACAATTCCATTTCCTCCCTCCCACAAATCAGCCACCCCACCCATTGAAACATAAATAAGCTGCATCCATTTAAAAGACCTGTGGTTTTCAATCAGGGTGCCTACAGCTGTTGCATTAGTTGCAGACTGATCTCTCTCCCACCAAGCGATCGCTCCAGCCATTGAAGCAGACAGGCTCCCTGTCATCAGCTGACTAGTGAGTCAGGTCTCGGCCACATTGCAAGCTGGGAAAAATCTGAGACAACAGTCATTTTGTATGCTGTTAAAAATAAATGTTGGGGTGAAAATCACAGAAGAATTGTGAGAAAACCGTAACACACAGGTACAGACACTGTATTATGAACTACACTAACTTTACATCCCCTGTAGCATAGTCAAATAAAAAAAAATCCTGGAATACCCCTTTAAAATAAACTTAAACTAAAACTTTCCTACTGGGTTAGGGAAGTAACAACCTTTTTGACACTCATCAAACATTGTTCACAGTTGCTTTAGCTCCACAGTCCAATGGGGTGTAGTGGTGTACATAGAAAAGCAGGGGCCCCATTATTGGTGCCAGGTTTCACTACCCATGACAGTAGGGCTTGGTGTGGCTCTTGCCTTGAACCTATGGACAAGTCTCCACCTCTTTTTCTCTAACTATGCATTTCCTCTAAGTAGGGGATTCCTGCACAGGTTGTATCCAGAGATAGTCTGATTTATGGTATGGTATGCCCTTGTGTGCATAAATGGGACATGTAATTAGGCTCCCCTTACACATCATTTGCCATTTATGTTATAATTTCTAATGTGGGATTGGGGTACATGGGCCATCTCTGACATCAGGTGTGGGTCACCTACACCCACTGAACATAGCTGCCCCATAGCTACAAAATCAACATGGAACCACTCTTTGATGCTGATTCCTGAACATAATCCTGGAGGATTTGTGCCACAAAAAGTAATTTTTTGTTAATAGTTTTCTTTAGTTCATCTGTTGTCTTGCCCTGGGGAATTTTTTGAAAGATTTCTTCTCGATGTGCCATGAACCTGTAGAATTGCATGAAGCCTTAAAACTAATTTCTCTTATGTCACATTCGGTCTTGATAATTCCGCTCCCTGTCCATTATTATATTTTCAAGCTAACTCTATGGACATGTGTTAAATTGTAGTAAGGCAATTTTTCTTTCATGGCTGACTGTTCCAGACCCCCAAGTCAACACTCGGCCCCCATCTGTCCTTGTCCGTTGTTTAAGGCCCCAAGGGGAATTTTCCTTCCGGCCCATCTGTCCAAGTTCCACCACACCCTAAAGAAATCCTAACATAGTGCAGATAATGAGGTACGTTGGTAAACAACTTTAATAGAAATTGACATCCCTATTGGTGAATCCATACTTCAGCCTCGTAGCCCTTCTCCCATGGACGTGTTCGTTGCTGAACTTACCAATGAAACGCGGCAAACATATGACTTTATGACTTAGCATCAGATCCAGAAGGCTAGATGCTGTCTCATATCTCAATCATACAACTGCTGACATGAAAAGCCACAAGCTATATGAAATGGTTCAGACTAGCTTCAAGTGACAGGGGAACAATTTTTTTTATTTATTAATTTTTTTGTTGATTTGCCTAATTATGTTCAGATGGTTGCACAGATTATTCACAATGAACGGAGTTTGAGCAACAAAAATACCATAGTCATCTCAGGTATAACTAGAAAATGGTACGGTCCATCACAAAAAGTCAGGAGGTCCAAGTAGAAACAAAGGTATTTTTGAAAACAAATCTGATGCCAGCTAACAGAGATGATCACTTTTGACCAATGGAAACCTGCCACTCCCTACCATTGCTGTATTTCACAACCATTGGCCAAAAGAAATCTTACTTAGAGAATGCAAAAACATTTTTGTACATTTTTTTTTTTACCCAAAACAATCAGTTAACATGATTATGCTGAGTCATCAACATATAGAGGTCTAAGTGTTAAAAAGTCCAATTGTTTTAAATTATTATTTTTTTATCTGAGTGAAATAGGCAATTGGAATACATTTTTGTGTATTAGTATGACCTTCTTCCAACTCCATAAATTGTTTTCTATCAAGCCTAACGATACTCCTAAATGGACAATTTGCCATTGTCCATTTTCTTTTTTTTTTAGGATGTTCTAAAGGATCAGTTTAGGTTGCTTTCACACAATAGTGCTTAGGAGAAGGGGTGAAAAACACAGGGGGCGCTCCCTGATGAGGTGTATTCACTGGTGTGTACTAGGGTGACCACATTTCCTAACTGCCATTCAGGGACACTTACTTTCACAAGTGCATTTCGTCAAACTTATACTTGAGACTGGCATTGGGCATTATATGTGGAGGCACAAGACAGCCCCCCCGACATATGTCCCTGACTTATAATGCCCCCTGTCCTTTGCCCCTCACATATAATGCCCTGTGACCTGTGCCCCTCACATATAATGCCCCTTGAGGGGGCAGGACAGGGGGCATTATATGTGAGGGGCACAGGACATGGGGTATTATATATGAGGGGCACATGACAGAGGGGCATTATATATGAGGGGCACAGGACATGGGGCATTATATGAGAGGGGCATTATATGTGAGGGGCACATGACAGGGGGCATTATATGTGAGGGGCACAGGCCATGGGGCATTATATGTGGGGGGCACATGACAGGGGGGCATTATATGTTAGAGGCACATGACAGGGGGGCATTATATGTGAGGGGCACATGACAGGGGAGTATTATATGTGAGGGGCGCATGACAGGGGGGCATTATATGTGAGGGGCACAGGACAGGGGGTATTATAAGTGATGGGCACATGGGTATTATAAGTAAGCGGCAAATGTCAGGGGGGCATTATATGTGCATTATATGGGCACATGACAGGGGGGCCCCTGTCATGTGCCCCCACATATAATGCCCCCTGACATGTGCCCCTCACATATAATGCCCCCCTGACATGTGACCCTGACTTATAATGCCCCCCTGTCATGTGCCCCTCACATATAATGCCCCATGGCCTGTGCCCCTCACATATAATGCCCCCTGACATGTGCCCCTCACATATAATGCCCCCTGACATGTGACCCTGACTTATAATGCCCCCTGTCCTGTGCCCCTCACATATAATGCCCCATGGCCTGTGCCCCTCACATATAATGCCCCCCTGACATGTGCCCCTCACATATAATGCCCCCTGAGGGCACATGTCAGGGGGGCATTATATGTGAGGGGTACAGGACATGGGGTATTATATATGAGGGGCACATGACAGTGGGGGGTCCTGTCATGTGCCCCCACATATAATGCCCCCCTGACATGTGCCCCTCACTTATATTTTGCCCCTCTCACTTATAATTTGCTCCCCCCCTCCCCTTTCTCACGCCCGTCACCTTTCTCACACGCTGAGGCTGCTCCATTCCTGCAGTCAGTGAGAGCCGCGGGGACATGATCTCCGGGCGCCGGCGCGATGATGTGATGTCATTGCGCCGGCCTGCCGTGATTGGCTCTCACTGATTGCAGGAATGGAGCAGCCGGGGCTTGTAATAGAAAGGTGACGGGTGTGAGAAAGGGGATGGGTGAGCATGCTATAGTACACTAAGTACAGGAGGAGGGGCAACAATCTTGGGGGTGGGGGGGCAATTGCCCCGTTGCCCCCCCCTCCCTGGAGCCGCCATCCGCTGCTGTGCTGTGACTCAGCACAGCAGCGGTCGGCGGCTCACGGGCTCAGATCATTCCGGGACACTATATCGTCCCGGAATGAGGGTGACCGGGACCCGGGACAGACTCTCCAAATGCAGGATTGTCCCGGGCGATCCGGGACACGTGGTCACCCTAGTGTGTACCCTACACCACACCCAGGCGATGTACCATTCTAGGAGGTAGCTGTGCTGGACTGTGCTGCGCTTGAGAGGGTGGAGATACTTGAGGTTGCTGGCTGCTGCACTCTGATGCCCGATAGAGGACAATAGAAATTAAAATGAGAAAAAAATGGTTCGGCCAGGCGCAGCACCTCGCCGAACCGTTTTTTTTCCATTTTTATTTCAATTCATACGATAGTAGTATTGATACATTTTTAGGTTCATATTGTGGCTGTAACACCTTGACCTCCTGTGTGCTGACGGATCTCCTCTGTCAGTATAAGTTGAGATGCCGCCATAAAGGTATTTGAATGTATACCAGGAGTTCTATCAGGATCAGGGGCCCCAAGACATATACATCCTTCACCTCCCAAAAATATGTTGCAGACAGCATAGCTGCAAAACAACTTTTAGAACACAATTGGCTATGATTCCTTTTTTGCAGGCAGAACCAAGCCCTATACGAATGCCGATCTAGTAAGATAGGTACTCGATTAATAAGCCTAAGGGCTGAATGATTGTGCAGCCAGGGTTGGATGAACAATTGTTGGATCTATTGTGTGGCCCTTTACCTAGATGATTGTTGGCTACAGATGCTCTGTTTACACTTGGAAATGTGTGGCCAACCAACGATGATATTGAGACTTGCACAATCCCAGTGATTGGCCACGGAATGAGCACTTTCTCATTTATGGACTGATCTATGGGCCTTTTACACAGGGCGATTATCATCCTGTCCTCTAATAAAAGGCCCTTTAGATACACCATGTCATCAGTACACAGTCCCTTAATATTACTTTATCATGAAAACTTTAGCCATAGATACATCAGCCCTGCGGTGTCATGAACACTAATCTATATATAACAGTATATCTCTGAAAAATACTTATGCTTTTACCAAACAATAGCCCTGTACAAGGCCACAAAAAATACCTCCACACCAAGACCACATATATCTATTATAAAGACCAGTATAGCCAACAATATTACCATAAAGTGTCCATATAGTGGTCACATACCAGCACAATGCTATGCTGCCCCAATTAGTACTTCACCTGGTACTAGTGCTCCCCTTACTGCCATACACAAAAATAGTGGTTCTTTAGTGCTCCCTCTGTATCCCAGAAAGTAATAACCCCCCCCACGGGCACTTACAGAGTAGTAGTGACCCTTGTATGTCCCTCATAGTGATAGGGCACACTTAGTGCCCCCACTGAGTAATAATGGCCCTCAGTATTTGTGCCTTTTTAATGCCCCCACACAGAAATGGAATGCCTCTTAGTGCCCTCCACTCAATATTAGTTTGCCTTGCTTAGTATTGCTGCCTTCTTAATGCTGCCCACTCTGTATTTGTACCCCCTTAGCACCCCTCCCCACTTTCCTGGTATGATACAGTAGGTCAGTTTGCCCATGAATCAGGGAGGTTACAGTGATGATCTGCCCATATGTTCTATGGGAACATGTGGACATGGCAACCCCACCGCAGTGCCCTACAAACATAGTAACGGTGGGTTTGGCAAATTACACAAAACCATTAGATACCACCACAAACTCAGATTTAAGATAAGAAAATCAATTTATTTGAGCATATAAGAACGATGCTAACCTGACTAAACTATACAACCTCTACGTTACTTTGTTATTTTTGTTGGTGGCTACAGGTAGATAAGGAAGTGTTGTGAGATGGGAATATTTTTGTCAAAAGAAGAGTCTGAAATGTGCTGTATGATCCAGTCCTCATTCTTCTGCTTTCAATAAGGTTTTTTTTCTGTAGACCAGTATAGTGGGTCATATGTAAGGGCCTGTGGCATGTGCAAGACAAGGATACACAATGACAAGGGTCTAACTATAGGGGTACAGCGGAAAATCATAACGCTGTACATTTTGCACCTATAGACCCACATAAGGGCTTGTTTTTGTGTCAACAGTACTTTGTAATGACATAACTTGTTTTATAACAATCTGCGCAAAACAACAAAACGTATTTGTGGGGTGAAATAGAAAAAATGCCATATTGCTACTTTTTAAGGCTTCCTTTTCTATGCAGTGCACTTTTTGGTAAAAATGACACCTTATCTTTATTCTGTAGGTCCATATGGTTATAAAAATACCCAAGTTATATAGGTTTTATTTTATTTTACTACTTTAATAATTTATAACTACATGCACCAAAATTTGTATGTTTAAAATTGCCATATTCTGACCCCTAGAACTTTTTATTTTTCCGCTAACATGGCTGTATGAGGGCTAATTTTTTGTGCCGTGGTCTGTAGTTTTTATCGGTACTATTTTTGTTTTAATTGAACTTTTTGATTGCTTTTTATTCATTTTTTTATGGTAAATGAAGTGACCAAAAATGCAAAATTTTGGACTTTGGTATTTTTTTACGTGCACGTCATCGATCGTGCGGTTTAGCTAACCTTATATTTTATTAGCTCAGACATTTACACAGCGGTACCACATGATTATTTATATTTTTTATTACATTATTTTATTTAACTTCTTAGGGACTCAGCCTATTTTCACCTTAAGGACTCAGCCCTTTTTTGCAATTCTGACCACTGTCACTTTACAATTTAATAACTCTGGGATGATTTTACCGATTATTCTGATTCCGAGATAGCTTTTTCATGACATATTCTACTTTAACACAGTGGTGCATTTTTGTTGTTACTTGCATCCTTTCTGGGTGAAAAATCCCAAAATGTCATGAAAATTTAGAAAATTTAGCATTTTTCTAGCTTTGAAACTCTCTGCTTGAAAGGAAATTTAATATTCCAAATACATTTTATATTGATTCACAAATACAATATGTCTACTATATGTTGGAATCATAAAATAGACATATTTTTGCTTTTTGAAAAATTTAGAGGGCTTCAAAGTATAGCAGCAATTTTCAAAATTTTCACGAAAATTTCAAAATCTAAATTTTTCAGGGACCATTTAAGTTTGAAGTGGATTTGAGGGGCCTTTCTGTGAGAAATACCCCATAAATGACCCATTATAGAAATTACACCCCTCAAAGTATTCAAAAAGACATTCAGAAAGTTTGTTAACCCTTTAGGTGTTTCACAAGAATAACAGCAATGTGGGGGAGAAAAATCTAAATCTGCATTTTTTACACTAACATGTTCTTGTAACCCCATTTTTTTTACTTTTTTTAAAAGTGTTATTAGAAGAAAAAGCCCCCCAAAATTTGTAGCCCAATTTCTCTCGAGTATGGAAATACCTCATATGTTGACATAAAGTGCTCTGCGGGCTCACAACATGGCTCAAGAGGGAAAGAGCAACTGTGGGATTTTTTAAAGCAAATTTTGCTGTCATGGTTTTTGGGGGCCATGTTGCATTTAGGAAGCCCCCATGGTGCCAGAACAGCAAAAAAAAAACAAAAACCCACATGGCATACTATTTTGGAAACTACACCCCTCAAAGAACATAACAAGGGGTATAGTGAGCCTTAACACCTCACAGGTATTTGACGACTTTACGTTGAAGTTGGATGTGAAAATGGAAAATTTGATTTTTAACATTAAAATGATGGTGTTACCCCAAATTTTTCATTTTCACATGGTGTAATAGTAGAAAATGGACCCCAAAATTTGAAGCCCAATTTCTCCCGATTAAGAAAATGCCCCATATGTGGACGTTAAGTGCTCTGCTGGCGCACTACAGGTCTCAGAACAGAAGGAGCGCCATTTGGATTTTTGGAAAGAGAATTTTGCTGAAATTGAAGTCGGGGGCTATGTGCATTTACAAACCTCCCATGGTTCCAGAACAGCAGAAACACCCAACATGTGACACCTTTTTGGAAACTAGACCCCTCCAGGAACATAACAAGGGTTACAGTGAGTACTTACACCTCACAGGTTTTTTAAACAGTGGGCCGTGAAAGTGAAATCATTGATTTTTAAGACTGAATTGTTGGTTTTAACCAATTTTTTTTTAGTTTTACAAGTAGTAAGAGAAAAAAATCTTCACAAAATTTGTAGCCCAATTTCTCCAGAATAAGAAAATACCTCATATAAGGGGAAAAGCACTATGCGGGTGCAAAACAGGGCTTAGGAGTGAGACAACACCGATGAGATTTGAGGCCTAAAGTGGTGATTTGAACTGCAATGGTTGAGGTTCTGACGTAAAATCTAAAAAAAATAAAAACGGCAAGTGACCACAATTTTGAAATTACACCCCTCAAGGAAGGTAACAAGGGGTACAGTGAGTACTTACACCTCACAGGTTTTTTTAACAGTGGGCCGTAAATTGAAAAATTTTATTTTTTTACGCTAAAATGCTGGGGTTACCCAATTTTTTACATTTTCACAAGGGTTAATGGGAGAAATTGGGTTACAAATTTTGGAGGGTTTTTTCTCTTGACTATGGAAATACATCCACATATGGGGTAACATGCTGGACGGGTGCACAACAAGGCTCAGAAGTCATAGAGGTCACTTTGTATTTGTGGCCTATGGCATATCAGTAGCTGACGGTTACATACATTCAGAGGAAAATACAAAAATGAAACACCCACATGTGACACCATTACAGAAAGTACCCACCCTGAGGAATAGGTATAGGGCTAAAGAGGACATTTTGAATGCACGGGTGTTTCCTAAATTTATTTTCCAGGAATGGATGAAGGGTAGCTTTTGAAAATTGCAATTTTCAACCCATACTCTGCTTCATCTTTCTGGGAACAACTAACATGTGACTCTGAATTGTCGCCTGGAAATACAACAGAGCTCAGCGAGAACTCTTCGCATTTGAGGCCGATGTCTGTTACGGACCTAACAGTTACATACATTCAGAGGAAAATACAAGAAAGGAACACCCACATGGGAGCCTATTACAAACAGTACACCCCCTAGGGAAGGTGTATAGGGGTGAAGTGGAGATTTGGAACAGACGGGTGTTCCCTAAATTTATTTTCCAGGATTGGATGAAGTGTACAATGGGGGGGGGGGGGAGGATGAAAATTGCAATTTTATAACTGATATGCCAATTATATTTCCAGAATGATGACCCAGAGTATAGCCGAAAGTAAAAATTATGCCCGCCCCAAACCCTATGCTCTGAATCATCATTCTGGGAATGGCCATCCCTATTCTGTTACCTCAAATGCGCACCCCGCTCAGGTGGGGAGAGAGCGCTGCGCATTTGAGGCAACTGCAAATCCCCAATGCTGTTGACTTTGTGTCCCATGACCCATTTTTTGGGGGAGAAAAAAAAAAACATTATCAGGGGTATTGGAAAACAGTTTTTTTTTTTTTTTTTTTTTTTTTGGGGGGGGGGGGTTGTTTGGCTTTAAAATTTTGAAGACAATGTACTCTGGACTGGTACATTGAAGTCGAATTCTGGGGAATTAAAATCAGGGAAAAGGATTAAAATTTAGTGCTCCATGGAAGTGTGATACTCCCTGAAGCAATCCTTAATGCAGAGGCCAAGATGATCGGGGCAAGTGTCGCATTGAGTGGTGGTGTCCTTACGAATCCCCCTCTTGCGACACACTCTGCATTTTTTCTGGGATCGTCCCTTCTTTCCAGTGTGGGGGACCTCACCTGGAAAGTGTTGGCCGGGGACGATCCGGCGAACTGAAGTTCCAGAGGTGCTCTGACCCGCTCCTTGGCGGTCACCAAAGATGAGGGCCTTTAGAACTATCTCTTGGAATTCCAGAAATGTCTCTGTGTTGCCAGCGTACTGGGACAGTACAAAAGCATTGTACATGGCAACCTGTACCATGTAGACCGCAAATTTTTTGGACCATGACTGTGTTTTCCACATGGCATTATATGGTTTGAGGACTTGATCAGAAAGATCAACTCCCCCCATATACCGATTGTAGTCCAGGATACAATCGGGCTGGGGACCGGTCCCACGGTACCTCGCACAGAGACAGGGGTGCTGCCGTTCCCATGAATATGTCCTTATACCTGACCAGCAACAGGTTTTCATGGGAAAAGGCCCGGGACTCATTCCTGGGGATAGGAGTCTGCAGGGGTTAGGAAGGAAGGCCTCTTTGATTCTTCCGGAATGTCCCACAAGCTACCGGGGATCTGGCAGCAAGGGAGGTGAAGAAAGGGTTACTAGTTGTCACGATGCCGGCTGGCAGGAGGTGGATCCTCTGTGCCAGAGAGGGATTGGCGTGGACCGTGCTAGTGGACCGGTTCTAAGTCACTACTGGTATTCACCAGAGCCCGCCGCAAAGCGGGATGGTCTTGCTGCGGCGGTAGTGACCAGGTCGTATCCACTAGCAACGGCTCACCTCTCTGACTGCTGAAGATAGGCGCGGTACAAGGGAGTAGACAGAAGCAAGGTCGGACGTAGCAGAAGGTCGGGGCAGGCAGCAAGGATCGTAGTCAGGGGCAACGGCAGGAGGTCTGGAACACAGGCTAGGAACACACAAGGGAACGCTTTCACTAGGCACAAGGGCAACAAGATCCGGCGAGGGAATGCAGGGGAAGTGAGGTATACATAGGGAGTGCACAGGTGAAGACACTAATTGGAACCACTGCACCAATCAGTGGCGCAGTGGCCCTTTAAATCGCAGAGACCCGGCGCGCGCGTGCCCTAGGGAGCGGGGCCGCGCGCGCCGGGACAGGACCGAGGGAGAGCGAGTCAGGTACGGAAGCCGGGGTGCGCATCGCAAGCGGGCGCCACCCGCATCGCGAATCGCATCCCGGCTGGAGGCGGTATCGCAGCGCACCCGGTCAGTGGGTCTGACCGGGGCGCTGCCGTAGCGAGGATGTTGCGAGCGCTCCGGGGAGGAGCGGGGACCCGGAGCGCTCGGCGTAACAGTACCCCCCCCCTTGGGTCTCCCCCTCTTCTTAGAGCCTGAGAACCTGAGGACCAGACTTTTATCTAGGATATTGTCCTCAGGTTCCCAGGATCTCTCTTCAGGGCCACAGCCCTCCCAGTCCACTAAAAAAAAAGTTTTTCCTCTGACCTTTTTGGAGGCTAGTATCTCCTTTACGGGGAAGATGTCTGAAGAACCGGAGACAGGAGTAGGAGAAATAAGTTTGGGAGAGAAACGGTTGATGACGAGTGGTTTAAGAAGAGAGACATGAAAGGCATTAGGAATACGAAGAGAAGGAGGAAGAAGAAGTTTGTAAGAGACAGGATTAATTTGGCACAAGATCTTGAAAGGACCAAGATAGCGTGGTCCCAATTTGTAGCTGGGAACACGGAAGCGGACATATTTAGCGGAGAGCCATACCTTGTCTCCGGGAGAAAAAATGGGGGGAGCTCTTCTTTTCTTATCAGCAAACTTCTTCATGCGTGATGAAGCCTGTAAGAGAGAATTTTGGGTCTCTTTCCATATGGTGGAAAGATCACAAGTTATTTCATCCACAGCGGGCAAACCAGAGGGCAAGGGAGTAGGGAGGGGGGGAAGAGGGTGACGGCCGTACACCACGAAAAATGGGGATTTGGAAGAAGATTCAGAGACTCTGAAGTTGTACGAGAATTCGGCCCATGGAAGGAGATCTGCCCAGTCATCCTGGCGGGAGGAAACAAAATGCCGTAAATAATCACCCAGGACCTGGTTAATTCTTTCTACTTGCCCATTGGATTGAGGATGATAAGCAGAAGAAAAGTTTAATTTAATCTTGAGTTGTTTACAGAGAGCCCTCCAGAATTTTGACACGAATTGGACGCCTCTATCCGAGACGATCTGCGTGGGCAACCCGTGAAGACGAAAAATGTGTACAAAAAATTGTTTTGCCAACTGAGGCGCTGAAGGAAGACCAGGAAGAGGAATAAAATGTGCCATCTTGGAAAATCGATCAACGACCACCCAAACAACAGTGTTGCCACGGGATGGGGGTAAGTCTGTAATAAAGTCCATACCAATCAGAGACCAAGGCTGTTCGGGGACAGGCAGAGGATGAAGAAGACCAGCAGGCTTCTGGCGAGGAGTCTTATCCCGGGCACAGACAGTACAGGCCCGCACAAAATCAACAACATCCGTTTCCAGAGTCGGCCACCAATAGAAACGAGAGATGAGTTGCAAGGATTTCTTGATGCCCGCATGGCCTGCGAGATGGGAGGAGTGACCCCATTTGAGGATTCCGAGGCGTTGGCGTGGAGAAACGAAGGTCTTCCCTGGAGGAGTTTGCCTGATGGAGGCTGGAGAAGTGGAGATCAGGCAGTCAGGAGGAATGATGTGTTGCGGAGAGAGCTCTACTTCCGAGGCATCCGAGGAACGAGAGAGAGCATCGGCCCTAATGTTCTTATCGGCAGGGCGAAAGTGAATTTCAAAATTAAACCGGGCAAAGAACAGAGACCACCTGGCCTGGCGAGGGTTCAGCCGTTGGGCAGACTGAAGATAGGAGAGATTCTTGTGATCGGTGTAAATAATAACTGGAAATTTTGATCCCTCCAGCAGATGCCTCCATTCCTCAAGTGCTAATTTAATGGCCAGTAGCTCTCGATCCCCGATGGAGTAGTTCCTCTCCGCCGGAGAGAAGGTCCTAGAAAAAAAACCACAAGTAACAGCATGCCCAGAAGAATTTTTTTGTAGAAGAACTGCTCCAGCTCCTACTGAGGAGGCATCAACCTCCAATAGGAAGGGTTTAGATGGGTCAGGTCTGGAGAGCACGGGAGCAGAAGAAAAGGCAGACTTGAGCTGTTCAAAGGCGTCTTCCGCTTGAGGAGGCCATGACTTAGGATTGGCGTTCTTCTTGGTTAAAGCCACGATAGGAGCCACAATGGTGGAAAAATGTGGAATAAATTGTCTGTAATAATTGGCGAACCCCAAAAAACGTTGGATAGCACGGAGTCCGGAGGGGCGTGGCCAATCTAAGATGGCAGAGAGTTTGTCTGGGTCCATTTGTAGTCCCTGGCCAGAGACCAAGTATCCTAGGAAAGGAAGAGATTGACATTCAAACAGACATTTCTCCATTTTGGCATAAAGTTGGTTGTCTCGAAGTCTCTGAAGAACCATGCGGACATGCTGGCGGTGTTCTTCTAGGTTGGCAGAAAAAATCAGAATATCGTCCAGATACACAACAACACAGGAATATAAGAGATCACGAAAAATTTCATTAACAAAGTCTTGGAAGATGGCAGGGGCGTTGCACAGGCCAAAGGGCATGACCAGATACTCAAAGTGTCCATCTCTAGTGTTAAATGCCGTTTTCCATTCGTCCCCCTCCCTGATGCGGATGAGATTATAAGCACCTCTTAAGTCCAGTTTGGTAAAGATGTGGGCACCTTGGAGGCGATCAAAGAGTTCAGAGATAAGAGGTAGAGGGTAGCGGTTCTTTACCGTGATTTTATTAAGTCCGCGGTAGTCAATGCAAGGACGTAGGGAGCCATCTTTTTTGGACACAAAGAAAAATACAGCTCCGGCAGGAGAGGAGGATTTGCGGATAAAGCCCTGGGGCGGACAGAGGATAAATTCTGCCCCGGGGTGGAGTAGTGCCCGGGAGGAGGTCAATAGGACAGTCATAAGGCCTGTGAGGAGGTAGAGTCTCAGCTTGTTTTTTGCAAAACACATCAGCAAAGTCCATATAGGCCTTAAGGAGACCGGTTACAGGGGGAACCACAGGGTCACGGCAGGGAGTACTGGGAACCGGTTTAAGGCAGTCCTTGAAACAAGAGGTACCCCAGCTCTTGATCTCCCCCGTGGACCAATCCAGGGTTGGGGAATGGCGTTGGAGCCACGGTAGTCCAAGGAGAATTTCGGAAGTGCAATTGGGGAGGACCAAGAACTCAATTTTTTCTTGATGAGGTCCGATGCACATTAGAAGGGGCTCCGTGCGGTAACGTATGGTACAGTCCAATCTTTCATTGTTAACACAATTGATGTAGAGGGGCCTGGCGAGACTGGTTACCGGGATGTTGAACCTGTTGATGAGAGAGGCCAAAATAAAGTTTCCTGCAGATCCGGAATCCAAGAAGGCCATAGTAGAGAAGGAGAAGGTAGATGCAGATATCCGCACAGGCACAGTAAGACGTGGAGAAGCAGAGTAGACATCAAGGACTGTCTCACTTTTGTGCGGAGTCTGCGTGCGTCTTTCCAGGCGGGGAGGACGGATAGGACAATCCTTCAGGAAGTGTTCGGTACCGGCACAGTACAGGCAGAGATTCTCCATGCGGCGTTGTGTCCTCTCTTGAGGTGTCAGGCGAGACCGGTCAACTTGCATAGCCTCCACGGCGGGAGGCACAGGAACGGATTGCAGAGGACCAGAGGAGAGAGGAGCCGGGGAGAAAAAACGCCTTGTGCGAACAAAGTCCATATCCTGGCGGAGCTCCTGACGCCTTTCGGAAAAACGCATGTCAATGCGAGTGGCCAGATGAATGAGTTCATGTAGATTAGCAGGAATTTCTCGTGCGGCCAGAACATCTTTAATGTTGCTGGATAGGCCTTTTTTAAAGGTCGCGCAGAGGGCCTCATTATTCCAGGATAGTTCAGAAGCAAGAGTTCGGAATTGTATGGCGTACTCGCCAACGGAAGAATTAACCTGGACCAGGTTCAGCAGGGCAGTCTCAGCAGAGGAGGCTCGGGCAGGTTCCTCAAAGACACTACGAATTTCCGAGAAGAAGGAGTGTACAGAGGCAGTGACGGGGTCATTGCGGTCCCAGAGCGGTGTGGCCCATGACAGAGCTTTTCCAGACAGAAGGCTGACTACGAAAGCCACCTTAGACCTTTCAGTAGGAAACTGGTCCGACATAATCTCCAAGTGCAGAGAACATTGTGAAAGAAAGCCACGGCAAAACTTAGAGTCCCCATCAAATTTATCCGGCAAGGATAGTCGTAGGCCTGAAGCGGCCACTCGCTGCGGAGGAGGTGCAGGAGCTGGCGGAGGAGATGATTGCTGAAGCTGTGGTAGTAGCTGCTGTAGCATCACGGTCAGTTGAGACAGCTGGTGGCCTTGTTGCGCTATCTGTTGTGACTGCTGGGCGACCACCGTGGTGAGGTCAGCGACAACTGGCAGAGGTACTTCAGCGGGATCCATGGCCGGATCTACTGTCACGATGCCGGCTGGCAGGAGGTGGATCCTCTGTGCCAGAGAGGGATTGGCGTGGACCGTGCTAGTGGACCGGTTCTAAGTCACTACTGGTATTCACCAGAGCCCGCTGCAAAGCGGGATGGTCTTGCTGCGGCGGTAGTGACCAGGTCGTATCCACTAGCAACGGCTCACCTCTCTGACTGCTGAAGATAGGCGCGGTACAAGGGAGTAGACAGAAGCAAGGTCTGACGTAGCAGAAGGTCGGGGCAGGCAGCAAGGATCGTAGTCAGGGGCAACGGCAGGAGGTCTGGAACACAGGCTAGGAACACACAAGGGAACGCTTTCACTAGGCACAAGGGCAACAAGATCCGGCGAGGGAGTGCAGGGGAAGTGAGGTATACATAGGGAGTGCACAGGTGAAGACACTAATTGGAACCACTGCGCCAATCAGTGGCGCAGTGGCCCTTTAAATCGCAGAGACCCGGCGCGCGCGCGCCCTAGGAAGCGGGGCCGCGCGCGCTGGGACAGGACCGAGGGAGAGCGAGTCAGGTACGGAAGCCAGGGTGCGCATCGCGAGCGGGCGCCACCCGCATCGCGAATCGCATCCCGGCTGGAGGCGGTATCGCAGCGCACCCGGTCAGTGGGTCTGACCGGGGCGCTGCCGTAGCGAGGATGTTGCGAGCGCTCCGGGGAGGAGCGGGGACCCGGAGCGCTCGGCGTAACACTAGTATAAAAGTTATCCACATAAAGGTGGTAACCTTTATCTAGCAATGGGTGCAAAAGGCCCCAAACAGTTTTCCCGCTAACACCCAGAGTGGGGGAACAATCTGGGGGTTCAATGCGGGAATCTCGTCCCTCATACACCATAAACTTGCAAGTGTACCCTGAGGGCTTAGCTAAAAAGGAGCCCGGGTTTGCAGCGACGAACTGTTGGGCGTACAGATGCGTCTGCTCCACCATCAGTTTGACAAAGTCGTCACTGAAAAAAAAACTGAAATAGTCTATTTCAGTGAACCCGACGATGTCAATCTTGATTCCTGAGTCGCCAACAAACTCAGAAATCACAGGCTCATGGTCTGCTGGCTGAGTCCAGACAAGTTCGCCGGTACGGGGCACCAGGGAAACTTGGCCGGGGGGCTTGACTAGTATGAGCACCAGGGGGACTCATACCAGCATGGGGCACAGGGTCAAGAGCAGAGGAGGTTTGCGGACCCGCTTGGCGGCGTCTCCGCCGCCTTGGTGGCTCATCATCAGAACTAGATGATGAGGAGGACGAGGAAATTAGTGTTGCTCGTGAATATTCATAATGCGAATTTTATTCGCGAATATCGCATATTTGTGAATTTGCGAATATTTGCAAATATAGCACTATATATTCGTAATTACGAATATTATTTTTTTTATTTTTTTATCACAGTACACATCACAGTGATCACCCCTCTCTGCTTCCAGCTTGTGTGGTGTAAAGAAGGCATATGCGAAAATTTGCATATGCTAGTTTTCGCTTATGCTAATTTGTGTATATGCTAATTTTCGCATACGCGAATTTTCGCATATGCGAAAATAAAACGCGAATATTACAAATATGCAAATTTAGCGAATATATCACGAATATTCGTCCATATATTCGCGAATATTCGCGAATTCGAATATGGCCTATGCCGCTCAACACTAGAGGAAATAAGGAAGGTGGGGTCTTCCTCGTCCGCTGAGGCGCTTTCAGTGTCGGAGGCAAGTATGGCATATGCCTCCTCTGCTGAAAACGCCCTGCGGGCCATTTCCCTACTCTAATGGGGGGTGAAGTGTATAAATGTGTGTGGGGGGAAATTTTATTGCTGTGTGTGCTGCGTGTGGTGTGGTGCAATACTTTTTGCCCTAACCTAACTAAACCTAACAGAAAAAAACCCTAACAGAAAAAAATATAAACTAAAAAGGAAAAATAACTTAAAAAAATAAAAAAGACTTCTAGCACAAAAAAGCCCTGCACCAAAAAAAAGTGTTTGCCTAATCAGTGGTGTGCGCACTGATTAGCGCTTAGTGGCGGCAGGGAGCGCAGAAGTCAGTGGGGGTTCCGGCCACTCATCCCAGAACAGTGGCTGGTGGCACGTACAGACCCCCACTCAAAATACCCAAAAAATAAAATAAAAAAACGCTTAACCCCGAATAAATGCACCCACCTGAACCCCCAAAAAAACGCTGATCAGTGATAAATCACTGACAGCGGTGGGGAAGGCTGCACACAGAGGTATGGTCCGTCCACACAGCAAAGGCCTGCTACTGGTGGCACGGACCGCCTATTGGTGCAAAAAATAAAATAAAAAAAGAAGCTAATAACCCGAAAAAACGGCTGCACCACAAAAAAAAAACGCTGATCAGTACTACGGGACTGATCAGCGGCGGGTGGGCTTTAACTAACGGTGGCAGACCGCTCTTTTATGGCTAAGAGGGCCCAGACACACGTTTAGCAAAAAAAAAAAAAGTCTGCACCCAAAATAAAAAACTGGCGCAGACTGCAGTGACCCTGTAGGGCCCGGGTCACACAGCTAAAGGTGCTGCAGACCCTGGGACACCTACAGTATGTCCCTGCCTAATCTAAAGCTTTCCCTAATGCTGCTGTGCCAGGGGGGCACAGAACAATTCCAGGGGACACTTTTTTGCTCTGAGGGGACACACACAGGACGGAGCTCCGCTCTGATCAGCACCAGAAACAAAATGGTGCTGATCAGAGCGGAGTATCGTGCTCCTGCTCTCCTCCCCCTCCTCATACACTGTGATTGGAGCGGTCGCTACGGCCGCCCAATCACATCTGTACTGGGGGGGGGCAACACTGCTTCCTCCCAGTACAGCTCAGATGACCCAGATGACCCGGAAAGGCTGCAGATCGCCAGCTTGTCTTTGCCTGTGATCTGCGGCCATCGCCAATATGGAGGGTCCTCTGGACCTTCCTCGGCGTACCATTTCATCACCTCGTGCCATTTTATTCCCCCCTTGATCCTTCCAATGCCACTTCATTCCTCGCCCCTTGAATATCCTGTGCCAAATCATTTCCCCCTCTCTTACCCCCTGTGCAACATAATTTCCCCTTGACCCCCCCTGTGCCATTTAATCCCCCCTTTATTACCCTCTATGCAAATGCATTACCCCCCTCTTTACTACCCCATGAGCCATAAAATTTCCCCCTTTATCCACTTTGGCATTTCATTTCCCCTTTATCCTTCGGTGCCACTTTATTCCCCCTTTGCCCTGTGCCAAATCATCCCCCCTCACCACTTGGGCCCCTATTTGGTGTATTTTGCTCCCTATTAGGAGTATTTTGTCCCCTATTGGGTGTGTTCGCGTCCGCCATTGGGAGTGTCCCCTATTCGGAGCTTGCAAATACATAAAGTCTTATGGGACTCTGCCATGGAAAAAAAACTACTTTTCGCTATTGTTAGTCCCCTGTCAGGAGGTGTCCACTAAGGGAGATTTTACTGTATGTATATATATATATATATATATATATATATATATATATATATACAGTCTACGATTAAGCATTATTGCGAAACGCGTCAGACTTCCAGCTTTGTACTGCGATATCTTCAATAAAGCAACAAACAGTTTTTACCTGCAACCACTCTAGTGCCGAACCTCATTGTTCTTTATATATATATATATATATATATATATATATATATATATATATTATAACTGCATTTGGCAAAGAACAGAAAAAGCCTGCACGCTGCCGAAAACAACATGATACTTATTCCCCTCACACTCTACAAATTTCATTCCCATGCTAACCTCAAATTTGTTTTTCTTCCTAACAAGAAACATGTCTATCCCTCTCCTATTGAAATGGTGCGGAAAACGTCTCTTTTCACCCTATTTAGATGTCTGTAGTCTGTACCAGCAAACGAGATGTCTCGATATCATAAGAATTTTTTTTTCCACTTTTTACTCTTTTTCTATAGGAAATATTTTCGTATGTATTAAATATCACAAATTTTTTTTAAATGCTTTTCTTTTTTTTCCCTCCAAGTTTAAAGTTCATTTCCACCAACCCCCCCAACCCCCCCCCCCCCCACCCAAATATATTTATTTCCACGTCTGTTGTATAATGGATTTAATCCCTAACCAAAGGAATGCGAAAGTCTTGTGCTGGACTTTAAATAAATTCCCTCGGGGGAAACACTGTCCTACTTCTCTCTCCCAGCCGCCGCAGTATCTGTTTGGAACATGGCAATGTTAATAAAACTATAAACTAACATCATTGAGATTAAGGAAGTCATAATCATTTTTACTGTCAGGGCTGGCAATACCAACCCAAAGTTATTAGTTGAGTGAATTATAAAATGCACCAGATATATGATCTGCTCTCCTTCCTTCTTATGTACTCCATGAAACTATAATTAGTCATTTTTATTTGCTACGGAAATTATTACAAAGTCTCCACCGCCGACAAATCCCCCCCCCCCCCCTTACGTACCTCCGCTTCTCGTTTTTCTTTTTGTTTCCCCATTGTAGACAGAAAGCTACCGTATTAATATAGATTTGACAAGTTCGGAGCTTAAGTACAGATTTCAACATCCATTTATTTAAGTAGACGCCATTTTTCAACCCTGCATTCCACCCTCGTACAAGATGTTTATTTTTTGTCCTGCGGTTTCGAGCCCAAAGAGATGACATAATGTAAGTGTGATGATTTCTAAAAAAGAAAGAAAACTATTTTTTTTCTAAATTAGAATGAAGATTTATTGGCAACTATACGTGTGTGTGAGCATGCATATATTTGTAAATTCTCTTCTATGAAGTTTCTTTTTTATTCAGATTAATTATGTTATTTTATTCACTTTATTTTAAATATTATTTTTATGACATCTGTATTTTATGTTTTATTTGGGTTTTTTATTACATTATTTCAACAATATTTTACTTCTTATAATATTTTAATGTAATGAATTAATAATTTTAAACATATAGTTTATATTTTTTTAAGCTTTTTAGTCTACTTTAAATAATTTTAAATATGATTTTAATAAACCTTTTATGCTGTAATTTATTTAGTTGTGATGTTTTTTTTCATTATATTATGTTATTGTTATTTTTTATTATTACATTATTTATGTATTACATTATTTAATTTAAAAAGCAAGGGTTTAAACTAAATATGATTAGAAAGGTGACCTGGACAAACAGAAGTGAAGTTTTCATCAGCTTTGCAATTCACTTTCAGTTGGTAGCCTTCATCCACCTGACGGTATGTGGCCTTGTTCCTGCAAAGTATCCTGGACTATTTTTAGAATTTTTAAAAATTTCCTTTTTTTCTTACCTTTTGAGTTTTTTAACTCAATATTAAAACTGCCCTTTATTCAAACACATACATTTTTATGGGCATAATTTGGCACATATTGCAGATTAAAAATGACCCAAGACTGAATATATTGAAAATAGCCATTTTATGGATATAGCTTTTTCCATTGTATTTTGCTGAAAATGTTACCTGTGCAAATCTGCAGCATTTCTGTCCTGTGCTACCAATGAGCAGGGGACTGTGCTGCCAGACATCCTCATGCGGAGCCTTCCTATAGTGAAATAAACTCAGATCAGTAGAACCAATATTGTCTTGGTCGTTATTCAGATCCCAAAAAATTCAGCTGATTCATAGCTGTGTAAAGTTGACAGAAATAAATAATACAGAAATTAAGGTCATAAATAGTAAAAGCAAGAATTAGATTGCTTATACTGATCAATGTAATGTGAGGAGGCGAAACCGGATGTGATCCTTTAGGGCCAACAATAAAATAAAAAATAAATAGAACAATAAAATCTTAGCTTACTCAGCTTCATGTGAAATTGGTAAGGAAATCGTTGATAAAGTAACTTTTCGAAAGTGTAATTTTTTTCGTCTTTAGTTTGTATGCGGTAACATATTTCAAAGCCGTTTGCACAGTTTGTCTGAATTCCCTATATCAGGCCACTAGGGTCAATGTAACCGATTGTTTTGGGGTGTAGGTGACCCACCAAACTCATGGAGAACAAACTCCATTCATATCTTGTCCTTGGTCAGATTCCAACCAAAGACCCCAGTCCAGCAAGGACACACTGCTAGCCACAATGTCGCCCCTGGTTCTCTTTTAACTCAACCAACTAGTTTGGGTGTCAGCTTGTCGACAGGCTTTGTCACTACAGCTGAAAGTGCTTGATGTTCCATATAATAAGTTGGATAATGCATATTACTAGTGTGCCGCCAGCTTCTTCATCCTCTGAAATTGGCAGAAAATATAGTCATCGATTAATTTATTATTCTCTATTTACAGTGCAATTTTAGAAGGTGGTTAAAGGGGATTCTAGAAGACGAGACATTATATCCCATCTACGGGATCAATATGTAAAAAGTACAAAAGTATACCTAAGTTTCAGGGAAAAGATGGTCATACAAAGTATCTTTCAAACCCATTTTTTTCCCTAAAGCTGGTCATACATATAAAATAGCTGTAAAACGGAATGCTTGTTTAGTCTATGACCATATCTCTGGATACAACATACATGTGCATGCTTGACTTGGTTAGAGAGAGGGGTGTGAGACACCTCTAGTAGTGGCTTTTTTTCCCTTTTTTTTGGTCAACATCAGTAAATTGGTTCGATTGTATAGGGCTTGCTTAACACAGCGGAATGGCTCCTTAAACAAGTCAAAATATTCTGTAAAAAGAAAAAAAAAAATAATCCATGGGATATTTTTGAATTTCAAAAACAATAACATGAACTTTTTACTTGTTTCACAGGGACATCTCAACAACCTCTAGAACAAGAGCAGAGAATCCGGATTGTGCTCCGTACATCTACAGGGGTCCACTGCGATCGTCTCAATGGTCTCCACGTGTCTTCCGGAGTTATTGGTAATAGGAGACAAAAAATTCATTCCTAATCGACAGTCTGCTTGACAAAGCCAATATGGTAGCACTCAATGCCCGAATTACTGTTAGCCTGATGACTTGCAAGTATATTATAAACTATCTGCAAGGGCTCCTCTCCCTTTTTATGACAGGATAAAGCATATTTGAAAACTTATGCTCATGTTTTATTTAATTTTTTTTATATTGTATCTAGTCGTTGCCTGACTGTAGTTGTGTCATTTACATAATGATTGCATTAGGAAGCAAATGGGAGATTGGCTGAAAATAGCCCTTAAGCACTTACTCTATTTTAAACTGCTCTGCGTTGCCCCGGTGCCTGATTTCCTACACAGCAGATATGCAAATAAGAGCATAATATCACTTGCACATGTTTGCTTAAAGGGACATACATAAGTCTTGCAAATGTACACACCGCTATATTAATCCCATTGACCATGTGGAGGACCTAGCTTGACTGTCATGGGACTTTGGGTCAAGAGGCTGGAAGAACCCAATAACAGGAATTTGGACTTCAGGGGTTAATAACTTTTGGTATTGCTAAAAATCTGCTTGAAATTCGATGATTCCTACAGGTATGGTATAAATATTTTAGAAAGATAACTCTGTATTCAACTAAGTGACATCACCATCCCTGGGGCAGATATGAAAACCAGTCATGGGGAGTGGAAAATAATCTTCTCAATTATATTACTAAATAGGCAAGGATGTACATACCATTGTGGCCCACCATGCAGGGCTGTGGGGCCCTTGGAGAGAGGGACCCCATCACAGTTGTTACTTGTCACGTATGGGCAGGGAACAGTGAAGCCCTAACTCACCCAAAGCCACTGTCCCTACCTAATGTCTATCCTCCCTAAGTGACGGATCGACAAACATGATGACAAACCCTCCCTGCTTAGAGCTAGAGTAGCTTTGTCAAAATAATAAAATATAAAAACAATAGTAGTCGGTAAACAGCTGGAGGCACACAAACTAACAGATATATACTAAGACACACACACGGTCAGATCAATGTCAGTCTAGCCAAGGTCGGTACCAGGAAATAGTGGAGTTCAGGAACATAGAGCAAGAGAAGAGTCAAGGGAAATGCCAATGATCAATAAACAAGCAGGTATCCAGTAAACAGGAGGTGTCAGATAAGGTATAACCTTCCACAGACAATGAACTGATCACTCCTCCTAGCTAATATAGATAGGTGATCAGCGATACACCTTCCTGATAGGTAGCAGAACTGAGAACCACACCCAGATGACACAGGTGAACTCCCAGCAGCTCCAGCCCAACTAGAGTCATTTAACTCTTTGTGTTCAACCAGAGCAGAGCCAGACGTTACAGTACCATTTATTTTTTATTGGTAACAAACTGTGCAGAACTCCTCTCTTCAGGGAACTGCATTGTCAGCAAATTAATGGAGGGGGGTCTTGTCCAACGGGTCATGAAATGAAAAGGGGAAATAAACTTCAGACCCTTTTCTTCTGTGAGGAAAAACAGGTGCCATAAAAGGAGGTCATTTAGATATTTGCTATGAGGCCTCCCTTTATTCTATGCATGCCAGTATAAATAGGAGTCCTCCTCCAAACACTTTAGGCCCTGCCAAAGGCAATAACCCAAAGCTTCTGAGCGGCATTGCAAACAGGGCCCCTTACTTACCATGCCATCTATAACATTAGTCTATTCTGCCCCTATAGCTACACTCCTAAATACTAAAATATTTTTGTGAATTATAAAGGCCAAATTAAAGAGTTATTCTGTAGACTTAATTTTAAAACTAAATGAGTTCAGAATGGGATGATAAAAAAACAAACAACAAATAAACCTTGTACTCAACTGCTTCCCCCACTGGTACCTTTCCAACGCTGTTGGACTGACAACCGATTACCCACTTAGCCCATCATTCAGTAAGTTTTCTTTATTATGCCATGCTCTTTTGAGAACCCCTTTAAATTATTTTTTAAATATATATATATATATATATATGTATATATGTGTGTGTGTGTGTGTTAAAAAGTGTATGTATGTATATTTTAGCATAACTTCCCAATGGTTAGAGATATTTTGATTAGTACACAGTTTCCTTATATATCAAATAAAAATATAGTAGAGTTTGAGGATGTCGCGATGGCAACAATCTCTGCAGCTCGTGAGTAAAACATTACAGCCCGGACACTTAAATCATACTTTACAATGACGATGGTCCGGCGGCAGGATGTTTAAAACTCCTGGGCAATCTCTGCAGCCCCAGAGTAACTTTATCAGGAGATCTAACAGAAGTCCCATGCAAGTTTTAACTTGCATCTGTATAACCTGCATCTGTATAAACACTGAAGGGGCCACATTGCTTTGTGTACACACGAATGCCCCAGAGTATAAAGCAGATGATCCCCTATACATTTTTTTTCTTTATTAAAATAATTCTAAATAAACGTAGTTAACTATTTAGAAATATTTTCTGAATTGCTTAATTTTATGGCTGTGGTGATTTTATTTTATTTTTACTTTCCATTAATCCACTCTTTTAGTTTTAAGTTCTCTGTAATTCTGTTGCCTAATAGCCGATACGTATCATAATGGAAAACAGAAAACCAGTCACCAACTTCAGCCAAAATACAATAGAAAAATCTGTTTGCTAAAGGTACAAATTATCCAAGGAAGCCAGCGCTTAATGCAATATTTAAAATGGAAATTTGCCAGTATACAAGAAATATCACGT
This sequence comes from Hyla sarda, assembly GCF_029499605.1. Taxonomy (NCBI): domain Eukaryota; kingdom Metazoa; phylum Chordata; class Amphibia; order Anura; family Hylidae; genus Hyla; species Hyla sarda. Next base: position 32,324,213 of record NC_079191.1, on the reverse strand, counting down.
TAACTATTTGCAGATGTATTTATAAAATTTTATGAGTCGAGAAAATAAAAAAAGTTGGTCGCGTTTCTGCTGAAAAGCTCTTCACGTATATGCTATATTAGTATTAGGTGGTAAACAGTGTTGAAGTATTCTCCGGCCCATCTAATGATAATATCTATAATAACGGGGATAAAAGCATTTACAATTAAACACTGTACATCCCTAGTCTGTGACTCGAAGGGTCCGGGCTGTTTGCTCTAATATTTTACCAACAGCTGTTTTCCTCCTGAAACCATTATCTTTTTTTGCTTACCACAGGAGTTTACGGAAAGTTGCAGATTTATAGTGCTTATCCCAGCAGATCATGGACACGTCTCGGGGCAGACATTGCGCCGGGAAATGAAATGTAGGTTATAATGTTGAAAGTTTAAACACAGAATATCTGAACATGTCTTTACACCTGAACCAAAATGCAGTACCCTCCCAACCCCTCTAGGCTGAATTGTAAATTCTTATATATAGATGGCAATATTATAGTAGTAATATTTTTGTACATTGGGGCAGTATTATAGTATTTATATTCTTCTATATAGGAGACACTATTATAGTAGTTAGATTCTTGTATATAGGAGCAGTATTATAGTAGTTATATTCTTGTATATAGTAGCAGTATTATAGTATTTATATTCTTGTATATAGGAGACAATATTATAGTAGTAATATTGTTGTACATTGGAGCAGTATTATAGTAGTAATATTCTTGTTTAGAGGAGCAGTATTATAGTAGATATATTCTTGTATAAAGGGGCAGTATTATAGTAGTTATATTCTTGTATATAGGAGACAGTATTATAGTATTTATATTCTTGTATATAGGAGCAGTATTATAGTATTTATATTCTTGTATATAGGAGGCAGTATTATAGTATTTATATTCTTGTATATAGGAGACAATATTATAGTAGTAATATTGTTGTACATTGGAGCAGTATTATAGTAGTAATATTTTTGTACATTGGGGCAGTATTATAGTATTTATATTCTTGTATATAGGAGACACTATTATAGTAGTTAGATTCTTGTATATAGGAGCAGTATTATAGTAGTTATATTCTTGTATATAGTAGCAGTATTATAGTATTTATATTCTTGTATATAGGAGACAATATTATAGTAGTAATATTGTTGTACATTGGAGCAGTATTATAGTAGTAATATTCTTGTTTAGAGGAGCAGTATTATAGTAGATATATTCTTGTATAAAGGGGCAGTATTATAGTAGTTATATTCTTGTATATAGGAGACAGTATTATAGTATTTATATTCTTGTATATAGGAGCAGTATTATAGTATTTATATTCTTGTATATAGGAGCAGTATTATAGTAGTTATATTCTTGTATATAGGAGTAGTATTATAGTAGTTATATTCTTGTATATAGGAGCAGTATTATAGTAGTTATATTCTTGTACATAGGAGCAGTATTATAGTAATTATATTCTTGTAGATAGGAGGCAATATTATAGTAGTTATATTCATGTACATAAGGGGCATTATTATAGTAGTTATATTCTTGTAGATAGGAGGCAGTATTATCGTAGTTATGTTATTATACTGTACATAGGGGCAGTATCATAGTAGTTATATTCTTGTACATATGAGCATTATTATAATAGTTATATTCTTGTGCATAGGAGCAGTATTATAGTAGTTATATTCTTGTACATAGGAGCATTATTATAATAGTTATATTCTTGTGCATAGGAGCAATATTATAGTAGTTATATTCTTGTATATAGGGAACAGTATTCTAGTAGTTATATTCTTGTACATAGGAAGCAGTATTCTAGTAGTTATATTCTTGTAGATAGGAGGCAGTATCATGGTAGTTATATTCTTGTATATACAAGCAATATTATAGTAGTAATATTGTTGTACATAGGAGCAGTATTATAGTAGTTATATTCTTGTATATAGGGGCAGTATTATAGTAGTTATATTCTTGTACATAGGAGCAGTATTATAGTAGTTATATTCATGTATATAGGAGCAGTATTATAGTAGTTATATTCTTGTACATAGGGGCAATATTATAGTAGTTATATTCTTGTACATAAGAGGCAGTATTATAGTTCTTATATTCTTGTACATAAGAGAAGTATTATAGTAGTTATTGGAAACCGGAGTGATGGGGACCCGGCACTTGCAGGACTAGGGCAGTGTATAGGAGCAGGGAATGGTGTTTATGCAGACGAGGCAAAGTGTGGATGTTGGCGGTGCACCTCAGCATGAGCAACAAAGTGAAACAAAATAGAATCCAAACGGGGTTGCACTCACCATCCACGGACTTTATTCAACAGAGTGTAGGCATATACAGGCGGAGGCAGGGGCACACCGGGACAAGTTGGCAAGTTGTTTCGCGCTAGTTTGCACTTCTTCTGGCCGGAGTATGTCACAAATTGTGTGCCTTATAACACACAATTTTGTGTACACAAGGGGCAGTGTTTAGTATTTTATTGTTGTACTGTGGGAAACTATATTTAGAATTTTAGACCATTGTGTTATATTACATTGTAAGTTGACTTATATTTTATTTGGTAGGATTGCTTTAAATAATACCGTAGACTGGAGACCAGGAGATGAAGTTATTATAAGTTCATCATCTTATGAAGCTCATCAAGCTGAACTTTTTCACCTAAGAGATATATATGGAACAATTGTTCGGATCTGGGGCAGACTGAACTACTGGCACTCTGGTAAGACATATTTTTCCTATGACCATCAATTAGTAGATAATAAATCTACTGTAGCTTAGTAAGCACTGTCCTGTGATCCTGTTTCTGCAGTATGTAGAATGAAATTCTAAGGTTGTGTGCACCTTGTGAACATATTCACCTTCTACCTTTTGGCTATTACTGGTAAATGTAAAGCAAAAAACAAACAAAATGTGGGGTCACTTACCATTTAAATGTGCACTCTCATTAATACTAATTTTTGCAATTGCACTCTTTATGGTAAATAAAAAAATATTTCTGATGTACTTTGTTAAAAAAAAAATAACTTTTCTATTTGTGCTTAAAAAAGCTGCCACTAGGTGTCTCCCTACATGTTCAGAGCACATTTCCAGCCCCCCATCTCATGCACAGACTTCAGATTCCTGTTGGTCTGGCAGAAGTCCAAAATCAGGAAATGCTAAGGGGGGGGGGGGGGGGGGGTGTGCAGCCTTATCCAAACAGAGCTCATCTCACACACTGAACTGCTCTGGGCTGTGTGTAGCAGAGTAAGGGAGGAAGTTCTCCCCTATATTGCTTCAGATGATGTCACACCTGCTGGGGAATGCCCCTTCCCAGTCTGTGAATCTGAGCAGAAAATACTGAGCAATATCAAGGTAGAAAATGAAAAAATAAAAAATAAAGGCAGGGGGTGGTTTATCATGATGGGAGCAGTGAACAGGGAGGATTATAAAATTTAACAAGATCATGAGAAGTACTCTTTAATAAAGAAACAACAAGACACATCCCAGACTCAACATTACCATCCAGGCCAAAGAGAAAAGATCCAGAATAGAAGCATCAATGTGACACATCACAGAATCCTAGAAAACTGTGACACATGGACAGGATCAGGAACAGAAGCATCATTGGGCATACATGTACATTATGAAGAACAGAAATATCACTTAGGAACCATAAACAGGGTGAAGAACAGATGTATCACTGGAAACACATGGACAAAATTAGGACAGAAACAGCATCAGAGACAAGATGAAGAACAGAAGCATCACCCCAGAAACCTGGAAAGGGTCAAGAAAGGAAACATCATTTGGACACATGGATGGGTTCAAGAACAAAAACATCACTTGGGACACATGATAGTCTAAAGAACAGAATCATCAGTAGAAACAAGTGCAAATGACCAAGAATGGAAGCATCACTGGGAAATATGGAAATGGTGAAGAAAATAAATATCACTTGGAAAAATGATAGTCTGGAGAACAGAAGTATCAGTGGAAATGAGTGCAAATGACCAAGTTCAGAAGCATAACTGAGGAAATGTGGGCAGAATCAAGGACAGAGCCAAGAACTGATACATCATTGGAAAAACACATGGATGAAGCCAAGGACAGAAACATCTCTGGGGACACATAGACAGGACCAAGAATAAAGACATCACTAGGATTATATGGACACGACCAAGAAGAGAAACCTCACTGAACACACGTGAACAGTGCCTAGAGCAGAAACGTTGCTGGTAAATCCAAAGACGGAACACTTGGCACCACCCACGTTTCAAGTTGTCTGCTTTAGCCAACCTGACGGCAATCACACTGTATAAAATATCTGAGTGCTACTCCAGCCACTAAGGTAACAACAGCAAAACTGATATGCAACAAGAAGAAGAATGTGGCGAATGCACTCACCTGACAGTTGGACTTGCTTGATTCTTTTATTCAAATGTTGACATACGTGCATAGTAGAGTATGCGGGGGACGTTCACCCTGGCAACGGTGGCAGTTGCCAGAGTTCAGCGTTTCATCAGGCCCCTAAAAGAATCAAGCAAGTCCGGCTGTTAGGTGAGTGCATTCACCACATTCTTCTTCTTGTTGCATGGACAGAAAGATTACTCAGGACGTAAGAACAGGGCCAAGAAGAGACACATGCTAAGAACAAAAACATCCCTCGGGACACAAAGACAGGGCCAAAAACACATAAACAAGAACAATAATGGAAACAATACTGGAGCCACATGAACAGGACCAAGAAGAAAAACATCACTGGTGACACATGGAGTAAGTCAAGAAGAAATACTTCACTGGTGACACATAGCCAGGGCCAATGAGAAAAACATTACTGGTGAAATATAGCCAGGGCCAATGAGAGAAACATTACTGGTGACACATAGCCAGGGCCAATAAGAGAAACATCACTGGTGACACATAGCCAGGGCCAATGAGAGAAACATTACTGGTGAAATATAGCCAGGGCCAATGAGAGAAACATTACTGGTGACACATAGCCAGGGCCAATAAGAGAAACATCACTGGTGACACATAGCCAGGGCCAATGAGAGAAACATCACTGATGACACATAGACAGGGCCAAGAACAAAAACAGCACCAGGGACACATGGACAGAGCACATAGTGAAAATGGAAAACCCTTCACATAAGGATAAACCATGAATATGTAATTGACATCAACAGCCTGAACAACAGGCTATCCAACATAACCATTAGATGTCAAGTTAAAGGAACACCATGAGGACCACAACATGGACACAGCAACAGACATAGGAAGTCTTATTAATTTCTGTTTTCAATGTTGTATGACAAATACTCTGAAAACAATGAAATGTTCTATAGTTGCAACGTATCTTCTTCTACAGTCCCGATTTTTGCAGTGACCATTCCATAAACTAGACAAGTTAGACTAGACAAATTTTTGCAAACCTACCATAAAGTGATTGTTTTAGCGGTGGTCCCATGCAGTTTGGGGGACAGTGATTCTGACGGAGGATCAGAAATGAAGTTCTACTGGTCTATCTGTGTTAAAGGGGTACTCCGGTGAAAATCTTTTTTCTTTTAAATCAACTAGTGCCAGAAAGTTAAACAGATTTGTAAATTACTTCTATCAAAAAATCTTAATCCTTCCTGTACTTATTAGCTGCTGAATACTACAGAGGAAATGCTTTTCTTTTTGAAATCCTCTCTGATGACATCACGAGCACAGTGCTCTTTGCTGATGTCATTATAATAATAATACATCTTTATTTATTGTTATCCTTAGTGGGATTTGAACCCAAGGCCCCAGCACTGCAATGCACGGTTGCTAAAATGGACAGAGATGTCAGCAGAGAGCACTGTGCTCGTGATGTCATCAGTGTTCCAAAAATAAAGGAATTTCCTCTGTAGCATTCAGCAGCTAATAAGTACTGGAAGGATTAAGATTTTTTAATAGAAGTAATTTACAAATATGTTTAACTTTCTGGCACCAGTTGATTTAAAAGAAAAAAGGTTTTCACCGAAGTACCCCTTTAAGGATATGTATGTGTGTGTAAGAATGCAGAATATCAGAATATTTGGTTGCCCAAGTTTTTTTCTTCTTCCTTTTTACATAGAACTGGAGATTTACTATTTCAGTTTAAGTCAAAGAAAAAATTTACTTTTTTCCTGAATTTACCTCAAGTGTCACAGGCTAAGTGATAAATAATTTCACAGCATGCTCTGTGAGCTGAGCCTAGGCGGCTTCACCGGCCTGAAATAAATCTGGTAGCGAATATTATAAGGATTAAAAGTGGCCGTATCAGCTGGATTAAAACTTGTAAAAATCAATGCTCCTATTTCACTCTTGAGTGAGTCAGCCCTCACTATGATAATACCGCATATTAGGGAAACTCTCTTCTTCCTAATCATTTTCTGCTCGTCTTCTTAGAACTTTGTAGGTGACGCTGGGTAAAGTAGTACGTTTCTTTTGTACCAACAGACCTTAGTGCTTAAAGGAGTACTCCACCTAAAGATGCATTCCATTTACTTCAGCTTCCTTGTATGTCTATGTGTCCTAGGCTTGAGGACCTTCCCCTATGAGCTAGATGGAGAGCCGCTCTGGTGGACCCAAGCCATCCTTATACTGTGCTACATGGAGCAAATGGCACAAGCAGGGCCTAAAATTCTTAAAGGGGTTGTCTCACCAACAACACTCATAAGCATATTGTCTCTGACCGTTGGAATCCAAAGTCTAATGTGTGAGTAGAGCAGTGGTCACTCATTTACATTACTGCTCCATTCATTGCCTATGAGAAAGCCAAGTACTGAACTGTCCCATACGCCAGTGTTTCCCAACCAAGGTGTCTCCAGCTGTTGCAATGCTACAACTGCCAGCATGCCCAGACAGTCAAAGGTCCGGGCATGCTGGGAGTTGTAGTTTTGCAACAGCCGGAGGCACATTGGTTCGGAAACACTGCTTTATAGTGTATAGTGCCCTCCTTGTTTCTCTGTATGTTCCTCCATGCATAGTGTGCTGCTAAGTATGTCATTTCTGATTTATCTATAAAACCAGGAGTGCAGTGATATAGTTGGTGATTTCATACAATGATTAGCTACAGAGTTATAAAACTCATGTGAATTACACTGGCTGTCGTGCTATCTGCAGTTTCTCTATGAGATGTGCATTATTTCTGATCTCCATGTTTTCTGCTCATGAGAGCTAACAGGAAGTAACCTATCACAAGTAGACCTGCTGAAACTGCATCACATAAAAATATAATGAGGCCCTATAGTGGTGTTTCCCAGCTGTTTCAAAACTACTACACCCAGCATGCCTGTACAGCCGAAGGCTGTTCGGGCATACTGGAAATTATAGCTTTCCAACAGCTGGGGGCACACTAGTTGAGAAACACTGCTCTATGGTGTGATTTATGGGTGAGATTTAGCAAAACCTGTGCAGAGGAAAAGTTGCTGAGTTGCCCATAGCAACCAATCAGATCGCTTCTTTCATTTTTAACAAGGCCTCTGCAAAATAAAAGAAGTGATCAGTTTGGTTGCTATGGGCAACTTTTCCTCTGCACTGGTTTTGATAAATCTCTCCCATCATCACACTGATCTATCACTTGCCACAGTTAGATAGAGCTTAGTGCTTCAAAATAGATTTGTACTAGTTTATTCCAGTGCAAATTAATCTAAATGTTGATGTGTAAAATGTTGTACATCAGTAAATCTGGCCTTATGTCTGAATGACAAAAAGTGCAGTGATATAGTAGGTGATTCCATACAATAAGCTACAGAGTTATAAAACTCCTCAGATTTACACTGCCTGTCTCTGCTATTCTCAGATTCTCTAGGTTCACTTATGATATGCAGCTTTACACTAATCTCCCTACCTCCTATCACAAGTAGACCTGCTGAAGCTGCATCACATAAGAATATACTGCGGCTCTATAGCGATATTTTCCAATCAGTGCACCTCCAGCTGTTGCAAAACGACAACTCCCAGCATGCCTGGGCAGCCAAAGGCTCTCTAGACACACTGGGAGCTGTAGTTTAGTGTTGCTCACGTATATTCGCAATTCAAATTTTATTCGTGAATATTCGCGAATATAGCACTATTTATTCGAAATTACGAATATTCGTATTTTTTTTTTTTTTTCACAGTACACATCACAGTGATCATCCCTCTCTGCTTCCAGCTTGTGTGGTCTAAAGAAGGCTCTAATACTACTGTGTGAGACCGCCGGGCAAATATTCGTATATGCGAATATTCGCGAATATTGATGCCTCCCTTCTGCTGCTTCTATCAGGTTACACTGGTATACTTGCTATAAAGTGCATACATTTTCACATACGCAAATTTTCGTATATGGGAATTTTCGCATATGCGAATTTACGCATATGCGAAAAAACTTGAATATTACGAATATGCGAATTTAGCGAATATATGATGAATATTCGTCCATATATTCGCGAAATATTGCGAATTCGAATATGGCCTATGCCTCTTAACACTACTGTAGTTTTGCGACAGCTAGAGGCACAATAGTTGGGAAACACTGCTCTATAGTGTGTAGTCCCCTCCTTGTTGCTCTGTATGTTCCTCCATGGATAGAGTGCTACTAAATATGCAATTTTTGCTTTACCTACGAGTCCAGAAGTGCAGTGATATAGTTGGTGATTTCATACAATGATAAGCTACAGGGTTATAAAGCTTATCAGACTTTTCTCTTTGCAACAGCTGGAGGAATACTGGTTGGAAAACACTGCTCTGTAGTGTGAGTTTATGGACAGAAGCTCTATGTCACTATCATCTATCACTTAGAAACATAATAACATAGTTCATAAGGTTGAAAAAAGACCAGAGTCCATCAAGTTCAACCTATAACCCTAATAAGTTCCTACTGAGTTGATCCAGAGGAAGGCAAAAAAAAACGTCATACTAGAGGTAAAAATTACTTCCTGACTCCAAATATGGCATCAGAATAAATCCCTGGATCAACGTTCTGTCCATATAGATCAAGAATGCATAACCTGTAATGTTATTATGCGCCAAAAATGTATCCAGATCCCTTTTAAATTATTTTACCGAGTTAACCATGACCACCTCCTCAGGCAGAGAGTTCAACAGTCTCAGTGCTCTTACAGTAAAGAACCCCTGTCTGTGCTGGTGTAGAAACCTTCTTTCCTCTAAACGTAGAGGATGCCCCCTTGTTATAGATACAGTCCTGGGTATAAATTGGTCATGGGAGAGATCTCTGTACGGCCCCTAATATATTTATACATAGTTATTAGGTCACCCCCTAAGCCTTCTTTTTTCTAAACTAAATAACCCTAATTCTGATAATCTTTCTGGGTACTGTAGTCCTCCCATTCCCCGTATTACCCTGGTTGCCCGTCTTTGAACCCTCTACAGCTCCACTATATATTTCTTGTACACTGGTGCCCAGTACTGTACACAGTATTCTATGTGTGATCTGACTAGTGATTTGTACAGTGGTAGAATGATTTCCTTTTCCTGGGCATCTATGCCCCCCATGATTTTATTTGCCTTGGCAGCAGCTGCCCGACACTGGTTTCTACAGCCAAGTTTCCTGTTAACTTAGACTCCCAAGTACTTTTCTATGTCAATCATCCCAAGTGTTCTCCCATTTAAAATATAATCTCAGACCAGATTTTTCTTCCCCATGTGCGTTACCTTACATTTATCAGTGTTGAACCTCATCTGCCACTTCTCAGCCCAAACCTGCAACCTATCCAGATCCGTTTGTAACAGTGCACTGTCCTCTGTTGTGTTTACCGCTTTACAGAGTTTAGTATCATCTGAAAAGATTTGTACTTTACTATTCAACCCCTCTACAAGTTCATTAATGAATATATTAAATAGAAAAAGACCCAAGACTGACCACTGTGGTCCCCACTAGTAACAGTCACCCAATCAGAATAAGCACCATTAATAACAACCCTCTGTTTCCTATCACTGAGACAGTTACTTACCCACTTACACACATTCTCCCCCAGCCCCAATCCTTCTCATTTTATGCACCAATCTTCTATGTGGCACCGTATCAAATGCTTTGGAAAAATCCAGATATATGACATCCAGCGATTCCCCTCTGGTCCAGTCTGGAGCTCACCTCCTCATAAAAGCTGATCAGGTTAGTCTGACAGGACCGATCCCTCATAAAGCCATGCTGATCTGGAGTCATACATTTATTTTTATCAAGATACTCCAAAATAGCATTGCTTAGAAAACCCTCAAACTATTTACATACAATGGAGGTTAAACTAACAGGCCTATAATTCCGGGGTCACATTTTGACCCCTTTTTAAATATTTGCACCACTTTTGACATGCACCAGTCCTGGGGAACAGTCCCTGTTACTATATAGTCCCTGAATATTAAAATAGGGGTCTGTCTATTCGATTACTTAATTCCTTTGGAACACGGGGGTGAATGCCATCTGGACCTGGAGATATGTCTATTTTGATTTTTTGTTGGCGACACTGTACTTCTTCCTGGGTTAGACAGGTGACCTGTACTTCTTCCTGGGTTAGACAGGTGACCTGTACTGGGGAGATTACCTTATCTAGCTGTATTTCATCTGGCATTTCATTTTCCTTGGTGAATACCGTGGAGAAGAATTTGTTTAATATATTTGCTTTTTCCTGATCCCCATTTATAATTTCTTCTTTATCATTTTTTAAAGGGCCAAGACTTTCATTTTTAACCTTTTTGCTATTTATATAGTTAAATAACATGTTGGGGTTAGTTTTACTCTCTTTGGCAATGAGTCTTTTTGTATCTATTTTAGTTTTTTACTCATTTTACATTTTTCTCTATAGCTTTTTAATGCTTCCTCACTGCCGTCATGTTTTAGTAGTTTAAATGCTTTATTTTTGTCATTTATTGCCCCCTTAACATTCTTATTCATCCGTATTGGTTTTCTTTTATTTCTGACCCTTTTATTCCGTAAGGTATATATCTTACAGTGAGAATTTAAGATATTTTTAAAGTCTCCCATTTAGTGTCAGTATTCTTGCTTTTCAGGACATTATCCCATTTTATATTGTTAAGGGCTTCTCTGATCAAATTTTGCCTTCCTAAAGTTCATTGTTTTTGTGGCCCCTCGAGAGATTCCCTTATTGAAGAACAATTATAATGTATTATATTTTGATCACTATTTCCTAGGTGTCCTTCTACTTGCACATCAGTTACTCTGTCAGGTCTGTTGGTTAATATTAAGTCCAGTAGGGCGCCCCCTCTGGTTGGGTTCTGCACCATTTGGGACAGATAATTGTCTTTAGCTATAGTCAGAAACCGGTTTCCTTTATGAGATTCACAGGTCTCAGTCTCCCAGTTAGTTAATTAGTTAAATAGTTAAAGTCCCCCATTATTATCACATCATTATGATTTGCTGCCTTGTTTTTTTTGCCTCAGTAATTGATCTTCTGCCTCTTCCATTATGTTTGGTGGCTTATAATAAACCCCTATCAGAATTTTTTTTATTTGTATCTCCATATATTTCTACCCATAATGTCTCCACATTATCTTTCCCCTCCCGTATATCCTCCCGCAGTGCGGCCTTCAGACTCGATTTCACATAAAGACAAACTCCTCCCCCTTTCCGTTTTGTCCGATCCTTCATGAATAGATTATAACCTTGCATGTTGACCGCCCAGTCACAGCTATCGTCCAGCCAAGTCTCTGTTATACCCACTATGTCATAATCCTCCTCAGACATCAACCACTCCAGTACCTCTGTTTTATTGGTCAGACTTCTGGCATTAGTCATCATGCAATACAATGGTGTATGTTGTTTCTTCCTATGAAGCCTATCCCTATTAACGATTCTAACCCCTCCCTCCGCTCCACCCCCAGGTATATTACTAAGTCCCCCCTCTATATCTACACTATCTTCCCCCTCTACAGTGTAGGTTCCCTCCCCCAGTCCCTAGTTTAAACACTCCTCCACCCTTCTAGCCATCTTCTCCCCGAACACAGCTGCACCCTCCCCATTGAGGTGCAGCCCGTCCCTACGGTAGAGCTGGTATCTGACAGCGAAGTCGGCCCAGTTCTCCATGAACCCAAACCCCTCCTTCCTACACCAGCTTCTGAGCCACATGTTTACCTCCCTAATCTCCCGCTGCCTCTCTGTTGTGGCTCGTGGCACAGGGTACAAGTCCCTCACTCATAATGAATTTAGCGCAAGTGCGTCAATACATTTTTAACAATTTATTCCAGTGCAGATTATCTTAAGCAGTGTTTCCCAACAGGGTGCCTCCAGGTGTTGCAAAACTACAACTTCCAGCATGCCCGAACCCCCAGGGTACCTCCAGCTGTTGCAAAACTAACTCCCAGCATGCCCGGACTTGTAGTTTTGCAACAGCTGGAGGCACCCTGGTTGGGAAACTCAGATCTAAAGACTGGCGTGTATAATGTTGCACATTAGTAGATCTGGCCATATGTTTAGTGCCACAACTCCTCTCTCGACTGGCCCTATAGCAGTTATATGGTCTGCTTCCACGGTAGGAACCACTTCTCTCAACTCAGTACTCAACTACTCTGTAGCTAAAATATTACAACCCTGATAAAATGATCAGTGCCACATGACAAGAGTGATATCATGCATCCGCTGTCGATGCTTTTAAAGGGGTATTCCGGCTTTATACATCTTATCCCCTATCCAAAGGATAGGGGATAAGATGTATGAATGCAGCGGTCCCGCCTCTGGAGATCTCGGTGCAGCCCCCGGCATTCTGTGCCGAGCGCTGCCTCTGAGACGGGGACATGGCGTCACAGCCACACCCCCTAGTGATGTCACGCCACTCCCCCTCCATTTATGTGTATGACGGCGGGGGTCCCCAGCAGCGGGCCCCCTGCGATCATACATTTTATCCCCTATCCTTTGGATAAGGGATAAGATGTATAAAGCCAGAATACCCCTTCAATGTAGATTTTTGTAGAGTTCCCCTCTTAGTAATGCCCCTCAGTTGACCTTATTGAAGACGTGAGCTTCCTTCTCATCGTATGTCTTCGCCATGCACCACTGCTCCTCGATGGTCTGCCAGAGCACACTCCAAGGAGCACACCCATGGCTTCTTTTCAGAGTTGACTTTGAACACTAAAGGTCTGCTTAGGGATGCGGAATAAAGGAATTGCTGAAGTTAAATGTTCCCATAACAGGATTAATGGACATACAATTGCAGGATATCATCACTTGTATCTATGCATTTTGGTGGAAATACTGATTCAAAGGTCGTAGATACCATAGTGGCAGACCATGTGGCTGCTGTGGGGCCCTTGGGGAGAGGGGGGCCCATCCTGGTTGGTCTCATTCTTTTTTTGTTGGTAAGAAACTGTGCAGAACTCCTCTCTCCAAGCAACTGCATTGTTAGCAAATTCATGGAGGAAGATATTGACCAATGGGTCATGGAAAGCAAAGGGGAATAAACACCAGACCTTCCTGTCCTGGGGCAAGATGTCCTAATAGGAGGCCTGTTTTGAAATTTGCTATGGGTTCCCCTTTATTTTATGTACACCACTGTGGATTAGAGCCTACCTCTGAGCCCTTTTTAGGCATTGCCTATGGCATCACTCAAAGCTTCTGGGCCCCAATGCAAAAACTTTTCCAAGAAGAATGAGTAATGGGAAAACGGTGGGCCATGTTCACTGGGTTCTGGGTACCTTTGGGAGTTGAAGCAAGCCATTCGGCATTAGGCAGCCATCTTGTAGTTCTCACCCCTCGTCAATGAACAGCAAAAGTGCTGGCAGAGGCCTTTGAAAAGTCATGTATTAACCTACAGCAAAACTACCACCAATCGGTGGCATTAGAGATGTGGAACTTCTGATGGAGAGTTATTTTGCATACTTTTTTTTTCCCAAGGGTGCATTTTATGCCCTATAAAACTTTCTGAGCCAGCTTGGTCTCTCCAAGGAGAAACATAACTCCCTCAGACCAATCCAATGCCTTTCCCCCAGCCAGTCAACATCTTGAATTGTACTAACGAGGTGGAGTCTACCGATGAGTGACTCGAATGGATGAGATTCTGTCTTGGCTAATAATCCCTTGTCATGTTATAAGGCTTCTAAAAGGATCAAACACTAATTTACAGGGAAGCTATCTCCAATAGGTGTCACTAGAGAGCAGGTAGTTGAGCTACTTGTCACTGTAGAATGAATGGTTTATTTGGAGACATGCACATGCTATGTTATGATTGTGGTGTGTACTGGCTGCCAGGAGTATTTCGTCAGTATTCATGTGCTTTGTGTATGTAGAGGGTCATATGGTATACTACAGGTACATTTAATATTTCTGCTAAATGATATGGTAATATATTTTTCAGGTACTGTTCATTCGATTGAAGATACTTGGAGAATCCCATTATCGGCAGAGGTCGGCTTGTTGTCCCGCAATGTCCAGATTGACACTGACACACCCTGCTCTGGAAGAATTATGGTTGGCCACCATATTAATTATCTTGGGGAAGAATACACAGGCATGTGAAGAGCTCCTAAAATTTACCATGAAAATGTTTCCAGCATTTTTCCATTATTCTACTGAGCCTCACTGAAAGATAGCATTACAATAGCATTATCAGAAACAAAAAAAAAGCAAGAGTACTATTAAAAACTAACATAAGTAAATAAATAATGTAAAAAATAATTAAAGTTTCAATACAAAATGTTAATAATTTACAAAATAAATGTCAGGAAAACAAATAATTACAAAAAAAATTAATCAAAAAATCTATAAACAATCGTGTTATTGAAAAAATCTATATAAATAAATTGAAAAAAAAATTGGTTTGAATAAAAATATAAATAATTTACAAAATAATAAATAAATAATATTAAATAATAAATAAATAATTAAAACAAATAAATAATTAAAACAAATAATTATATTTTTTTAAAAAAGCAATGGTATCTGCCCCCGTGTGATGTCACTCCCCGCCCCCTCAATGCAAGTCTATGGAAGGGGGCATGAAGGCAGTCACGCCCCCTCCCATAGACTTGCATTGAGGGGGAGGGGTGTGATGTCACACGGGGGCAGAGTCGTGATTTCACGATACTCTGTCTTCGTGGTCGGGAGGCATAAGACTTGGAGTCTCCAGCGCTTCCTGCAGTGCTAACAGGTGAGTACTACATGCTAGATTGCGGGGGTACCCAGCGGCGGGACCCCCGCGATCAGACATCTTATCCCCTATCCTTTGGATAGGGGATAAGATGTCTTAGAGCTGGAGTACCCCTTTAAAGTGATCTGATTTGTTTATATAAAGCTTTTTCTTGTATTTTAGGGAGTTTTTTTGGGCAGTGAGTTGTAACAATGAGTTTCTCATTTCAGGGTCTCTAGAGCTTTCAAACATTGAAATTTCAAATTTTGGATCCTCATTGTTTCCATCAATACATTTTAACAACACCTTATGTAGTTCTTCTGTATCATCTTCGAGCATTCACCACAGTTGTGGAGGTGGTATAAGAGCAACCAACAGTACAAACATTTCACTCCATGCCAATGTATTATATAACAGTGTCGGACATGGGATTCATCTTGATGGTGGTAGCCACATTATTACAGATAACCTTCTCATCTTAATGAAGCAACCTAAAACCCAAGTGGAATGGGTAACAGGAATAAAGATGAATCCACCAAGCCACATCGTCTTGTCTGGTAATTCAGTGGCAGGATCTGAACGTATTGGTTATTACTTACAAGGTCAAAGATGTGACTCTAAGGAAAAATATTGGCTGGAGAATGTGGCCCATTCAAGCCTTCATGGAATTCATATCTACTGGGAAGATGGCTTGATGAATTGCACAAAAATATCTGGATTCCTGTCTTATAAGAACTATGACTATGGCCTTTTGTTTCATGTGGAAGGCAGTGCAGAGGTGGACAGTGTGGTCCTTGTAGACAATAGAGTCGGTCTTTTACCAATTATTTCCCAAGGGCCTATTTATCCATTTAATTCCATGAAACAATACTTCTTACTCCACAACTCTGTGATAGTCGCAACAAGCAAAGCTTTCGATTGCTTACGGGATAGAATCAACCCTTTGTCTGCCAATGTCACACAAAGGGACCGAGCCCCATCTTCTCCATATAAGGGACGAGTTGGCATTCTTTGGCCAGTGTTTACTGCAAAGCCTAGACAATGGCCTGACTTCCCGTGGCATATGCTAGCAAGTGATGGAACTGTCTCTGGTATAATGAAATTACAAGGTCAGTCAAGTTTCTTATTGGAGTAGGACACTAACTTCTCTAGACAATGAGTGTGCTCGTTTCCTCCAAAACATGGTGAGGAGATCATGGTTCATCTATGCTCCTGACCATCAACCCTGTGTTCTGTAATTGTTGGATAGATCTTCCTTTATGCCCTTTCTTGACCCAAGTATAACTCTTGAACAAAACTTGGGATATTAAGTTTTCACTCCTGGAGAAGTAAAATGGCTTTTTTTTCTATAAGGGTAAATAGTAGAGTTCTGAGAGTTCTGCTCGTACAAAGCAATTTTTTAACCAAAGATGATTAACATGCTGAAAGTCCCACCTTTCATTTTTGAAGAGGTTGTCTCTCCAGAGTCTTCCATGTGGTAGATAGAATGGCATACACCTGATCTTTGCATGTCCACCTCCTATTTTCTGGCTGTGGCCATCGAATGACTTGAGTCATCCGGAGAAGGAGCCACTCTCTGCTGTGGTTCAGAGAGGAGGGACCTGAAAGTGGGAGCCTTAAATAGGCACTGCCAGAATCAAAAACTTTTTATATTTTGACAAAACATTAATCTTTCTAATATAAGTTATATATATTATTTCTTAATGAAGAATGTATCTCCATTTTATAGAAATCATAGCATATATATATATATATATATATATATATATATAAAAAAAAAAACACTAGGGGTCCCCATACCATCCAGAATATAATCCTGTCCAGCTGCAGCATCATCTTTGTCCCAGCTGAAGCACAGGCCGCAACAAAGTCCAGGAAGTGAGGGAGGGACTAACACTCCTCTGTGCTCACTCCTGTCCCATCAGACTACAGCATGAAAACAGAGAGGAGGGAGTTACAGAGCAGCCTGTAGTGATTGGATGAAGAGAACCAGCATAGCACAGCAGACTCAGGGAGAAAGTAAATGTATGGTGAGTGAGGGTGGGCTCAGTGCTTGCCACGAACACGCCCCTTCTTGAGCAGTGGATGTCAGAATGAGTGAGCAGCAGTACAGAGGGATTTGTAAACCAAGTACAGAAGCTGCTATATGTGAAAATAGAAATGGAACATGCACTGGCGCACCCTGTGCCTTTATCTCGTGGCGGCAGGTATAAAAAGGTGTGTGTAATATAACTGCTCACCTTGATGTGTTGCGCTTCGGGTGCAACACCGTAGTCAGCCTTAAGTAGGGAGGAAGCAGCAGCAGCCTGTGTCTGTCCATGCCCAGCGTCCTGGGGCTGTCAATGTAGAGGTCCGCACACTCGGTGAGGTTGTAAAAAAAAAAGACACTTTTCTGGCGCTTGCTGGGTTAGGAGATAGAGTGAAATAATGCCAAAACTCCAGGTAGTGATGAACAGCGTTCTTTTATTGCAGCAAATAAGATTTTGACAACGTGTTTCGAGGGGGTCTGCACCCCTCTTCCTCAGGTCAGGGACAGGAAGAGGGGTGCAGACCCCCTCGAAACACATTGGCAATTACTTATTTGCTGCAATAAAAGAACACTGTTCATCACTACCTGGAATTTTGGCATCATTTCACTCCATCTCTTAACCCAGCAAGCGCCAGAAAAGTGTCATTTTTTCTACAACCTCACCGAGTGTGCTGACCTCTAAAATACAGAAGCTAAACACATAAAAAAGACATGTAAAGCATCTGCATGACCTAGTCAGGAACATATATAAGCATTTTTATTTTTCTGTGATGTGGCAGGTACACTTTATTACATCCTATGGACAGCAGCTGCCACCAAGAAAAAACACATTTTAAGGGATACTTTTGCAAATATTAACATCATTTTTAAATACTTATTTTTAAAAATTTGTGTTTATCGCATCAGATGTTACATTTTCTGGATTTAAGAAGAACTGCTATAGTGACGACTTTGACACTTGCATTATGTCTCATTCCGGAAAGACGGCAATAACCTGTCCAATAACAGCTGAGAGGATCAAGATGTCCGACGTAAGACCTGACCACATCTTCTACTTCCATTCACCAAACAGGTAACATTTTTTTCCCTAACTTTGCATGTGGCCCCTAGTACCCCCTTAAAGGGGTACTCTGGTGAAAAAAAAAAAAAAGAAAAAAAAAAATATATATATATATATTTATATATATATATATATATATATATATATTTTTTTTTTTTTATCAACTGGTGCCAGAAAGTTAAACAGATTTGTAAATTACTTCTATTACCACATCTTTACTCTTGCAGTACTTTTTAGCAGCTGTATGCTACGGAATTTCTTTTTTGTCTTGTCCACAGTGCTCTCTGCTGACACCTGATGCCCGTATCAGAAACTGTCCTGAGCAGTAGAAAATTCTCATAGCAAACCTATGCTACTCTGGACAGTTCCTGACACGGACAGAGGTGTCAGCAGAGAGCACTGTGGACTAGACAAAAAAGAAATTCAAAAAGCAAAGAATTACCTCTGTAGCATACAGCTGCTAATAACTACTGGAAGGATAAAGATTTTTTTTATACAAGCAATTTACAAATCTGTTTAACTTTCTGCCACCAGTTCATTTTTCAAGAAAAAAAAAAAAATTCCACCAGAGTACCCCTTAAACCTTTGCCTACTTCAGTACTACACTGGCGCCCATTGTGCCATCCTTCCACTTTGAAAAATACATGAAATAAAAAGTATGGGACGCAGATGACCTCAGATTATAACTGAGCAAAATTGCAATTTCACTGACAATTACGATGAAAGAAAATGTCCGCCAAGCACAAGATGACTTGAAATAACTTTCCTTCGTTTTACTTGGACCCTTTCCTTATTTCCTGTGAATGTTTTCGTCTTCTTTCATTGCAATTTTCTACATTTTATGCTGTATTTCTCCATTATGCTCATGTAAACATACAGTAACTATAGCAGAGCTGAATTTGTCACTGAACCGTTTCTTTAGTGCACCAAACTGTGGACCTCTAGCTGTTGCAAAACGACAACCCCCAGCATGCCCGGACAGCCGTTGGCTGTCCGAGCATGCTGGGAGTTGTCATTTTGCAACAGCTGGGGGTCCACAGTTTGGAGACCACTTCTATACATCTATGTCTTGGTTTTCTTCTTATGTCGGCCAGTCTTCTTCTTCTAGGTTCAGAAATGACTTCGAGCAGTTATGGAGATACTCAGTCTTCGAGATGCATCTTCTTTGTGCTCCTTTTTGTTCTCTCTGCTTCTTTTCTTAGGCTGCATTCACACCACGTTTTTGCAATACAGTTCCCGTATCAGTTTTTTGATGAAAAACGGATTCCTCACAACCGGACTTAGGCTGCATTCACATCTCGTTTTTACATTACGGGTGCCGGATCCGGCTGGGGGAGGGGCAAACCGGGCTCTCCCGTACCCCAGCCGGACCAGCGCTGAACAACCATTCACTTTAATGAGCTGACCGGAGTCAAACGGTGACTCCAGTCGGCTCATTTTTGACCCGTATGCGGTTTCCTGACCGGACCTAAAACTGTAGTATACTACGGTTTTAGGTCCAGTCACAAAACTGGATGCGGGTCGAAAATGAGGCGACCGGAGTCACCGTTTGACTCCGGTCGGCTCATTAAAGTGAATGGAGTTCAGCGCTGGTCCGGCTGGGGTACGGGAGAGCCCGGTTTGCCCCTCCCCCGTAATATAAAAAGGAGATGTGAATGCAGCCTAAACTGCACCAAATGTGTGTACACATTTTAACAAGTATACTGTTAAAAACCTTATGCGGTTTGAAGAATGATGTCCGGTTGCATTCGTCTTTTAAGAAAAAAACATATACGTTTTTAACTTTTCACTCCATTATGAATAAAGTTTCTCTTGTTTGATTGAAATTCCAAGAAAAAAAACTGTGCAAAGTAAAAAACCGTATGGTGAAAACTGGAGGGAACCGTATGCACATGCGGTTCTGTACGGTTCCCATTGATTCCCATGTTAAAAGAAAAAAAATGTATACGGTTTAATAAAGTTTTTCACCTGGACCAAAAACCGTGGTAGACTGCGGTTTTGGGTATGGGGAAAAAATGGACAAAACCGTAAAGGATGCAAAACGGAGACAACCTGATGCATCTTTTGGCATACGGTTTTCAATGGAGAGTCAATGCATACGGTTAACAATTAACAATACGGTTCCGTAAGGTTTTCACATTGAAAACGTATACGGGAACTGTATTGCAAAAACATGGTGTGAATGCAGCCTTACTTGAGAGCTGTCACCAAGGAACGTATCATAGCAATGACTTTAAGATACTTCAGTGAGTTTTTACGTAAATCTCCTGGCTTCGGCGCTGTACTCTCTGTCTGGACCACATTTCAGTTTAGCTGACACTCACTATCTGAGTGCCTGTCCTGATTCCCCAGATTTCTGCTGTTCCTGACCCATTGCCATTTTCCTGCTTCCAGTTTTCATGAAACAAAACTACAATTCAGACGTCCTGGCTGCTGACTTTTGACTTCATGACTTCATTGCCTGTGGCATCAGTTGTCTACTTAAAAGGGTACTCCGGTGGAAAACTTTTTTTTTTTAATCAACTGGTGCCAGAAAGTTAAACAGATTTGTAAATTACTTCTAATAAAAAATCTTAATCCTTCCAGTACTTATTAGCTGATGAATATTACAGAGGAAATTATTTTCTATTTGGAACACAGTGCTCTCTGCTGACATCACGAGCACAGTGCTCTCTGCTGACATCTCTGTCCATTTTAAGAACTTTCCAGAGTAGGAGAAAATCCTCATAGCAAATATATGCTGCTCTGGACAGTTGGACAGAGATGTCAGTAGAGAGCACTGTGCTTGTGATGTCAGCAGAGAGCACTGTGTTCCAAATAGAAAATAATTTCCTCTGTAGTATTCATCAGCTAATAAGTACTGGAAGGATTAAGATTTTTTAATAGAAGTAATTTACAAATCTGTTTAACTTTCTGGCACCAGTTGATTAAAAAAAAATAATAATAAAAAAAGTTTTCCACCGGAGTACCCCTTTAAGCCCCTTTTCCTGTCACTCACTCTCTGAGTGTCTATGTTTATAGTGCCTGCCCTGATTCTTTGACTCCTGCTTGTTCATGACCCATTGCAATTGTTCTGCTTCTAGTTTTAATGAAAGTACGATTGGGGTATCCTGGCTGCTGACTTCTCATTCTAACTGTGGCCTTGCCTATGACCTTGTCTTTCACCGTCTGGTTTGGGCTAGAGTAGACCTTTGTCTTTGCATAAACCTTACTTTGCTTGCTGGCTTTAGTAGAGGAGTTGTCACAAATCGGAGACCATCCTGGTGACTGGAAACTAGGGATGCTCAATGGTGGCTACACCCAATAGAAAGGTTAAAGAGTTGTGATTATTAGATTTTTTTTAGAACTGTGCATGGACAGGTAAGAAATAGAAAAATAACCTATACTTACCTATCTTGCTTCCTCACCATTGCCACCGTTCTCATGGAACCCCAGGTCCCACTGTGAAACACTTCAAGGATCGGGGTCAGCATATTCACTTGCCTGCTCCGTCAATCAATGTCTAAGATCGGACACCATTGTTGCTACTGATTCGCCGAAAAGACAATTACGTTTGCCAACCCCAAGCATAGAAGTGCTTCACAGTGGAACCAGGGGTTTAGTGATAAAGGCAAATGGGGAGCAAGGAAAGTAAGTATAGTTTATTTTTCTACCAGGGTCCACAGTTCTAAACAACAATCCTTGGAATACCTTTTTAAGAATGAAGATTTGGGCCAACAGCTGTTTCTTCTGACTCTACCATAAACATGCTCGCTTAGCTCAGTGTATGTTTATATAGGAAACCGCTACCAGATCCCCATGGGAATAGGCGTTCTATGAATTTCCAGGACTCCTAGTAGTAGCTTGACCTGGCTTTATATCTTATACATTTATTGTTACCTTTATGTTGTTATGTACATTAGTACAGAGCTGTAAGAACCATTAGTGTTTGACACTGGTACATGCATATGGTGGATCTTGTGATGCTACAGATCATCCAAGAACTCATAGGATACTATGTTGCACATCAAGGGACAAATGGCCACCAAACCGATTCGGCAATTACAAGGTCTCCTCATTTTACAGCAGCACCACCGTATGCCCATTATCTGCTGAATGTTCCGGAACACAAGCGGCGCTCTTCAAAGATCTGGATGGCAGTTTTTGGGGTCTTATTCCTCCAGTCACAGTCTTTCCCAAATCAGAACTTGATGCTGTACATCCCTGTTATAATGTTGGTAAGTAAATATTCTTGAGTACTGTACATGTATTAAAAGGTGTTTTCATAGGGGTATTCTGGAGGAACATTTTTATAAAGATTTAGGCTTAGGGTCCTGTAAAATAGAAAAAACATACTTACTTACTTACATGTTTTTTGTATATACTTACATGTATACTTACCTTCCTCCTGCACCCTCTCCTGTCCGTTCAGTAAGACAGGATATTGACACTGATGTTACTTGCTCCCACACCCCTATCTCTCCTTGTTGAGTGACGTTAGGGCCTCAGATTTTAGTGCTCAGCCCTGCTTTCAGATTGCACCTAGAAGCCAAGCCCCCAAAGTCACTCAAGCAGGAACAGAACGAGGAGGCACACGATGCAGCAGAATTTCAGCAGCTTGGTCCCACCTCCTTGACACTTGTGCAGGGTGTCTTTGAAGTTATCAGACGTCCATTAGCTGTGACCCTAGCATTCACTATCATCTACCCAATGCTGACTCCTTTTATGGACGATTCATTGTCTCAATGTGTTATCAGGATGCAATTCACAACCAGTGTGTGGACAAATTCAAGGGGTTGTTAGGCAAAAGAAGCAACCTGTGTATGTTCTCAAAAAGTATAATAATGCAACTTACTAATATAATGTTATTATCTAAACTGCACAGATCTTCTATCAGCTAAGCTGTCTCCATTGCAGCTGTAACATCACATCACACTCTCTGAATGCAGTCTACTCCCCCCTCCCCTCCTGTCTACTCAGGGGGAGACCATTGATATGAAAAGGGGAGCCCATATTACTGTTAATTATATTTAAATCAGAAGGAAGCCTTGCTCAGTCGCAGTAGTTTCTCTCAGACTCACTGCCATCTCATCTGAGAAAAGCTTACTTCTGTCTTAAAATCTAGTGAGCAGTAATAGGACCTATCCTCTTCACATCAATGGTTCCTTCCTGAGCAGACAGGAGGGGAAGGGGGATTAGACTGCATTTAGACAGTGTAACGTGATGTCACAGCTGCAATGTTTGTTGACCTAATGTTAGTACAGTCAACACATTGGCAGTGGAGAAGATGACATAGACACGCCATCATTGGAAAACAGTCAACATTGAGGAGCAATGAAGATGGTTCATGACTAAGTATCTGCCGAGAGTCCAACATCTCTGATAATCTGGCATTTCGCCTATCTGTGGTTTTTAAAGCATACGGCGGACTATCTCCCGGTACATCTGTATTTCAGGTTGCTATTTTAAGTCCTGTATTTCCTGACTTCCCTGCAGAAATCCATCGCTTTCTTGTCTGTAGCTTGAATAACTTCAAACAGCATTATTGGGATCTTACTTTTTTATTATTTTTTTTTCATCCTGAGCGTCTCCATTCTTCAGGACTGACAGGACGCCGGAGATACAGATACAACTGGAAGGCTGACAGAAAACGTGTCTGCCTGTATCTAAGCCTGAATATGCCATTTTCTTGTAGCCCGAGGGGAAATCTCATTTTCTTTCCTAGGCAATTATAGGCCTCAAAGACTGAAACTAGGTATATGTCTCTTTAATCTCTGCAGAAATTTATGTTCTCGCTTTCGACCGCTGATGTCCTGGGCTCCGCAGCCTTCTAATATAAAATACTGCCAGGAATCTGAAACACAAAAAAAATGACAAAAGCGGCAGAATATGGCTCCAAGACTGTTATTTCTCTGACGCCGAGGTTACATAGACTGTCTGTTTATGATACGGGAGATACCGCGTCTATTCCAAGGCAGAGTAATGACGCTATACCTGGGCTTTGTACTGTAAAAGGAAGAATAGGAATGTTCTGCTCTGTACAAATCTGGCCTTAATCTTTTTTGTAGCACAGGTTGAAGATAAATGCTGATCACAAGGGGAAATATCATTATCTATATAAAGTCTGCTGCAAAAGTATTCAACCCCTCAAAGAGTGAGTAGATTTTTCTCCAATTCAAATGAGACGCAGATTACAGAGAATATTCTTATTTTTTTTTTTTTAAACCAAAAACATTATTTGTTAGCTAGTTAGAAACTGAAAAGGGGTACTCCACCAAAAAACACGTTATCCCCTATTCAAAACAGCAGCTTGGAGCTTCCATGTCTATGAGAGGGGGCTTGACGGCCAGTACGTAGCTGTCACGCCTCCTCCCATAGACAGGGGACGTGGCGGCTGGGGTGCCGTACCAGAGATCGCGGCAGGCCCCCCCCCCCGCGATCGGACATCGTATCCTCTATCTTTTAGATAGGGGAGAAGATGTTTTTTCAACGAGTACCCCTTTAAAAAAGCACTATAGGTTTTTTGAAAAAACAAATTTGCCCATATCATGCACACTCACCAGCACTAGTCCTACAGCGCTATTTGTTTCATTCCAGCACAGCTGCATCCATGTGTATTATTACCATTATAGAGTCATTAGTCTGACCCACAGAAAATCACAGTCAAAGAAAGTGGTCAGTCCACAGTAGCTAATACAGGTAAGCACAGGGCATACACAAGAACCTCTGCATTGTTCTAGAATAATAACCTATGCTGCACTATATAAGAAAAAAAATTCAAGTTTGCACAAAAAAGCATATTGTGTTAAAACCTTATTTAATAGGGTATAGTGAATCAATTCAGTGTAAATCAAATTCTTGCCAAACACGTGTGGGATTCAGATGATTTTCCCTACTTAGTGTGGACTAGATGTTACAATTTAGCCGATTCACCGAAGCAGTGACTCTACACCATTGGGTAATACAGGGGTCAGTACTGGGTCAACTTCTTTTCAATATCTTTATCAATGACCTTGTAGAGGGAATTACAGAGTAGAATTTCTATATTTGCAGATTGCACTTAATTGAATAAGGTGATCATCACAGAGGATGATAACATAATATTACAGAGGGATCTGGGGAAGCTGGAGGTTTGGGCACAGTCATGGTAAATTAAGTTTAATGTGGATAAATGTAAGGTTATGTACTTGGGCCATAAAAACACAATGTAGAATTATGTGCTAAATAATAAAAGGTAATTATGTAAAACTATTACAGAAAACGACTTTTGGGTACTGGTGGACAGTAAATGCCCCTGCCTCCTACTGGAGGGGCGTTCGTGATGTTGGCGGACTCCTCCCCACCCTCCCTCTTTTTTCTTTTCTTCATTCATCCATTACAGGGTATGCCCACTAAAGGCGTGCCCTCCGTCGCAGTCATTGGGTACAAATATGACCGGTATGTTCAGTTTAAATGTCCTACATAACAGGTAGGTATGTACCGTTGTATTCACAAGCACGAATGTGAAGCCCCGAACACAAGTAACGTTACTGATCTGATTAAATTTAGTATAATACATACACAGCTTTTTGTACAACTTTAGACTCAGGAGAAACAGAATCTAGTCACTGTCACTTTAAAGGGGTACTCCACTCCTAGACATTTTATCCTCTATCCAAAGGATCGGGGATAAGATGTTTAATCGTGGGGGTCCCGCCGCTGGGACCACCGCTGGCTGCGGCACCAGAGGCTTGTGACATCATGGCCACGCCCCCTCAATGCAAGTCAATGGGAGGGGGCATGATGTCATGAGGCGGGCGTGGCTGTGACACCAGTGTCACATTGCTAGTCATTAGGCACGGAGGAAAGTTTGCTCCGTGCACAGGATGACTGGGGTGCAGCAGCAGAGATCGCGGGGGGTCCCAGCAGCGGGGCCCCTGCAATCAGACATCTTATCCCCTATCCTTTGGATAGGGGTTAAGATGTGTAGGGGCAGAGTAACCCTTTAAGTAAGACTTCTTATGAAGATTACACTATTGCAGACATATTAAAGGGGTATACTGCTGGAAAACATATATTTAACTGGTGCCAGAAAGTTAAACAGATTTGTAAATCACTTCTATTTAAAAATCTTAAAGGAGTACCCTGGTGCAGAGAACTCCTGCTCCATCCTGCCCGGGCTGCAAAAAAAATGAAAATAAACCCTCTCTCACCTTCCTGGGTTCCCACGAAGCGCCACTACAGCTGATCGGTCCTCCGGTCCATCTTCTTCATACTTCCGTGTGAGCGAAGCGTCACATGGCCGGCCGCTACAATGTTCTGCCATGGCCCATAATAGGCTGAGCTCCATGTGACGCTTCGTTCACATGGAAGTATGAAGAAGATGGACCGGAGGACCGATCAGCTGTAGTGGCGCTCCGCGGGAACCCAGGAAGGTAACAGATGTTTTTTTTTCATTTTTTTTGCAGCCCGGGCAGGACGGAGCAGGAGTATTCTGCACCAGAGTACTCCTTTAACTCTACAGTGCTTATCAGCTGCTGTATGCTCCACAGGAAGTTATGTAGTTCTTTTCTGTCCGACCACAGTGCTCTTTGCTGAGACCTCTTTCCATATCAGGAACTGTCCAGAGTAGGAGCAAATCCCCATAGCAAACCTATCCTGCTCTGGATAGTTCCTCACATGGACAGAGGTGTCAGCAGAGAGCACTGTGGTCAAATAGAAAAAGAAATGAAAAAAGAAATTAACTTCCTCTGGAGCATATGGCAGCTGATAAGTACTGGAAGGATTAAGATTTTTAAATAGTAGCAATTTACCAATCTGTTTACATTTCTGGCACCAAGTGATTTAAAAAAACAAACAAACAAAAAAAAAACATTTTGCACCGGAGTACCTCTTTAATTCAGCGCTTTGGCACATGAATGGGAAGATTTAAAGAAACTACCCGAACAAGGATCTAACAGAGGTGACCATGGAAAATGCAGATACGCAGACTGTAGAACTCCACTCCACTTACTTTTGTTGCAAACTCTGACACAATACTCACAAGTGTCTCCAGGTGACGTTCCCCTGACTAAACAGGTGGGCACTGGTCTGACCAGAGGGAAATACAGGATCCAGTGTGAAGAAGACAAAGGTCCTTGTACAACTTAATCTTGCAAACCCCTTGATGAAAAAGCTAAAGACTGTGGCAATAACCTTGGCTTATTCATTGGCATCAGTGCCTACATTGTGTCCTCATCTCTGGTATCTTGCCTCCATGATCATCATATGAAGTGGTTGTAGTCGTCACATAAGTGGAGTCAACACACTGGCAGTGTTGAAGTTGACATAAATGCACCATCATTGGGAAATAGTCTACATAGAGGAGCAATGAAGATGGGGCATCCAATGAAATGTTGCAGCACGCCAAGGGATTAGACATCAATTAGCCCCTTCCTGACCTATGATGTACCTATACGTCATGGGTCGGGTCTACGTCATAACCAGCAGAGCCCCACTGCTATCAGCAGCTGACATCTGCCAGTAATGACGGACAGTGCAGCATTTAAACATTAAATGTTGGTAATCGCTGGGGTCTAGGGCACCCATCTTCACCTCTGCGATATAATCGCTGGCTGCAGATGGGTTGCAGGAGAAGAACAGGGCTTGCATTGAGGGGGTGGAGCATGACGTCACATGGGGCGGAGACTAGACGTCACAACGCTCCGGCCCCGTGATCGGTAGTAATCATACCCGTAGCGAGTACGCTCCGAGGACTGATTATAACGGGGTGCGGCGTGCAAGATCACGGGGGTCCGCAGCGGCGGGACCCCCGCGATCAGGCATCTTATCCCCTATCCTTTGGATAGGGGATAAGATTTCTAAGCGCTGGAGTACCCCTTAAATGCAACTTTGTCAGTGAAAAAATAATGGGTCTTAAAATGTGAGGAACAAAACATTGTGAGACAAAAAAGAAAAAAGTCGTGAAAGGGTTCATGTGATATAATTTTTTTTCACTTATTTTTTCGTGCACGGCACATGTTTAATTAGTGTTTTCATAAAGTACAACATAGACCAGGTCCGAACTCCTAAGATCTATCTTTTTGTTTTCTTCTTCATATTCCACGTCAATAACCGTCTCCTCTAAAACATCCGTGACAATATCCGTAACATTATTCTTCAAAGTAACACGGCACCTCGGCTCTGACCTTTGCTACCGAATCCGAGATTTTCACTTAGATTTTGAGGTTCCTGGAGTCTTATTTTTATCTTCTTTCCCACATGAGGACGATCTTCAAAGGGTCCAAAATTAGACACAAGAAAATCTCTGAAAATTCTTTGCAGGGTCCTTGTAAGAAGAAATTGGAAGCATTTCATCATATTCTGCTCTTCCAAATATTAGCATTTAATGAGATACACATTTCCTTCATTTATTTTGAGTTTTCTCCAAGGTCGGCAAATACCAGAAACTCCAGTGTTATCGTAGGATAGGGATGTTATTGGTTTGTTTTCTTTTCATTCTTTCTGTTTTGATTTGGAGTTTTTTGGAAATCCGTCTGTTTTTGAACTGAAGGAGCCCCACTAATAAGATGGGACTCTGGGAGGAGGTAGAACAATCGTACAATATGTCTACAGATCTTCCAGAGATAGACAGCTGTTTTTCAAACAGGATATTAAAGGAGCCAGATTCCCAAGAACAACGGGATTTCATTCATGAATGTTTTACAGAAAGAATTTTGCTGGCTCACAGGGAACTGCGCTATGGTTCTCAGTGGGTTCGGTGGACGAGAGGAGTCAGAGATGTCACAATATTGTCTTCATTACTATCCCAGTGAGAACATGATCTCTGTAGTAAAGTCATTGCGAGAGGTCCGTTGTTTAAAAAGACAATCCGGACCTTAGATTTTTTGGATGTTCTAACCATGAGCTAATATGTATTCAGATTGGTAACATTATTGGTCTGAATGTAAAAGATTGAGGGGCTTGGGTCCTGCTTGACAATGTCCATACGAGATGGTAAAAACATGGCTTTGAGACATTCAGTGCTGAAGAAAGCCACACACTGAATCATATCTGGAAATGCTGCTGTGCATTATTTTGTGTATATCTATCTAACTATCTATCTATCAATCACATATCTATCTCATATCTATCTATCTATCTATCTCATATCTATCTATCTCATATCTATCTATCTATCTATCTCATATCTATCTATCTATCTCATATCTATCTATCTGTCTATCTATCTTATATCTATCTCATATCTATCTATCTATCTCATATCTATCTATTTATTCATCTATCTCATATCTATCTATCTCATATCTATCTATCTCATATCTATCTATCTCATATCTATCTATCTATCTCATATCTATCTATCTATCTCATATCTATCTATCATCTATCTCATATCTATCTCATATCTAACTATCTATCTCATATCTATCTATCTCATATCTATCTATCTCATATCTAACTATCTATCTCATATCTAACTATCTATCTCATATCTATCTATCTATCTATCTCATATCTATCTATCTAACTATCTCCATAGGCGTGCGCAACCTATTGCATTAGGGTGTGCACCCTAAAGCACAAACTCACTCCGCACACGCATGTGTGTGTATGTGTATGTGTGTGTGTGTGTATATATATATATATATATATATATATACATACATATACACACACACTCCTGCTTGCATAGTGTAGGAGGATTGGGCCAGTTTTAGGCTTAGAGTGGCCCTGGGCAAAATCAGAAGTGGGGTCCCAAAAGTCGTAATAGTGCACTAATCAGATTAGCACATTTTTGGTCACTTCAAATACCATAAAAAATATCTAAAAAGCAAAAAAATTAAAATGGTACCGATAAAAACTACAAATCACAGCGCTAAAACTGACCCTCATACATCCCCATATACAGAAAAATAAAAGTGCTATAGGGATCAGAATAGTACAATTTTATATTTTTGTATTCACATTAGGTTGGCAGCATAGTTCCCCCACATTAGGTTGGCAGTATAAATCTCCCACATTAGGATGGAAATATATTTCCCCCACATTAGGTTGGCAGTATAGTTCCCCCACATTAAGTGCAGTATAGTTCCCCCACATTAGGTGCAGTATAGTTCCCCCACATTAAGTGCAGTATAGTTCCCCCACATTAGGTTAGTAGTACAGTTCCCCCACATTAGGTGCAGTACAGTTCTCCCACATTAGGTTGGCAGTATAGTTCCCCCACATTAGGTTGGCAGTATAGTTCCCCCACATTAGGTGCAGTATAGTTCCCCCACATTAGGTTAGTAGTACAGTTCCCCCACATTAGGTGCAGTACAGTTCCCCCACATTAGGTGCAGTACAGTTCCCCCACATTAGGTGCAGTACAGTTCCCCCACATTAGGTGCAGTATAGTTCCTCCACATTAGGTGCAGTATAGTTCCCCCACATTAGGTGCAGTATAGTTCCCCCACATTAGGTGCAATATAGTTCCCCCACATTAGGTGCAGTACAGTTTCCCTACATTAGGTGCAATATAGTTCCCCCACATTAGGTGCAGTATAGTTCCCCCACATTAGGTGCAGTACAGTTCCCCCACATTAGATGCAATATAGTTCTCCCCACATTAGGTGCAATATAGTTCCCCCACATTAGGTGCAGTATAGTTCCCCCACATTAGGTTGGCAGTATAGTTCCCTCACATTAGGTACAGTATAGTTCCCCCAAATTAGGTTGGCAGTATAGTTCCCCCACATTAGGTACAGTATAGTTCCTCCACATTAGGTTGGCAATATAGTTCCCCCACATTAGGTACAGTATAGTTATAATTGTAGGGAGGAGGACAAGTCTAGAATTTACCATGAGGCTTACTGGACTAATTCTACCGCTGATCTTATATTTGCCAAGGGGTTCAATGGGCGGAGCCAAAGGGTTGTCAAAATTAGGTTTTGCCTAGAGTGTCAAAAATCCATGCACCAGCCCTCACTAGACCTCCCACTTGTGTGTATGTTTGCTGGTGTTTATAGGGAGGCATTTGATGTGGATTTGAAAAAAAAAATTGTAAGTTGAATGGTAAAACTCATGTTTTTCTTTACTTGGCAAACAGAAGAACACTTTTACTATAAGATGGGGGCACAGAGGGGGGAATATTCCAAATAGAATTTTTTTTTTTGCACCAGATTGGTTGAAAATGTGATGCGGCACCCAGCAAGCTTGGAGCAGCGTGCACGTTGTAGTTTTGGGTCTGCAGCTGACCCAAAACTAGGACTCCCAGCATGTTACACCATAATCTAAATTGTACTCCTATATAGTGCAAGATGTGTGGAGTTGTAGTTTTGGTCATCATAGATTGTATCAGGGCATGCTGGGAATTGTAGTTGGTAACTGCACCTCCCAGCATTTCATTCCTTCAAGGAATGCAATGCTGGGATTTGCAGTTACCAACTTCAATTCCCAGCATGCCCTGATACAATATATGGTGACCAAAACTACAACTCCAATTATGCTGCACTTTACTATAATATAGGTTATATGGTGCTACATGCTGGGGGGAGCTGTAGTTTTGGGTCAGCTGCAGAGATATAGGCTGGAATCTGGATCACGGAAATTTCTTGATCCAGATTCCAGCCTATATCTCTGCAGCTGAACCGAAACTACAGCTCCCCCCAGCATGTAGCACCATATAACCTATACTATAGTGCAACATAATGGGAGTTGTAATTTTGGGTCAGCTGCAAAACATAAGCTGTATCAGGGCATGCTGGGCATTACAGATAGTAACTGCAACTCCCAGCATGCCCTGATACAATCTTGGTCTGCTCTGCAGCTGTCCCAAAATTAATGCATTGCTTCCCCAGGACTCAGGAGTATAGTGCAACATAATGGGAGTTGTAGTTTTGGGTCAGCTGCAAAAGCATAGACTGTATCAGGCTGATGCAGCCTATGGTTTTGTCGCCGACCCAAAACTAATTTTGGGACAGCTTCAGAGCAGACCGAGATTGTATCAGGGCATGCTGGGAGTTGCAGTTAATACTAACTGTAATGCCCAGCATACCCTGACCACACCACACATGCCCAGGCTCACAGCTCAGGACTACATTCCCATCATGTATGATTGTGATTTTCTATTATATGTAGCCTACATATAATAGACAATCACACATGATGGGGATGTAGTCCTGAGTTGTGAGCCTACATATAATAGACAGTCACAATCATACATGATGGGGATGTAGTCCTGAGCTGTGAGCCCACATAATGTAGGCTCACAGTTCAGGACTACATCCCCATCATGTATGGCAGCAGGCCAGCAGCCACTTACCGGCACTTGCTGCTGCTGCAGGCCTCTCTCTCCTTAGCCGCCCTCTCCAGCAGCCCAGACTCCAGAGCTGGGGGCACTCTCCTGTGCGGGCTCTCCAGAAACAGTGCGCGCGTGCGTCATGACGTCATGTGCAGCCGTGCGCACTGACGCCTGACCCATCAGCCCTCGCGCTCTTAAAGCGGCCCCGGGTGGCATGTAAGGTCAGTCAGTGTAGGGATAATGTGTGTAGTAGCGGTTGCGGCGCCGAGCGGGGGGTGGTGGGGGGAGTGGTGTGTGGGTGGGGGGTCGGGCTGGTGATGTCGGCGATGTCCAGTGGGGCTGGGGTTTAGTAGTGAGAGAAAAAAAAAAAAGTCCTGTAGCAGCGGGCCGCGGCCGCGGTGATTAGGGTGTGCCTGTGCACACCCAGCACACCCCGTGCGCACGCCTATGTCTATCTCATATCTATCTATCTATCTAGACAAAGAATAAGTCAGCCAGCACTTTAGTTGATACCAAACTATTATATGGACCTGGCCTACAGGTGCACGCTACTAGGCTAGATATACAGCAACAGAAGAATACAGCAGCACACTGCAAGCACAAGGATATAGGTGAAACATGAACATGCAGATAAAACATGGAGAGCTATACAGCTATGGTGTAATAGATGCAAATGTGAAACTATGAAATAGTGAGGCACTTAGCTCGCAAATTTGTCTCCGCCGGCGGTCAAATAGCTTGGACCGTCCCACCGCGATAAGGTGGCCTCATTGGGACGGACCCTACACTGTGTATATGCCTCTGTGTGAACAGTTCAGTAAGCATGGCAGGGTCTGGAACATCCAAGACACCTTATATACACCTGATAGAGGTGGGTGGGGTGCAAGGCCAACATGGAGGTAGCCACTCCCCCGTATGTGCAATACAGACTGTATATCTAGCCTAGTAGCGTGCACCTGTAGGCCAGGTCCATATAATAGTTTGGTATCAACTAAAGTGCTGGCTGACTTATTCTTTGTCTGTATTGCACATACCGGGGGAGTGGCTACCTCCATGTTGGCCTTGCACCCCACCCACCTCTATCAGGTGTGTATATAAGGTGTCTTGGATGTTCCAGATCCTGCCATGCTTACTGAACTGTTCACACAGAGGCATATACACAGTGTAGGGTCCATCCCAAGGAGGCTACCTTATCCCGGTGGGACGGTCCAAGCTATTTGACCGCCGGCGGAGACAAATTTGCGAGCTAAGTGCCTCACTATCTCATAGTTTCACATTTGCATCTATTACACCATAGCTGTATAGCTCTCCATGTTTTAACTGCATTTTCATGTTTCACCTATATCCTTGTGCTGGCAATGTGCTGCTGCATTCTTCTGTTGCTGTATATCTATCTCATATCTATTATCTATCTCATATCTATTATCTATCTCATATCTATTATCTATCTCATATCTATCTCATATCTATCTATCTATCTATCATCTCTATCTCATATCTGTTATGATTTGGCAGGCTGGAGGTGGATCCTCTGTGTCAGCGAGGGATTGGCGTGGACCGTACCGGTGGACCGGTTCTAAGTTGCTACTGGTATTCACCAGAGTCTGCCGCTAAGCGGGATGGTCTTGCAGCAGCGGTAGCAACCAGGTCGTATCCACCGGTAACGGCTCAACCTCGCTGACTGCTGAGATAAGCATGGTACGAGGGATAAGGCAAGAGCAAGGTCGGACGTAGCAGAAGGTCAGGGCAGGCAGCAAGGATCATAGTCAGGGGCAACAGCAGGAGGTCTGGAACACAGGCTTTGGACATACAAGGAAAGGCTTTCTCTGGCACAAGGCAACAAGATCCGGCAAGGAAGTGCAGGGGAAGTGAGGTTATATGAGCAGGGAGCAGGTGGAGGCTAATTAGGCTGATTGGGCCAGGCACCAATCATTGGTGCACTGGCCCTTTAAATCTTAGAGAGCTGGCACGTGCGCGCCCTAGAGAGCGGAGCCGCGCGCGCCAGAACGTGACAGCCATGGACCGGGACAGGTAAGTGGCTTGGGATGCGATTCGCGAGCGGGCTCGTCCCGCTATGCGAATCGCATCCCCGTCGTCAGTGTCAGTGCAGCGCTCCCGGTCAGCGGGTCTGACCGGGGCGCTGCAGAGAGGAGAACACCGCGAGCGCTCCGGGGAGGTGCAGGGACCCGGAGCGCTCGGCGTAACAATATCTATGTCATATCTACCTACTGTATCTATCTATCTCATATCTATATATCTATCTATCTCATATCTATCTATCTCATATCTATCTATCTCATATCTATCTACCTACTGTATCTATTTATCTCATATCTATCTATCTATCTATCTCTCTATCTCTCTATCTCTCTATCTCTCTATCTCATATCTATCTATCTATCTCATATCTATCTATCTCATATCTATCTATCTATCTCATATCTATCTATTTATCTATCTATCTATCTATCTATCTCCTATCTATCTATCTCATATCTATCTATCTTTCTATCTATCTATCCATCCAAAAAACACAGCACTCCAAAAAAATCCAAAGAAAATTGTGTATTTATTCTATAATGTCAAGTCAGCAAGCAACCTTTCTTATCTCTACGGAGCCATTTTTAAGCTTAAGTGACACACAGTCTTAGGGGGTTTAAATACCCAACTCAGTTTTGGATGGATATCTAGGAAAAACCTTGATCCGTTTTTTTGAAGGCTGGCACCCGCTACATCATAACTTGGTTTGATAGTGCTGCATATTTTGTTTCTATATCTATCTATCTATATATCTATCTATCTATCTCATATCTATCTATCTACCTACCTCATATCTATCTATCTACTTAACTCATTTCTATCTATCTATCTCACATCTATCTATTTATCTATCTATCTATTCATCTCATATCTATGTCATATCTATCTATATATCTCATATCTATCTATCTATCTATCTATCTATCTCATATCTATCTATATATCTATCTATCTATCTATCCCATAGTAGTTGTTTTGAGCCTTCACTGCCCAGTTATGATGGAATATGAGGGTAGGGGCTGCGTTATGTAACTAAACATGTCACTATTCTGGAGTTTGCAACCACTGGGTGCCAAGCAGGGACGTAGCTATAGAGGGCACTGAGGTAACAGGCTCTGGTGCCTAAGGGGGCCTCAATCACACCTGCCCCATAAGAGACCAGTGTTATAATTGGCACATGGGACCCTATTGCAGATTTTGGGCCCAGAAGCTACAAGCCATGCTTCTGGTGACAGGTGCGGTGTAACCATATTTGCCGTCACCCGGGCCTCCTAAGTACAGACACAACCATTGTATCTTCTTCACATTAAACCAAACAAATTCCTATACAAACTCACATTGGAAAAATGTTCTCGGAAAGACTCTAGAAGGACATAATAATGGTTTGTAATTCACTGACACAAAAAGCTTTCATTCACTAACACCTCCCGGATATTTATATGATCTCTGCATTTAGAAAGAAAAAAAAAGTGGAAAAAAAGAAAAAACTACAAAACAGAAAAAAAAATTCTGTTGATCCATCTTCATAAATAGACAAAAGAAAACAATCCCGCAGCACTATCTAAAACAAATGGGGGATTGCTTCTGACGCAGCTCCACGCTGAGGCTCCAATCCCTGTGACATGTGACATAGAGAAAAGGTCACGTTGCCCGCATCGGCCCTGCCAGAGTCAAGTTAATTAATGCTTTGTGTTTTTTCTAATTCAAATGGATGGAGCTCCGGGCGAAGGGCTATTTGGAAATGCAGAACAATCCAACTTAGCACAGCCTGACAGATTGCGTGCTTCTTCATGCCCAGGGACAAAGAAGACGCTTTCACTAAAGTCAGAAGTCTGGAGGTTCCGGAATTATCATTATTATCATGATTATCTTTATTTACTACTTCTAGGCGACTTTGCTATTCATCTGTCTCTTTCTATCATGATATAGATAGTGATACAGTGCCTGTGAAAATTATTCACGCCTCCTATATGGACTATTGTATGATTTATCGTGAGAGGGATTTAATTGCATGAGTCTATAATGTCACCGTAAAAACAAATCTCTATGACAATTAATAAATGTATCCTAAACGAACCGCAAAACTATTCACACGCCCGATCTCTGGACAGATTTATAGCTGGGCATTATTCTTTCCATTATTTTAAGCTGCCATGAGAATTATTGCTATGGAATATATATATATATATATATATATGTATATATATATATATATATATATATATATATTTTTTTTTTTTATTTTAAATACTCACCTGCAGCTGATCCCCCCCCTGCCAATGTGGTGCCAATCCCCCTGACATTGTGGTGCTGATTCCCCTGCCATTGTGGTGCCGATCCCCCTACCATTGTGGTGCCGATCCCCTTGCCAGTGTGGTGCCGATCCCCCCTGCCGGTATGGTGTTAATCCCCTGCCAGTGTGGTGCCGATCCCCCTGCCATTGTGGTGCCGATCCCCCTGTCATTGTGGTGCCGATCCCCCCTGCCGGTATGGTGTTAATCCCCGGCCATTGTGGTGCTTATCCCCTTGCCAGTGTGGTGCCGATCCCCCCATGCCGGTATGGTGTTAATCCCCTGCCATTGTGGTGCCGATCCCCCTACCATTGTGGTGCCGATCCCCTTGCCAGTGTGGTGCCGATCCCCCCTGCCGGTATGGTGTTAATCCCCTGCCAGTGTGGTGCTGATCCCCCTGCCATTGTGGTGCCGATCCCCCCTGCCGGTATGGTGTTAATCCCCTGCCATTGTGGTGCCGATCCCCCTACCATTGTGGTGCCGATCCCCTTGCCAGTGTGGTGCTGATCCCCCTGCCATTGTGGTGCCGATCCCCCTGCCACTGTGGTGCCGATCCCCCCTGCCGTTATGGTGTTAATCCCCTGACAATGTGGTGCTGATCCCTCTCCCAGTATGATGCGGATCCCTACTGCTCAATGCTTTTGGTCTCATTACACAGGACATGTCCGCTCAGCCAATCATTGGGTAGGTCACTGCGGTGGACAGTGATTGGTTGAGAGGGTATTTCCTGTGTGTCAAGAGGAAAACAGGAAGCAATGACTAATGGGCACTGGCAGGGAAGCAGAGCAGGTGACTACTTTTTATTTTTTAATTCTACCCTGAGCATAATTAAATATAATAATTATCCAGAAAACTCCTTTAAACCCTTTATGGTTCTCTGACAAATAAGCCACCACCAGAGCTGTCTGCTTACTTATCCTTACTCAATAGGGAACATATAAACGTTTGGCCTGGCCACATTTTCATTTACAGGGGAAGGTTGGGAAAGTTCAGCCAACAGCAATGGAAAGTGTATGGCCACCTTAAAAGTCATTAGACTTAAGCCAATGTTCACTTTGTGCAGTCCTTTAGTTGGAAGAGCCACCAGACCATTTGTCCAGCCATCACAGGTTGTCCTAGAGACTCTAAAAACTCATCCTGATCATCTACAATCCATGAGAGAAACTTGTAGTGAGATGAGACACCTTCACCACAGGAGGAATTAAAGGGGCACTTCGCCCCTAGACGTCTTATCCCCTATCAAAAGGATAGGGGATAAGATGTCTTATCGCGGGGGTCCTGCTGCTGGGGAACCCCGCAATCTCGGCTGCGGTTCATGGAGCGAACTTTGCTCTCTGCCGGATGACTGGCGATGCGGGGCGAATATTCATATTTCCCACAGAGAGATGTGATTGGCCAGATGGTTCCAGCCAATCAAACTCTCTGTGGGAAATATGAATATATATATATATAAACGACAGTGCAGAGGACCATAGAAGAGCGGCGTGCCGCATCTATACATTATACAGGAGGATCACAGCTGCTGTCAGGAGTGACATCTGCTGTGATCTGTCTATTAATCCAGGTACTACAGCTCCCAGCATAGAGCAGAGTGTGCTCCATTTTGGGAGCTGTAGTACCTGCAGTTAAGGACAGATCACAGTGGGTCATCCCTTCATCCCTGAGATGTGGAGTGGCTTTCTCCTGCGCTCGCATCTCTGCTCTGTACTCCGGCCGGCCACTCACCATTCATATTTCCCTCAGAGAGCGGTGATTGGCTGCCACCATCCGGCCAATCCCCACTCTGGGTGGAAAATATGAATGAGGGATGCTCTATTCCCATCACTGGCCGGCCGGAGTATAGTGCAGACATGTGAGCGCTGTATAGAGCCGCTCCGCATCTCTGCTATATTATGGACGATCGCATCGGTTGTCAGGGGCGATCTGTCTATTAGTACAGGAACTACTACTCCCATACTACCTAAAAAATATTTTTTTTAAAAAGGGGAAAAAAAGTGAAAAAACCACACACACACTACATTTTTATTATTCTTAGCTACATTTTTAGTGCCCTGCCCGCACACATAAATTCATCCCTGTTTAAAAAATAATTAAAATGTTGTTATAAAAAATAAACATTTCGTTAAATAAATTTTTTTCCATCACTACGGCATCTTTTTTTTTTGGTACCCCAAATTTTTTTTAAAGAACGCCAAAGGGGCCAATACGCCAGAAAAAACATCAGAAGCAAGAAATTGCACTGGCGTTTTTTTCACACTCAAACAATGCAGGAAAAAGAAAACAAGTGGAAACTTAGCCTTTTTGGCTAGGAAGTGTTTTTCCTGGTCCACCTGGTGCTTTTTGTCCTTAAATGAGTTTAAGTATTTTGTAATTTTATTGTCTAATATTTTTGTTGAACAGATTTACAAGTAAAATTTCATGGGTACAGCCAGCTTTGTGCCATAATGCATATTTTGTGCCAAGGTTCTACAGATCACTGTGGAAACTCCAATCTGAAAAGGGCTATGTATTTAATTATTTTTTCTAGTGATGAGAGCCAGATACAATTGAACTTTTTTTACTGTTTCAAAATATTTTTCCGATTTTTTATTTTTGTAATTATTTTCTGTACATTATTATGGGGGCTGCTGTCTTGCCTGAGCTGTTTCAACAGCATTTAGAGATTTGCTTTACAGCAGGACCCATGAACATATGCAACAATAGACAGAAGCTGTCCCATTCAGAAAAAAGGGATGTTGATGACCTGTTCAGAGGTCATTCTACAGGGAGGGGGAGGCTGAGCTGTGAGCAACAGCTATGGTGTGTATGTCAGTTATCTATAAACTGTAAATATTTGTATTGCTTGTACACTAACAATAGTTGAGCCTATTTGTTTAGAACTCTGTGTGCTTAACTGTTTATCTTTAACATGCATGGGCCGTATTCCACCACTAAATGAAGTAGCCGTCCCGCCCCCTCCCATAGATGTGAGGGGAGAGGGCGTGGTATCAAGAGGGGTGTGGCTTGACATCACATCTCCTGCCCCCGGAAACCCAGCATTCTAAACATACGGTTTAGAATGCCAGGTGCTGCATGGAGATTGTGGGAGGTCCCAGCGGCGGACCCTCCTTTGGATAGGGGATAAGATGTTTAGGGGCGGAGTACCCCTTTAAGTCTGAGGAAGAGGCACCCTGAATGCCCTGAAATGTGTTACTAAATGGACCAATAAAAACCTTGATGGTTTGCACCATGTAGAAGTGTTTTTTCTACCGGGAAGGTATCTGTTCTAGTAGTATAATCGAGGTTTGGGGTAGCGGTTCTCGATACTCAGCTACATCCTCCTTGGTGTGCAAGTGCACAACTCTTCTGCGCCTTATTGAGGATTTATATATGGCGCTAAAGTTGTCGCCTGTTCACATTTCTGCTTTAGTAAATACTTCTGTTATCCATTATCCAAAAATTCTGTAAGTATCTGTTTAAACCTCTGTGCGGTTCCTCTGTTATCCCTCGTGGAAATGTATACCGACTTACTGTATTAAGCCACACCCGATAGTGTTGCCTCTGCTTAAAGGGGTACTCCATTGCCCCAGCGTTCTGAACATTTTGTTCCGAATGCTTGGAGTGGGCGGCAGGGGTCGTGACATCACTCCACGTCTCCCCCCCACAATGAAAGTCTATGGGAGGGGGCGTGGCGGCAGCCACGCCCCCTCCCATAGACTTTCATTGAGGGGGCGGGGCGTGACATGACATTCTAAACAAACGCCGGGTGCTGCACAGAGATCCAGCGGCGGGACTCCCGCGATCAGACATCTTATCCACTATCCTTTGGATAGGGGATAAGATGTCTAGGGGCGGAGTACCTCTTTAATGACCTTGTAGCCATCGGTGGTAGGATGGCACCGCTCCTTTCCATGGACAGACCATTGTTCTATAACAAAAGAGCAGAAATAAGGCAATTTTCCCTGTTATTATTGCATTGAACCGGGCTGATGTCCCGCGCGCCCCTTCAGTCTCCATAGCTTTGCATGAAACTGTCCGTATTTCAACTCCAAAGGCTTCGCGTCCTGTGACCCGTGTGAAACGTCTTTAGATATATTCGGATAAAGCCTTAACGTGACAGAAGATATTGTTTACTGCTAAACAAACATCCAGGACAGAGAGCGGCGAGCGCAGACAATGGAGCTCTATAAGTAACAATGACACCCAACACTCGCTGGTGGCAATGGCAACACTGATTCCGAGCCGCGGATCACAAAGAGATTGTCTATTTGAATATTCCAGCCGGGCTGCCGGGACGAGGCTTCTCCGCTGATTCATTCTGATCAATAGGCTTTGTCTTTTGAATAACATTGAGACTTTCGCACAAACCTATTGACTGTAACTGCACTTGACAAACATTGTTCCTTCCCTGACAAAGACAAGAGACTCAATAAGGAGAATTCAGAGTAGAGGAGATCGAGGGAAAAGTTCTGCAGGCCTTGATACACGTTCCTCACCATATTCATAGTGATATTGCTACCATCATAGAAGAGGTCAAAGGGGTACTCCGGTGGAAAACTATTTTAAAAATAAATAAATAAATTTTATGAACTGGTGCCAGAAAGTTAAACAGATTTGTAAATTACTTCAATCTTAATCCTTTCATTACTTATTAGCAGCTGTATGCTACAGAGGAAATTATTTTCTTTTTGAATTAATTTTTTTCTCGTCCACAGTGCTCTCTTCTGACACCTAATGCCCATATCAGGAACTGTCCAGTGCAGCATAGGTTTGCTATGGGGATTTTCTCCTGCTCTGGACAGTTCCTTATACGGGCATCAGGTGTCAGCAGAGAGAACTGTGGACAAAACAAAAAAGACATTCAAAAAGAAAAGAATTTCCTCTATAGCATACAGCTGCTTATAAGTTCTATTTTTTATTAGAAGCTATTTTAAATCTGTTTAACTTTCTGGCACCAATTGATTTAAAAAAAAAATTGTTTTCCACCGGAGTACCCCTTTAAAGGGGTACTCCCCTAGAAAACATTTATTTTTTTATCAACTGGTGCCAGAAAGATCTGTAAATTACTTCTTAACCCTTCCAGTAACTTATCAGCTTCCGTATGCACCACAGGAAGTTCTTTTCTTTTTTTAATTTCCTTTCTGTCTGACCACAATGCTCTCTGCTGACACCTCTGTCCATTTTAGCAGGAGAGATTTGCTATGGGGATTTGCTCCTGCTCTGGACAGTTCCTGACATGGACAGAGGTGTCAGCAGAGAGCACTGAGGTCAGACAGAAAATAAATTCAAAAATAACTTTCTCTGGAGCATACAGCAGCTAAAAAGTAATAAAAGGGTTAAAATGTTTTAATAGAAGTAATTTACAGATCTGTTTAACTTTCAGGCACCAGTTGATTTAAAAAAAAATATATATATATGTTTTCAGTGGGGTATTCCATGAAAAAAAATTACTTCATATCAACTGGCTCCAGAAAGTTAAACAAATTTGCAAATTACTTCTATTAAAAACTCTTAATCCTACCAGTACTAATCAGCTGCTGAAGTAAAGCTGTTCTTTTCTGTCTGACCACAGTGCTCTCTGCTGACACCTCTGTCCGTCTCAGAAACTGTTCAGAGCAGGAGAAGTTTTGCTATGGGGATTTGTTGTTACTCTGGACAGTTCATGAGACAGACAGAGGTGTTAGCAGAGAACACTGTGTTCAGACAGAAAAGAACAACTCAACTTCAGCAGCTGATGAGTACTGGTAGGATTATGATTTTTTAATAGAAGTGATTTACAAATCTACATAGTATGTAGAAGCATAAATTAATGTCCGGCACAGCACTGGCAAACAAGGGTTATATATTGAAGTGGTAGGAGTGCAGTGAGACCAACAAGGGTGCTAATACGGGGTGGAGGTAAGAAAGGCACAAATCGCTGTGGTATCAGAACAGTAGAAGAAAACTGCACTCATCCGTAAGCTGTGCACCAAGACTTTATTCCGTGAGGACCATGAACATGAACACAAGAAGCAGGAAACCAGCAGGAACGCCAAGGGCACACACACGTGTAGTTACAGCTGTTTCAAGGGACTCAGACTGTCTGACGAAGCGGGCTGAGTCCCGTGAAACAGCTGTAACTACACAAATGCAGCAAGAAATGCAATGTGTGAACACAGCCTCAGGAAAGGTGTATGACTACTGTATATATGTATAGAGAGAGTAGCAGTATGCAGAAGGAGCTGGGAGGGGAGGTGTATAACTTCTATATATCCTTATCCCATAGAGATAGCAGCAGCAGTATACAGATAGAGCTGGAGGGAGAGGAGGTGTATAGCTATTGTATATCCTGATCCCATAGGGAAAGCAGCAGCAGTATACAGATAGAGCTGAAGTGGAGGTGTAAATCTAGTATATATCCTGATCCCATAGAGACAGCAGAAGCCACAGCAGCAGTATACAGATGGAGCTGGAGGGTAGCTGTATAACTACTATATATTGTAGTTTTGCAACAGCTGGAGGCACCCTGGTTGGGATACATTGTATTAGAGGATTGTTTTATCAGAGACGTCTGACGGACTCTCTGCAGTGATCAGCTGACTACCACATGTCTGGATTCCGGTACCCCCCCCCCCTAATATGGCCTATGGACAGGGGAGTTCCACACTTATTTTTTATCCTCTGAATGTAATATAATAGAGAACATTGTATTTGTGATGTTTTACCTATGCCTCGTGCACAATACAATTTACGGATCTCGTAGGTCATCTTGACCACCACCTGGACCAACTTAGAGGAACAGCGGTGGCTGAAGGGATATCCTATATGATCTCTGAGACATCTGCATTCCAAGATCTAATGAGAATAAGATGGTGAAAGAATAACTTACATTCCTTCTAGGATTCGGACTTCTCCATCTGCGTGGGTTAATATTTGTGGTCAGGTTTGTCAGTCTAGGAAGGCGTTCCAAATCGGGGTATTGAGCGGTAAACCGAATATCTACAGCTTA
Source organism: Hyla sarda (assembly GCF_029499605.1). NCBI lineage: Eukaryota > Metazoa > Chordata > Amphibia > Anura > Hylidae > Hyla > Hyla sarda. The sequence continues at coordinate 32,280,506 of NC_079191.1, read as the reverse complement.
TAAAAGAGGAGCCACCCTACAAGATGAGTCAGGGTGCATGCACACCACGTTTTTGCTATACAGTTCCCGTATACAGTTTCAAGTTAAAAACCGTATGGAACCGTATAGAAAACCGTATGCATTGACTTAGCATTGTAAACCGTATGTCAAACGCATCATCCGGTTTCATCCGTTTAGCACCCTATACGGTATTGTCCGTTTTTTTTACCTGTACCCAAAACCGTAGTCTACCATCTTTTTTGGTCTGGGTGAAAAACTGTATTAAACCGTATACATTTTTTTTTTTTTAACATGGAAGTCAATGGGAACCTTACAGAACCGTGTGTGCTTACGGTTCCTTCCGATTTTCACCATACGGTTTTTTACTTTGCACAGTTTTTATTCTTGGAATTTCAGTCAAGCAAGTGAAACTTTATTCAAAATGGAGTGAAAAGTAAATGTTTTTTTCTTAAAAAAAATGGATGCAATTGGACATAATTTTCCAAACCATATACGGTTTTCAACTGTATATGGGTTGAAATTTGTACATACGTTTTGATACAGTTCAGTCCGGTTTTGAGGAATCCGTTTTTCATAAAAAAACTGATAGGAGAACTGTATTGCAAAAACGTGGTGTACATGCACCCTGAGTAGGATGATTCACATATATGTATGTACTGTAGATATCTGGAAATATCTGGAAATTCCGTACGTGAGAGTTGGACATCTTGTAGCACACTTAGGCTAGGTTCACACTGCGGAATCTCCGGGCAGAAAGTTTCCACCCGGACATTCCGAGTGTGGCCAGCGCCCACTGAATCAGTCGGCGCTAGGACCGTGCGGACACTGCAGTCTCCAATGGACTGCAATGTATTCCGTGAGTATTTCTGCCTGAAGAAAGAGCAATGCCATTCTTCAGGCAGAAATTTCCAAGCGGATTTTCCATTCACAAATTCCGCTTCACAAATTCTAAAGTGTGAATTTGTGAACGGAAACCCATTCAATACACTATACATTTTAGCAAGCAGAATTTCTGCCTGCAATTTCAAAGCGGAATTGCAGACAGAAATTTCGTAGTGTGAACCTAGCCTAAGGGAATATTCCCGCTTGCAGAATTTGAGGCGGAATTCCACATGCGGAAATTCTGCTGTGTGAATAGACCCTTTCAGGGGGTACTCCATATATTTTTTTTTTAATCACCTAGTGCCAAAAAGTTAAACAGATTAGTAAATTACTTCTATTTAGAAATCTTAATCCTTCCAGTACTTGTCAGCTGCTGTATGCTCTAGAGGAAGTTGTGTAGTTCTTTCCAGTCTGACCACAGTGCTCTTTGCTGACACCTCTGTCCATGTCAGAAATTAGTGTTGAGCATGCAATTTTTTATCGATAATATCGGCACTTCGCGATTTCGCGAATATTTTGAATATAGTGCTATATATTTGTAATGAGGAATACAGTGATCCCTCAACATACGATGGTAATTGGTTCCAAATTAACCATCGTTGGGTACCAAAAAAAAAATGCCAAAGGGGCCAAAAATTCAATTTCCACACAAATGAAGAAACGTCAGGAAAAACATTGAATGCAGGAAATTGCACTGGCGTTTTTTCAGGTGTCTTTTATTGCGTTTTTTTTTTTTTTTTTTCAAACCAGAAGGCGCAGGACAAAAAAACAAGTAGAAACTTAGTCTTAAAAATGAAAGAAGCAAACTGATCTTTGCCTCTGCACAGGTTTTGATAAATCTCCCCATTATATTTATATTTACCCTTAAATGGTCACTGTCAGATACAAAAACTTTTGATATGTTGTAAAGCATGTATAACCAATAGGTTATGCAATTGCTTTCATTAGAAATTTTTCAGTATTTCATATGGAAAAAGCCAGTCAAACAACTGCCCCCCCACCTGCTTGGACACATACTAGTCCTGCTGTGTCCATGTGTCATCACCTATGTCATGGACACACTTCCTTGATTGACAGCTGTGAGCGCAGGGCTCAGAGCTGGAGGAAAAATCCTCCCACTGTCAGCTTGTGTCCCGCTACTGTCAGTGAGGACAAGCTGGGAGTTGTAGTTTTGCTAATGCTAGGGGAGATGTGAGCAGACAGCATACTGAGGGAGGGGGCGGAGACCTGCACAGTGAGGCCACGCCTCCTCCCTTTGAGAGGAATTCAGACTAGTGAGCTAAATTAAAAGTGTAATAAAAAAACAAATAAAGATGCTAGACAAATAAAAATTAGATGTATCTGGTCAGGATTAGGTACTGAGTGATCTATTAAAAAAAAAGTTTTTTTGTTGGATCTGACGGGTACGCTTTAAGAGACTGGGGCTGACCTAAGATGGTTGCACCCTTCCATGGACCCCGTAGCAGCTATGGATTTTACCTATATGGTATATAGGCCACATGCCTCAAAGCTAAGGTCTACTGTCTATCACAGGCTTACCCTTGTGTGGTGGACCACCAGTGTATGGAGGGACCACGGGTGTTGTGGTGTGAGTGGTGGGATCAGATTGTATTTACCCTGGGGCTGGATGGAATTAACCCCTAGTGTTCATGATGCCAGTGTGGTTTTCAGGTTCCGGAACACCACACGCCCGGAATCTCCGCTATCCCAATTGCTAGAAGTGAAATGAGAGTCCACAACCAGTTATGGTCAAATGGAGGCTTTACTGAGTATGTGACAGATGGAATTATCTTCACAGCTAAGGCCAGAATTCCCAGAGAGGTACCAGAGAGCTTGCTGGACCAATATACTTGTAGTTAACTTGACTTGAGATTGGATTTGACTTGACTATGTGCAGGACTTGACTAGTTTCAGTGACAGCAGACACAGACTTGAGACTTACTGGGATGACTGTAGCTTTTTGGGTCTTCCAGATGCTGATCACTTGCACTGAGATCTCTGGTGGTTGCTGTGCTCAACAAAGACTTGATGCTTTCAGCAGCAGAGCTGGTAGCAAAGAGACAGAATTGTAATGGCCGCCCCTTTATATAGTGGGGGGCTAGACTAAAGCCTATTGGTCAAGCTGCAGGTCATAGGTTAAGCTGTTGTGATAACAAATCATGTGACTGCATAACATAACATGTGACAGCTTACACAGGTCCTTGAGACCTCCCACAGGTCCTCTATGCTACCTATACATAGGGATCCTGTCTAGGCATTAAAGTGATATACACAACATTATGGAACAACAGGGGGAGACCTGGAGGGGAGCCCCCAGGTCACTGAGGGGCTCAACCTGACAGGGCCTAAGGGTAATAAAGGACCATGTCCTGTACTGGGACATCACACTTGCAAACAGGAAATTATGTAACCCCTGTCTACTAAGTGTATGTACCATTCCCTTCAAACATGTTTTTATTAAAGTTAAATAGATATTACATCATTATATCTATGCAACAATTTTTCAAATTTTAAAAAGCAGTAAAGAAATCAAACAGAAGAAACTCAGGTATAGAATGCACTGCAGGCTCCAAGTCCACACGTTCTGAGTATCCGTACTCCGATGCTCCTGTAGTAGGGTAATCAGTTTTTCTTGATTCCCATTGAACCTCATTGACATTTCCTATATATCTAGCTAGCGCTCTCCAATAATTCATCTGTCAGCGGAGCGCACAATGCCTCCATTGTATAGAGTTCACCTTTTATTTGTGGCCCCTATGAGATGACCCTGTGACTGGCAATGAGCGATGCTCCCACGAGAGGACACAACATGTGATTTCTCAGTGACCAAGAAAAAAAAAAATACGCCGGGATCACTAGAAATTTGTCACGGTTATAACACTGGCTCTTACTGATTCAACCCAGAGACGTCTTATGACTCGCACATGACTTCCAAATATCTGACTTTATTAAGCTTTGGACTCTCTCTGATCTACTATATGAGGTTTTGTTTCCTTCCTAATTCCCAGCAAAGTCTGCAGTTATTGGAAGGAAATCGCGGTTTTAATTTTCAAAAGAAAAAAAAATTAATTGCTTAAAACAATCGACCCCAAAGGCCTGAGAAATCTGCCTGACAATTTGCATTAACTGCTGCACATTTTGCTATGAGCAGACACACTGCTCTTCCCCACTATAGCCCTGTGTTTGCAGCTTGGTTTGGGGGTGGGCTCGCGCGTCACAGTCACATGGCAAACTTGGCCCGCCTTCAAACCTTATTGCCCACACAGGGCTGCGGCGGAGAAGCCAAGCGCTATGTGTAACCCTACCCTTAGTCACACTATTGTTTAGAGAAGATAGATGAAGCTCACAGCTCAGCCTACCACTCCCTGTAGAATGACCTCTTCAAAAGTCACAAAGCATGCCCAGACACATTTCCTATTTATGTAAATGGGAAAGCTCCTGTATATTTATGCCATGGGGCCTGCTGTAAAGAATATAACTACCGTATTTTTCGCCGTATAAGACGCACTTTTTCTTCCCAAAAACTGGGGGGGGGGGGGAAAGTTGGTGCATCTTATACGGCGAATACACACACCTATCGGGTCGGTCCCTGCGGCCATCAGCGACCGGGACTCTCGGCCAATACAGGACATCACCGATCGCGGTGATGCCCTGTATTAACACTTCAGACACGATGATCAAAGCTGACCGCCGCATCTGAAGCGTAAGTGACACTAACCCGGCTGCTCAGTCGAGCTGTTCGGACAGCTTACAGGACACCGGGAGGGACCTTAGCTGCCTCCTCGGTGTCTGCTCCATGCCGGGATCCCCTGCATGGCCGGCGCTCTCCTTCGACGTCACCACGTCGTCGCGCACGCCGTCCCGTCATTCCATAGAAGCGGCGTGCGTAGCGACGTGATGACGGCGACTGAGAGCGTGGATCCCGGGGAAGAAGTGTCTGGAGCATCGGGGACACCACGGGGACGTGGCGACAGCGATGGAGCGACATCCAGGGCAGCGGTGACGGATCCGGAGCGGCGGGGACACGTGAGTATTACCTCCTACCAGTGGTCTTCAACCTACGGATGTCCAGATGTTGCAAAACTACAACTCCCAGCATGCCCGGACAGCCAACGGCTGTCCGGGCATGCTGGGAGTTGTAGTTTTGCAACATCTGGAGATCCGCAGGTTGAAGATCCCTGTTGGGTTCAGAATCTTTTTTTTCTAGATTTTGCACCATAAAAATTGGGTGTGTCTTATATGCCGGTGCGTCCTATAGGGTGAAAAATACAGTAAATGCTATTTAAACAGCTTAGGCAAGATGGCTGCCACCATTATAATTATAATAATAATAATTATGTCCTAAAAATAAAATAAAAAATGGGCAATCATGTTTCAACGTCTGTCTCTAATCAGAGAAAAAATCCAGGTAACACAATAAAGGGTTGGAGGGTTGACTTGAGGCATTTTGGCCCCAATGTAAAATCCATAAGATCCCCCTACCATGTGTCCATATAGCTAGACATGTCCATGTTATGAGATTTAGAAGCCTCTGGAATACAGAATTGTCAGAATAATTGTTATGCTTTCAGCTATGTATGAAGCTTTTTGTACTGTTGTGCTTATATTCTATATATATATATATATATATATATATATATATATATATATATATATATATATATGCATACACAGTATATATGTGTGTGTGTTTTTCATAGGTTAGATTTATAGGCCCAGAAGTTTTTCTGGGCTCTGCTGACCAATTCTATTAGCTACAAAGGTTCTTTGACATAGATCCCATTACAATAAGTGACCTTCTGCTGGGACCAAGAGCGATCAGCTATAATCTATGGGGTAATCTATGGGGTAATTTGGCAGCAAATGTTCAGTTTCTCTACAGCGCCGTCACAGGAAATATGAAGCGTTGCACCATGTCTGTTTAAAACAATGGGTTGTCTAAATAGTGCAGAACAGGACACGTGAGGGGCACTCCTTGTAACCTCTCTTCAATGGCGCAGCAATAGGTGTCTCAACAGGCCCCATACTGGATCCTCTATTTAATTGTACAGTGACCCCCCGACTTATGATGGCCCCGACATATGATCATTTCAACATATGATGGCCTCTCAGAGCCCATCGTATGTTGAAGGCAGCATCGACATATGATGCTGCTGTGTGTCGGGGCCATCGTACAAACAGCTATCTGACAGCGCTGACAACTTCAGCAACTGACAGATAGTTGTTTAATGATCCCCGTGTGCCCCGTTCTGCCTCCTGTTCCTCCCATGCTGTCCTGCTAACTCACACAGGCTTCCACTGCGAGCTCCGTGTAAGCCCCGCCCCCCAGTGCCGCCATAGCCAATAGCCTGCAGCATCTTGCTGCAGGCATCCAATGAGCTGCTGGCTGCCCTCCCCTTCCTTTCCTATAGAGCTGTAGTCGGCAGGATGGAAATGGAGGACATTCTGTCCCCCCTGAAGGTATTTAAAGAACTGTACAGTACTGTATGCGATGTCACACATCACATACAATACATATACACACTATACACCCCATACATCAATGTTTCCCTATCAGTGTGCCTCCAGCTTTTGCAAAACTATAACTCCCAGCATGCCCAGACAGTCAATGGCTGTACATGCAAGCTGGGAGTTGTAGTTGTGCAACAGCTGGAGGCACTCTGGTTTGTTAAACACTCCCCATACAATGGTCATCCCAGAACCAATTAGCAGTTTCCCATAGAGATATGTATTCAACATACAATGGTTCCGAGGCCCCAGAACCAATTACCATTTTTACATAGACATATGTACTCGACATATGATGGTTTCAACATATGATGGTTCTCCTGGAACCAATTAATATCATATGTTGAGGGACCACTGTATATGCGTCCATAAAGGGGTACTCCGCCCCTAGACATCTTATGCCCTTTCCAAACGATATGGGATAAGATGTGTGATCACAGGGGTCAGGCTGCTGGGATGTCACGCTTCGTCCCCTTTCTTCATGTCTATGGGAGGAGAGCCAATGAAAGGTTCTGATATATACCTCTAATGGAAGGTTCTGATGTATACTTCTAATGGAAGGTTCTGATATATACCTCTAATGGAAGGTTCTGATGTATACCTCTAATGGAAGGTTCTGATGTATACCTCTAATGGAAGGTTCTGATGTATACCTCTAATGGAAGGTTCTGATATATACCTCTAATGGAAGGTTCTGATGTATACCTCTAATGGAAGGTTCTGATATATACCTCCAATGGAAGGTTCTGATATATACCTCTAATGGAAGGTTCTGATATATTTCTCTAATGTAAGGTTCCGATATATACCTCTAATGGAAGTTTCTCAAATATACCTCTAATGGAAGGTTCTGACGTATACCTCCAATGAAAGGTTCTGATATATACCTCTAATGGAAGGCTCTGATGTATACCTCCAACGGAAGGTTCAGATGTATACCTCTAATGGATTATTCTGATGTATACCTCTTATGGAAGGTTCTGATGTATACCTCCAATAAAATGTTCTGATATATACCTCTAATGGATTGTTCTGATGTATACCTCTAATGGAAGGATCTGAGGTATACCTCTAATGGATGGATCTGATGTGTACCTCTAGAGATGAGCAAATTTTTGAAAAATTTGATTCGGACTATTCACTGAATTTTCTGAAAAAAATTGTTTCGGTCCGAATTTATTTGCGGCAAATTGCTATTAAAAACAACTATCTGTGGGCTACAGAGAGCCTCAATAGGGGTGTAGAACACTTTTTCTTCCCGTAACACACATAGGGTGTGGGCTGTGTTAGTGAAATTATACTGTTATTCAGTATGACATGTAGATTACGGGCATCGCTTTTAGAATCACTGCCGCAGAGCTTCTGGATGTGGCAGCAGGGTCGGGAGACCATATGGCGTCACAATTGAAGAGATTAAAGACATTGTAATTTTTATTTAATTTTATTTGAATTTACTTTAATTTTTTAATATCCTTTCTTGAGGACCCATTCTGGTGAGCATCGAGGCGAGCTACCACATGTTCCAGCCCCTGCCTCTCATTATCGCTCCAACCTGTTTCATTGGATTCTTTTGGTAATTCCGCAGGTAATATATTTCAATGACCAAAGGGCCTCACAATTTAAAAGATTGAAGAGATTTAAAACAAAATTTAATTGAAGATTTTGATTGGTTTAATGTCCCGGGTGCCTGAAGCGTTTACTTTGAACTAATACTGTATGACCACAAACCCAATATATCAAGGAGTCACATGGCGGCACAATGACAGAGCCTAGAGGAGACCGCAGCCTGACGAGACCATAGGGCCTTACAATTGAAAAGACTAAAGATATTTTGTAAAAATTAAATTGAAGATTTTATATAGATTAAAATTTTTGAAGTTTAATTTAATGTGCCAACAGCATGAGGAGACCATAAAGTGGCACAATGACACAGCCTGGAGGTGGCAGCAGCATGAGAAGACCATAATGTGGAAGAATGACACAGCCTGGAGGTGGCAACAGCCTGACGAGACCATAGAGCCCCACAATTGAAAACATTAAAGATATTTAGTAAAATTTTAATTGAAGATTTAAAATAGAATAAGATAAAGTTTAATTCAATGTGCCAGCAGCATGATGAGACCATAATGTGGCAGAATGACCCAGCCTGGAGGTGGCAACAGCCTGAGGAGACCATAGGGCCTCACAATTGAAAAGATTAAAGATTTTTAGTTAAGTTTAAATTAAAGATTTTATATAGATTAAAATTTTAGAAGTTTAACTTAATGTGCCAACAGCATGAGGAGACCATATGGTGGCACAACGACAGAGCCTGGAGGTGGCAGCATCAGCATGAGGAGACCATATAGCAGCACAATGAGAGAGCCTGGAGTTGGCAGCATCAGCATGAGGAGACCGTATGGCAACACAGTGAGAGAGCCTGGAAATGGCAGCATCCGCATGAGGAGACCATATGGCGGCACAATGACATAGCCTGGAGGTGGCAACATCAGCCTGAGAAGACCATATTACGGTTCAATGACAGAGCCTGGAGGTGGCAGCAGCAGCATGAGGGCCATGCCAACTGAGGGTTGAGTCTGAGGAACTCACCGACTGTTGACTGGGAGTGTCGGATGTCACTTGGGAGGAAGTGGATGACCGAGTGAACCAATCAATCACGGCTGCTGGGTTTCTGGTCGAGACACGACTGCTAGCTGACACCGGGAGCTCAGACCTCTCGCTGCTACTGCTGCTGCCACATACCCCTACTTTGCTGCGACCTTTGCCTGCGCCTGATGAATTTAGGCCTCTGCCACTCCTCTGTGTATGTCCTGGCACTTCTCTGCCTGACATACTTATATACCAGCTGAGTGCGTATATGTTACACTTATGAGAGGACAATCCGCTCCACTACGCTTAAAACTGTATTAGACTACAGAAACAAGTGTGTAGCTTTGTCTGGCCTTTCACAGTAACTAGGCCCAAATTAGTTTAACAGGAAAATATATAAAGGACACCAAGTAGGTGTACGTACAGTTTACACTTATGAGAGGTGGACAATATGCTCCACTACAAACTGTATAAGGCTACAGAAACAAGGGTGTAGCTTTGACTGGCCTTTCACAGTAGCTAGGCCCAAATTAGTTTTTCAGGAAAAAAAAACCTATGCACTATGCACTCCACTACAAACTGTATAAGGCTACAAAAACAAGTGTGTGGCTTTGGGTGCCATTTCACAGTAACTGGGCCAAAATTAGTTTTACAGGAAAATATATAAAGGATACCATGTAGGTGTAGGTAGAGTTTACACTTATGAGAGGTGGACATTATGTTCCGCTTAAAACTGTATTAGGCTACAAAAACAAGGGTGTAGCTTTGGTTGGCCTTTCACAGTAACTAGGCCCAAATTAATTTTACAGGATTGGCTGCTGTCAAGCTGTTTTTCTGTTCAACACACCCTGCTCTATCTCTCCCTGCAATGAAACGCTCTTTGAAATAAAATGCTGGAATGATTGGCCGCAAGATGGCTGCCGATTATATCGGGCTGTGACATCACAGGGGTGGCTGGCTGCTGATAGGCTGCATGCTGCATGTGATTCAGGGTCATGCCGCCTACCCGCCTTCCTGCCTTCCCAGAGTTCCTTGTGGATCCGCCATTTTAAATGCACTGGAGCCTGGACCACACTAAATGGAGTTTAACTCCTTAACGACGAAGGATGTATATTTACGTCCTCCGCCGCCTCCCGCGATATGCCGCGGGGTCACGCAGTAACCCCGCGGCATATCGGGTTGGTCCCGGCGGCTATCAACAGCCAGAACCCGCGGCTAATACAGGACATCACCGATCGTGGTAATGCCCTGTATTAAGCCTTCAGACGCAGCGATCAAAGCTGACCGCCGAGTCTGAAGCTAAAGTGAAAGTATCCCGGCTGCTCAGTCGGGCTGTTCAGGACCGCCGCGGTAAAATTGCGGCGTCCCGAACAGCTTACAGGACACCGGGAGGGACCTTACCTGCCTCCTTGTTGTCCAATCGGCGAATGACTGCTCCGTGCCTGAGATCCAGGCAGGAGCAGTCAAGCGCCGACAACACTGATCACAGGCGTGTTAATACACGCCAGAGATCAGCATAGGAGATCAGTGTGTGCAGTGTTATAGGTCCCTATGGGGGCTATAACACTGCAAAAAAAGTTAAAAAAAATGTGTTAATATAGATTATTTAACCCTTTCCCTAATAAAAGTTTGAATCACCCCCCTTTTCCCATTAAAAAAATAAAACAGTGTAAATAAAAATAAACATATGTGGTATCACCGCGTGCGTAAATGTCCGAACTATAACAATATATTGTTAATTAAACCGCATGGCGTACACGTAAAAAAATTCCAAAGTTCAAAAAAGCATATTTTTGGTCACTTTTTATACCATTAAAAAATGAATAAAAAGTGATCAAAAAGTCAGATAAAAACAAAAATGGTACCAATAAAAACTTCAGATCACAGCGCAAAAAATTAGCCCTCAGACCGCTTTGTACGTGGAAAAATAAAAAGTTATAGGGGTCAGAAGATGACATTTTTAAACGTATACATTTTCCTGCATGTAGTTATGATTTTTTCCAGAAGTACGACAAAATCAAACCTATATAAGTAGGGTATCATTTTAACCGTATGGACCTACAGAATAATGATAAGGTGTCATTTGTACCGAAATATGCACAGCGTAGAAACGGAAGCCCCCAAAAGTTGCAAAATTGCGTTTTTTCTTCGATTTTGTCGCACAATTATTTTTTTTCCGTTTTGCCGTGGATTTTTGGGTAAAATGACGAATGTCATTACAAAGTAGAATTGGTGATGCAAAAAATAAGCCACAACATAGATTTTTAGGTGGAAAATTGAAAGGGTTATGATTTTTAAAAGGTAAGGAGGAAAAAACGAAAATGCAAAAACTGAAAAACCCTGCGTCCTTAAGGGGTTAATGAAGCGATTCGTGCTATTCAATAGCGGTGATATTCATATCCGTTGTGAATAAAAATTTTCCTGAAATTCGTAACTAAATCAGATTGGTCAGATTTGATTCGCTCATCCCTATATACCTCTAATGGAAGGCTCTGATATATACCTCTAATGGAAGGTTCTTGTATACCTCTAATGGAAGGTTCTTGTATACCTCTAATGGAAGGTTCTTGTATACCTCTAATGGAAGGTTCTGATAAATACTTTCAATGGAAGATTTTCATGGATACCCCAAATGAAAGGCTCTGATCTCCAACGTAAGGTTGTTGATGTGAGCTGGTGGATGTTGGGGATGTTGCGCTTGGCCTTTTTGAGGAAGCCCCACAGATGCTCAATAGGGTTTAGGTCTGGAGACATGCTTGGCCAGTCCATCACCTTTACCATCAGTGGTGGTCTTTGTGGGTTTTGGGTTAGTTATCATGTTGGCATACTGCCCCGATTCTACATTTATAGTATATTAATTATCTCTACTTGTTCCCAGCAGAGACCAAGGACCTCCATTCTTGAGACTATTTAAATATCCCTGTGGCTAGACTCCACTGATGACACGTGGCATATGTAAGGGATATCAAAAGTAAATGACAAGTGTGGTATAACCTCTGTAATTGGCTATTTCAGCTGCTCTGTGATTGGAGGACAAGCCTTGTTGTCTTAAGTGAACCCCAGCTCACCACCTGAAGTGTCCCTACAGTATAATACAGTGTCACTGGGGTCACTGGGGTCCTGATAGGCAGCTGACCTCCTTTAGGTACATAGTGATGTGATCTATATCTGCAGAGTCACATATTGTTGGGTCATCCCCTCGCCTGCGTTATAAATAGAATCATATATCAGCGCACTGACACGTTTTCTGACTTTTATTAATGGCCAAAGTGCAGGCATACAATGGCTCATTCTATAGAACACATGACGTGTGGGCAATAAAAGGTTATTACTACATTTAGGAATAAGAGCCACATTGTTCCCCAAAGACCCTGCAGATGGTAGTCAGTATAAGTGTACGAATATTAGTGGTATCTATCTATCTATCTATCTATCTAAAAACAAAGTCCAGCAGCACTCACAGGATAAGGGGCAAAAAGTGATTTATTGACCCATGTGGTATCCAGATAATGCATGTACCTTATCCTGTGAGTGCCGCTGGACTTTGTCTTTGAATCTGCAACTGCGACTGTTTTCCTGCTGGCACCCTTGAATCCTCGTATAACCCTGCTCTGGTTGGGCTGCCTTCTATGTGTTGATTTGTATCTATCTATTTCTTTATCTATCTATCTATCTATCTATCTATCTATCTATCTATCTATCTATCTATCTATCTATCTATCTATCTATCTATCTACACTATCTCCAATAAGAGATAGGAGATATAGGAGTGGACTCATTTATGGGAGATACTGTATATAATGTGAGGGGTGGACTCACTTATGGGAGATACTGTATATATAATGTGAGGGGTGGACTCACTTATGGGAGATATTGTATATATAATGTGAGAGGTGGGCTCATTTATGGGAGATACTGTATATATAATGTGAGGGGTGGAATCACTTATGGGATATACTGTATATATAATGTGAGGGGTGGACTCACTTATGGGATATACTGTATATAATGTGAGGGGTGGAGTCACTTATGGGAGATACTGTATATATAATGTGAGGGGTGGACTCTCTTATGGGAGATACTGTATATAATGTGAGGGGTGGGCTCACTTATGGGATATACTGTATATAATGTGAGGGGTGGAGTCACTTATGGGAGATACTGTATATATAATGTGAGGGGTGGACTCTCTTATGGGAGATACTGTATATAATGTGAGGGGTGGGCTCACTTATGGGAGATACTGTATATATAATGTGAGGGGTGGACTCTCTTATGGGAGATACTGTATATAATGTGAGGGGTGGGCTCACTTATGGGAGATACTGTATATAATGTGAGGGGTGGACTCACTTATGGGATATACTGTATATAATGTGAGGGGTGGACTCATTTATGGGAGATACTGTATATAATGTGAGGGGTGGGCTCACTTATGGGAGATACTGTATATATAATGAGAGGGGTGGACTCACTTATGGGAGATATTGTATATATAATGTGAGAGGTGGGCTCATTTATGGGAGATACTGTATATAATGTGAGGGGTGGACTCACTTATGGGAGATACTGTATATATAATGTGAGGGGTGGACTCTCTTATGGGAGATACTGTATATAATGTGAGGGGTGGGCTCACTTATGGGAGATACTGTATATAATGTGAGAGGTGGACTCACTTATGGGATATACTGTATATAATGTGAGGGGTGGACTCATTTATGGGAGATACTGTATATAATGTGAGGGGTGGACTCACTTATGGGAGATACTGTATATATAATGTGAGGGGTGGACTCACTTATGGGAGATATTGTATATATAATGTGAGAGGTGGGCTCATTTATGGGAGATACTGTATATAATGTGAGGGGTGGACTCACTTATGGGAGATACTGTATATATAATGTGAGGGGTGGACTCTCTTATGGGAGATACTGTATATAATGTGAGGGGTGGGCTCACTTATGGGAGATACTGTATATAATGTGAGGGGTGGACTCACTTATGGGATATACTGTATATAATGTGAGGGGTGGAGTCACTTATGGGAGATACTGTATATAATGTGAGGGGTGGAGTCACTTATGGGATATACTGTATATATAATGTGAGGGGTGGACTCACTTATGGGATATACTGTATATAATGTGAGGGGTGGAGTCACTTATGGGATATACTGTATATAATGTGAGGGGTGGACTCACTTATGGGATATACTGTATATAATGTGAGGGGTGGACTCTCTTATGGGATATACTGTATATATAATGTGAGGGGTGGACTCACTTATGGGATATACTGTATATATAATGTGGGGGGTGGACTCACTTATGGGAGATACTGTATATAATGTGAGGGGTGGACTCACTTATGGGAGATACTGTATATAATGTGAGGGGTGGACTCACTTATGAGATATACTGTATATATAATGTGAGGGGGGGGCTCACTTATGGGATATACTGTATATATAATGTGAGGGGTGGACTCACTTATGGGATATACTGTATATATAATGTGAGGGGTGGAGTCACTTATGGGAGATACTGTATATATAATGTGAGGGGTGGACTCACTTATGGGATATACTGTATATAATGTGAGGGGTGGACTCACTTATGGTGGATACTGTATATATAATGTGCGGGGTGGACTCACTTATGGGAGATACTATATATATAATGTGAGGGGTGGAGTCACTTATGGGATATACTGTATATATAATGTGAGGGGTGGACTCACTTATGGGATATACTGTATATATAATGTGAGGGGTGGACTCACTTATGGGAGATACTGTATATATAATGTGAGGGGTGGACTCACTTATGGGATATACTGTATATATAATGTGAGGGGTGGACTCACTTATGGGATATACTGTATATATAATGTGAGGGGTGGAGTCACTTATGGGAGATACTGTATATAATGTGAGGGTTGGACTCACTTATGTGAGATTCTGTATATATAATGTGAGGGGTGGACTCACTTATGGGAGATACTGTATATATAATGTGAGGGGTGGACTCACTTATGGGGGATACTATATATAATGTGAGGGGTGGACTCACTTATGGGAGATACTGTATATATAATGTGAGGGGTGGACTCACTTATGGGAGATATTGTATATATAATGTGAGGGGTGGACTCACTTATGGGATATACTGTATATATAATGTGAGGGGTGGACTCACTTATGGGATATACTGTATATATAATGTGAGGGGTGGAGTCACTTATGGGAGATACTGTATATAATGTGAGGGTTGGACTCACTTATGTGAGATTCTGTATATATAATGTGAGGGGTGGACTCACTTATGGGAGATACTGTATATATAATGTGAGGGGTGGACTCACTTATGGGGGATACTATATATAATGTGAGGGGTGGACTCATTTATGAGAGATACTGTATATAATGTGAGGGGTGGACTCACTTATGGGGGATACTGTATATATAATGTGAGGGGTGGACTCACTTATGGGGGATACTATATATAATGTGAGGGGTGGACTCACTTATGAGAGATACTGTATATAATGTGAGGGGTGGAGTCACTTATGGGAGATACTGTATATATAATGTTAGGGGTGGACTCACTTATGGGAGATACTGTATATAATGTGAGGGGTGGACTCACTTATGGGAGATACTGTATATAATGTGAGGGGTGGACTCACTTATGGGAGATACTGTATATAATGTGAGGGGTGGACTCACTTATGGGAGATACTGTATATAATGTGAGGGGTGGACTCACTTATGGGATATACTGTATATATAATGTGAGGGGTGGACTCACTTATGGGATATACTGTATATATAATGTGAGGGGTGGACTCACTTATGGGAGATACTGTATATAATGTGAGGGGTGGAGTCACTTATGGGAGATACTGTATATATAATGTGAGGGGTGGAGTCACTTATGGGAGATACTGTATATATAATGTGAGGGGTGGAGTCACTTATGGGAGATACTGTATATAATGTGAGGGGTGGAGTCACTTATGGGAGATACTGTATATATAATGTGAGGGGTGGAGTCACTTATGGGATATACTGTATATATAATGTGAGGGGTGGACTCACTTATGGGAGATACTGTATTTATAATGTGAGGGGTGGACTCACTTATGGGATATACTGTATATATAAAGTGAGGGGTGGACTCACTTATGGGAGATACTGTATTTATAATGTGAGGGGTGGACTCACTTATGGGATATACTGTATATATAATGTGAGGGGTGGACTCACTTATGGGATATACTGTATATATAATGTGAGGGGTGGAGTCACTTATGGGAGATACTGTATATATAATGTGAGGGGTGGAATCACTTATGGGAGATACTGTATATAATGTGAGGGGTGGACTCACTTATGGGAGATACTGTATATAATGTGAGGGGTGGAGTCACTTATGGGAGATACTGTATATATAATGTGAGGGGTGGACTCACTTATAGGAGATACTGTATATAATGTGAGGGGTGGAGTCACTTATGGGAGATACTGTATATATAATGTGAGGGGTGGAATCACTTATGGGATATACTGTATATATAATGTGAGGGGTGGAGTCACTTATGGGAGATACTGTATATATAATGTGAGGGGTGGAATCACTTATGGGATATACTGTATATATAATGTGAGGGGTGGACTCACTTATGGTGGATACTGTATATAATGTGAGGGGTGGACTCACTTATAGGAGATACTGTATATAATGTGCGGGGTGGACTCACTTATGGGAGATACTGTATATATAATGTGAAGGGTGGACTCACTTATGGGAGATACTATATATATAATGTGAGGGGTGGAGTCACTTATGGGAGATACTGTATATATAATGTGAGGGGTGGACTCACTTATGGGATATACTGTATATAATGTGAGGGGTGGACTCACTTATGGTGGATACTGTATATATAATGTGCGGGGTGGACTCACTTATGGGAGATACTATATATATAATGTGAGGGGTGGACTCACTTATGGGAGATACTGTATATATAATGTGAGGGGTGGACTCACTTATGGGAGATACTGTATATATAATGTGAAGGGTGGACTCACTTATGGGAGATACTATATATATAATGTGAGGGGTGGACTCACTTATGGGAGATACTGTATATATAATGTGAGGGGTGGACTCACTTATGGGAGATATTGTATATATAATGTGAGGGGTGGACTCACCTATGGGATATACTGTATATATAATGTGAGGGGTGGACTCACTTATGGGATATACTGTATATATAATGTGAGGGGTGGAGTCACTTATGGGAGATACTGTATATAATGTGAGGGTTGGACTCACTTATGTGAGATTCTGTATATATAATGTGAGGGGTGGACTCACTTATGGGAGATACTGTATATATAATGTGAGGGGTGGACTCACTTATGGGGGATACTATATATAATGTGAGGGGTGGACTCATTTATGAGAGATACTGTATATAATGTGAGGGGTGGACTCACTTATGGGGGATACTGTATATATAATGTGAGGGGTGGACTCACTTATGGGGGATACTATATATAATGTGAGGGGTGGACTCACTTATGAGAGATACTGTATATAATGTGAGGGGTGGAGTCACTTATGGGAGATACTGTATATATAATGTGAGGGGTGGACTCACTT
Source organism: Hyla sarda (assembly GCF_029499605.1). Taxonomy (NCBI): domain Eukaryota; kingdom Metazoa; phylum Chordata; class Amphibia; order Anura; family Hylidae; genus Hyla; species Hyla sarda. The sequence continues at coordinate 32,262,846 of NC_079191.1, read as the reverse complement.
ATGGGAGATACTGTATATAATGTGAGGGGTGGACTCACTTATGGGAGATACTGTATATAATGTGAGGGGTGGACTCACTTATGGGAGATACTGTATATAATGTGAGGGGTGGACTCACTTATGGGAGATACTGTATATAATGTGAGGGGTGGACTCACTTATGGGATATACTGTATATATAATGTGAGGGGTGGACTCACTTATGGGATATACTGTATATATAATGTGAGGGGTGGACTCACTTATGGGAGATACTGTATATAATGTGAGGGGTGGAGTCACTTATGGGAGATACTGTATATATAATGTGAGGGGTGGAGTCACTTATGGGAGATACTGTATATAATGTGAGGGGTGGAGTCACTTATGGGAGATACTGTATATATAATGTGAGGGGTGGAGTCACTTATGGGAGATACTGTATATATAATGTGAGGGGTGGACTCACTTATGGGAGATACTGTATATATAATGTGAGGGGTGGAGTCACTTATGGGATATACTGTATATATAATGTGAGGGGTGGACTCACTTATGGGATATACTGTATATATAATGTGAGGGGTGGACTCACTTATGGGAGATACTGTATATATAATGTGAGGGGTGGACTCACTTATGGGAGATACTGTATTTATAATGTGAGGGGTGGACTCACTTATGGGATATACTGTATATATAATGTGAGGGGTGGACTCACTTATGGGATATACTGTATATATAATGTGAGGGGTGGAGTCACTTATGGGAGATACTGTATATATAATGTGAGGGGTGGAATCACTTATGGGAGATACTGTATATAATGTGAGGGGTGGAGTCACTTATGGGAGATACTGTATATATAATGTGAGGGGTGGACTCACTTATAGGAGATACTGTATATAATGTGAGGGGTGGAGTCACTTATGGGAGATACTGTATATATAATGTGAGGGGTGGAATCACTTATGGGATATACTGTATATATAATGTGAGGGGTGGAGTCACTTATGGGAGATACTGTATATATAATGTGAGGGGTGGAATCACTTATGGGATATACTGTATATAATGTGAGGGGTGGACTCACTTATGGTGGATACTGTATATAATGTGAGGGGTGGACTCACTTATAGGAGATACTGTATATAATGTGAGGGGTGGACTCACTTATGGGAGATACTGTATATAATGTGAGGGGTGGAGTCACTTATGGGAGATACTGTATATATAATGTGAGGGGTGGAGTCACTTATGGGAGATACTATATATATAATGTGAGGGGTGGACTCACTTATGGGAGATACTGTATATATAATGTGAGGGGTGGACTCACTTGTGGGAGATACTGTATTTATAATGTGAGGGGTGGAGTCACTTGTGGGATATACTGTATATATAATGTGAGGGGTGGACTCACTTATGGGATATACTGTATATATAATGTGAGGGGTGGACTCACTTATGGGAGATACTGTATATAATGTGAGGGGTGGAGTCACTTATGGGAGATACTGTATATAGTGTGAGGGGTGGACTCACTTATGGGATATACTGTATATATAATGTGAGGGGTGGAGTCACTTATGGGAGATACTGTATATATAATGTGAGGGGTGGACTCACTTATGGGAGATACTGTATATAATGTGAGGGGTGGACTCACTTATGGGAGATACTGTATATAATGTGAGGGGTGGAGTCACTTATGGGAGATACTGTATATATAATGTGAGGGGTGGACTCACTTATAGGAGTTACTGTATATAATGTGAGGGGTGGAGTCACTTATGGGAGATACTGTATATATAATGTGAGGGGTGGAATCACTTATGGGATATACTGTATATATAATGTGAGGGGTGGAGTCACTTATGGGAGATACTGTATATATAATGTGAGGGGTGGAATCACTTATGGGATATACTGTATATAATGTGAGGGGTGGACTCACTTATGGTGGATACTGTATATAATGTGAGGGGTGGAGTCACTTATGGGAGATACTGTATATATAATGTGAGGGGTGGAATCACTTATGGGATATACTGTATATATAATGTGAGGGGTGGAATCACTTATGGGATATACTGTATATATAATGTGAAGGGTGGATTCACTTATGGGAGATACTGTATATATAATGTGAGGGGTGGAATCACTTATGGGATATACTGTATACAATGTGAGGGGTGGACTCACTTATGGTGGATACTGTATATATAATGTGAGGGGTGGACTCACTTATGGGAGATACTGTATATATAATGTGAGGGGTGGACTCACTTATGGGAGATACTGTATATATAATGTGAGGGGTGGACTCACTTATGGGATATACTGTATATAATGTGAGGGGTGGACTCACTTATGGGAGATACTGTATATATAATGTGAGGGGTGGACTCACTTATGGGAGATACTGTATATATAATGTGAGGGGTGGACTCACTTATGGGATATACTGTATATATAATGTGAGGGGTTGACTCACTTATGGGATATACTGTATATATAATGTGAGGTGTGGACTCACTTATGGGAGATACTGTATATATAATGTGAGGGGTGGAGTCACTTATGGGAGATACTGTATATAATGTGAGGGGTGGACTCACTTATGGGAGATACTGTATATAATGTGAGGGGTGGAGTCACTTATGGGTGATACTGTATATAATGTGAGGGGTGGACTCACTTATGGGAGATACTGTATATAATGTGAGGGGTGGAGTCACTTATGGGATATACTGTATATATAATGTGAGGGGTGGACTCACTTATGGGAGATACTGTATATATAATGTGAGGGGTGGACTCACTTCTGGGAGATACTGTATATACAATGTGAGGGGTGGAGTCACTTATGGGAGATACTGTATATATAATGTGAGGGGTGGAGTCACTTATGGGATATACTGTATATATAATGTGAGGGGGGACTAACTTATAGGAGATACTGTATATTATGTGAGGGGTGGACTCACGTATGGGAGATACTGTATATATAATGTGAGAGGTGGACTCACTTATGGGATATACTGTATATATAATGTGAGAGGTGGACTCAATTATGGGATATACTGTATATAATGTGAGGGGTGGAGTCACTTATGGGAGATACTGTATATATAATGTGAGGGGTGGAGTCACTTATGGGAGATACTGTATATATATATAATGTGAGGGATGGAGTCACTTATGGGATATACTGTATATATAATGTGAGGGGTGGACTCACTTATGGGATATACTGTATATATAATGTGAGGGGTGGAGTCACTTATGGGAGATACTGTATATATAATATGAGGGGTGGACTCTATTATGGGACATACTGTATATATAATGTGAGGGGTGGAATCACTTATGGGATATACTGTATATAATGTGAAGGGTGGACTCACTTATGGTGGATACTGTATATATAATGTGAGGGGTGGACTCACTTATGGGAGATACTATATATATAATGTGAGGGGTGGACTCACTTATGGGAGATACTGTATATATAATGTGAGGGGTGGACTTACTTATGGGATATACTGTATATATAATGTGAGGGGTGGACTCACTTATGGGAGATACTGTATATATAATGTGAGGGGTGGACTCACTTATGGGAGATACTGTATATATAATGTGAGGGGTGGACTCACTTATGGGATATACTGTATATATAATGTGAGGGGTGGACTCACTTATGGGAGATACTATTTATATAATGTGAGGGGTGGACTCACTTATGGGAGATACTGTATATATAATGTGAGGGGTGGAGTCACTTATGGGAGATACTGTATATATAATGTGAGGGGTGGACTCACTTATGGGATATACTGTATATATAATGTGAGGGGTGGACTCACTTATGTGAGATTCTGTATATAATGTGAGGGGTGGAGTCACTTATGGGAGATACTGTATATATAATGTGAGGGGTGGACTCACTTATGGGAGATACTATTTATATAATGTGAGGGGTGGACTCACTTATGGGATATACTGTATATATAATGTGAGGGGTGGACTCACTTATGGGATATACTGTATATAATGTGAGGGGTGGAGTCACTTATGGGAGATACTGTATATATAATGTGAGGGGTGGGCTCACTTATGGGAGATACTGTATATAATGTGAGGAGTGGACTCACTTATGGGAGATACTGTATATATAATGTGAGGGGTGGACTCACTTATGGGAGATACTATATATATAATGTGAGGGGTGGACTCACTTATGGGAGATACTGTATATATAATGTGAGGGGTGGACTTACTTATGGGATATACTGTATATAATGTGAGGGGTGGACTCACTTATGGGATATACTGTATATATAATGTGAGGGGTGGACTCACTTATGGGAGATACTGTATATATAATGTGAGGGGTGGAGTCACTTATGGGGGATACTGTATATATAATGTGAGGGGTGGAGTCACTTATGGGAGATACTGTATATATAATGTGAGGGGTGGAATCACTTATGGGATATACTGTATATAATGTGAGGGGTGGACTCACTTATAGTGGATACTGTATATATAATGTGAGGGGTGGACTCACTTATGGGAGATACTATTTATATAATTTGAGGGGTGGACTCACTTATGGGAGATACTGTATATATAATGTGAGGGGTGGAGTCACTTATGGGAGATACTGTATATATAATGTGAGGGGTGGACTCACTTATGTGAGATTCTGTATATAATGTGAGGGGTGGACTCGCTTATGGGAGAAACTGTATATATAATGTGAGGGGTGGACTCACTTATGGGAGATACTGTATATATAATGTGAGGGGTGGAGTCACTTATGGGATATACTGTATATAATGTGAGGGGTGGACTCACTTATGGTGGATACTGTGTATAATGTGAGGGGTGGACTCTCTTATGGGAGATACTGTAAATATAATGTTAGGGGTGGACTCACTTATGGGAGATACTGTATATATAATGTGAGTGGTGGACTCACTTATAGGAGATACTGTATATAATGTGAGGGGTGGACTCACTTATGGGATATACTGTATATAATGTGAGGGGTGGACTCACTTATGGGAGATACTGTATATATAATGTGAGGGGTGGACTCACTTATGGGAGATACTGTATATATAATGTGAGGAGTGGACTCACTTATGGGAGATACTGTATATAATGTGAGGGGTGGACTCACTTATGGGAGATACTGTATAAAATGTGAGGGGTGGAGTCACTTATGGGATATACTGTAGATATAATGTGAGGGGTGGACTCACTTATGGGGGATACTGTATATATAATGTGAGGGGTGGACTCGCTTATGGGATATACTGTATATAATGTGAGGGGTGGACTCACTTATGGGGGATACTATATATAATGTGAGGGGTGGACTCACTTATGGGAGATACTGTATATATAATGTGAGGGGTGGAGTCACTTATGGGAGATACTGTATATAATGTGAGGGGTGGACTCACTTATGGGAGATAATGTATATATAATGTGAGGGGTGGAGTCACTTATGGGAGATACTGTATATATAATGTGAGGGGTGGACTCACTTATGGGATATACTGTATATATAATGTGAGGGGTGGACTCACTTATGGGAGATACTGTATATATAATGTGAGGGGTGGACTCACTTATGGGAGATACTGTATATATAATGTGAGGGGTGGACTCACTTATGGGATATACCGTATATATAATGGGAGAGGTGGACTCACTTATGGGATATACTGTATATATAATGTGAGGGGTGGACTCACTTATGTGAGATTCTGTATATAATGTGAGGGGTGGACTCACTTATGGGATATACTGTATATATAATGTGAGGGGTGGACTCACTTATGGGATATACTGTATATAATGTGAGGGGTGGACTCACTTATGGTGGATACTGTATATATAATGTAAGGGGTGGACTCACTTATGGGAGATACTATTTATATAAGGTGAGGGGTGGACTCACTTATGGGAGATACTGTATATATAATGTGAGGGGTGGAGTCACTTATGGGAGATACTGTATATATAATGTGAGGGGTGGACTCACTTATGGGATATACTGTATATATAATGTGAGGGGTGGACTCACTTATGTGAGATTCTGTATATAATGTGAGGGGTGGACTCGCTTATGGGAGAAACTGTATATATAATGTGAGGGGTGGACTCACTTATGGGAGATACTGTATATAATGTAAGGGGTGGACTCACTTATGGGAGATACTGTATATATAATGTGAGAGGTGGACTCACTTATGGGATATACTATATATAATGTGTGGGGTGGACTCACTTATGAGAGATACTGTATATAATGTGAGGGGTGGACTCACTTATGGGGGATACTATATATAATGTGAGGGGTGGACTCTCTTATGGGAGATACTGTAAATATAATGTTAGGGGTGGACTCACTTATGGGAGATACTGTATATATAATGTGAGTGGTGGACTCACTTATAGGAGATACTGTATATAATGTGAGGGGTGGACTCACTTATGGGAGATACTGTATATAATGTGAGGGGTGGACTCACTTATGGGAGATACTGTATATATAATGTGAGGAGTGGACTCACTTATGGGAGATACTGTATATAATGTGAGGGGTGGACTCACTTATGGGAGATACTGTATATAATGTGAGGGGTGGAGTCACTTATGGGATATACTGTAGATATAATGTGAGGGGTGGACTCGCTTATGGGATATACTGTATATAATGTGAGGGGTGGACTCACTTATGGGGGATACTATATATAATGTGAGGGGTGGACTCACTTATGGGAGATACTGTATATATAATGTGAGGGGTGGAGTCACTTATGGGAGATACTGTATATATAATGTGAGGGGTGGACTCACTTATGGGAGATAATGTATATATAATGTGAGGGGTGGAGTCACTTATGGGAGATACTGTATATATAATGTGAGGGGTGGACTCACTTATGGGAGATACTGTATATATAATGTGAGGGGTGGACTCACTTATGGGATATACTGTATATATAATGTGAGGGGTGGAATCACTTATGGGATATACTGTATATATAATGTGAGGGGTGGACTCACTTATGTGAGATTCTGTATATAATGTGAGGGGTGGACTGGCTTATGGGAGAAACTGTATATATAATGTGAGGGGTGGACTCACTTATGGGGGATACTGTATATATAATGTGAGGGGTGGACTCACTTATGGGATATACTATATATAATGTGAGGGGTGGAGTCACTTATGGGAGATACTGTATATAATGTGAGGGGTGGACTCACTTATGGGAGATACTGTATATAATGTGAGGGGTGGACTCACTTATGGGAGATACTGTATATAATGTGAGGGGTGGACTCACTTGTGGGGGATACTATATATAATGTGAGGGGTGGAGTCACTTATGGGAGATACTGTATATAATGTGAGGGGTGGAATCACTTATGGGAGATACTGTATATATAATGTGAGGGGTGGAGTCACTTATGGTGGATACTGTATATATAATGTGAGGGGTGGACTCACTTATGGGAGATACTATTTATATAATGTGAGGGGTGGACTCACTTATGGGAGATACTGTATATATAATGTGAGGGGTGGAGTCACTTATGGGAGATACTGTATATATAATGTGAGGGGTGGACTCACTTATGGGATATACTGTATATATAATGTGAGGGGTGGACTCACTTATGGGATATACTGTATATATAATGTGAGGGGTGGACTCACTTATGTGAGATTCTGTATATAATGTGAGGGGTGGACTCGCTTATGGGAGAAACTGTATATATAATGTGAGGGGTGGAGTCACTTATGGGGGATACTGTATATAATGTGAGGGGTGGACTCACTTATGGTGGATACTGTATATATAATGTGAGGGGTGGACTCACTTATGGGAGAGACTATTTATATAATGTGAGGGGTGGACTCACTTATGGGAGATACTATTTATATAAGGTGAGGGGTGGACTAACTTATGGGAGATACTGTATATATAATGTGAGGGGTGGAGTCACTTATGGGAGATACTGTATATATAATGTGAGGGGTGGACTCACTTATGGGATATACTGTATATATAATGTGAGGGGTGGACTCACTTATGTGAGATTCTGTATATAATGTGAGGGGTGGACTCGCTTATGGGAGAAACTGTAGATATAATGTGAGGGGTGGAGTCACTTATGGGGGATACTGTATATATAATGTGAGGGGTGGACTCACTTATGGGAGATACTGTATATAATGTGAGGGGTGGACTCACTTATGGGGGATACTATATATAATGTGAGGAGTGGACTCACTTATGGGAGATACTGTATATAATGTGAGGGGAGGACTCACTTATGGGGGATACTATATATAATGTGAGGAGTGGACTCACTTATGGGAGATACTGTATATAATGTGAGGGGTGGACTCATTTATGGGAGATACTGTATATAATGTGAGGGGTGGAGTCACTTATGGGATATACTGTATATATAATGTAAGGGGTGGACTCACTTATGGGAGATACTGTATATAATGTGAGGGGTGGACTCGCTTATGGGAGATACTGTATATATAATGTGAGGGGTGGACTCACTTATGGGGGATACTGTATATTTAATGTGAGGGGTGGACTCACTTATGGGAGATACTGTATATATAATGTGAGGGGTGGACTCACTTATGGGAGATACTGTATATAATGTGAGGGGTGGACTCACTTATGGGGGATACTATATATAATGTGAGGGGTGGACTCACTTATGGGAGATACTGTATATAATGTGAGGGGTGGAGTCACTTATGGGATATACTGTATATAATGTGAGGGGTGGACTCACTTATGGGAGATACTGTATATATAATGTGAGGGGTGGACTCACTTATGGGGGATACTGTATATTTAATGTGAGGGGTGGACTCACTTATGGGAGATACTGTATATAATGTGAGGGGTGGACTCACTTATGGGGGATACTATATATAATGTGAGGGGTGGACTCACTTATGGGAGATACTGTATATAATGTGAGGGGTGGACTCACTTATGGGAGATAATGATATATAATGTGAGGGGTGGAGTCACTTATGGGATATACTGTATATATAATGTGAGGGGTGGACTCACTTATGGGAGATACTGTATATATAATGTGAGGGGTGGACTCACTTATGGGATATACTGTATATATAATGTGAGGGGTGGACTCACTTATGGGAGATACTGTATATATAATGCGAGGGGTGGACTCACTTATGGGAGATACTGTATATATAATGTGAGGGGTGGACTCACTTATGGGATATACTGTATATATAATGTGAGGGGTGGACTCACTTATGTGAGATTCTGTATATAATGTGAGGGGTGGAGTCACTTATGGGAGAAACTGTATATATAATGTGAGGGGTGGACTCACTTATGGGGGATACTGTATATATAATGTGAGGGGTGGACTCACTTATGGGATATACTATATATAATGTGAGGGGTGGACTCACTTATGAGAGATACTGTATATAATGTGAGGGGTGGACTCACTTATGGGGGATACTATATATAATGTGAGGGGTGGACTCACTTATGGGAGAAACTGTATATATAATGTGAGGGGTGGACTCACTTATGGGATATACTGTATATAATGTGAGGGGGGGACTCACGTATGGGAGATACTGTATATATAATGTGAGGGGTGGACTCACTTATGGGAGATACTGTATATAATGTGAGGGGTGGACTCACTTATGGGGGATACTGTATATATAATGTGAGGGGTGGAGTCACTTATGGGAGATACTGTATATATAATGTGAGGGGTGGACTCACTTATGGGAGATACTGTATATATAATGTGAGGGGTGGACTCACTTATGGGGGATACTGTATATATAATGTGAGGGGTGGACTCACTTATGGGGGATACTGTATATATAATGTGAGGGGTGGAGTCACTTATGGGAGATACTGTATATAATGTGAGGGGTGGACTCACTTATGGGAGATACTGTATATATAATGTGAGGGGTGGACTCACTTATGGGGGATACTGTATATATAATGTGAGGGGTGGAGTCACTTATGGGAGATACTGTATATAATGTGAGGGGTGGACTCACTTATGGGAGATACTGTATATATAATGTGAGGGGTGGACTCACTTATGGGAGATACTGTATATATAATGTGAGGGGTGGACTCACTTATGGGGGATACTGTATATATAATGTGAGGGGTGGACTCACTTATGGGGGATACTGTATATAAAATGTGAGGGGTGGACTCACTTATGGGATATACTGTATATATAATGTGAGGGGTGGACTCACTTATGGGAGATACTGTATATATAATGTGAGGGGTGGACTCACTTATGGGATATACTGTATATATAATGTGAGGGGTGGACTCACTTATGGGAGATACTGTATATATAATGTGAGGGGTGGACTCACTTATGGGATATACTGTATATATAATGTGAGGGGTGGAATCACTTATGGGATATACTGTATATAATGTGAGGGGTGGACTCACTTATGGGAGATACTGTATATAATGTGAGGGGTGGACTCACTTATGGGAGATACTGTATATAATGTGAGGGGTGGACTCACTTATGGGAGATACTGTATATAATGTGAGGGGTGGACTCACTTATAGGAGATACTGTATATATAATGTGAGGGGTGGAGTCACTTATGGGATATACTGTATATATAATGTGAGGGGTGGAGTCACTTATGGGAGATACTGTATATATAATGTGAGGTGTGGAGTCACTTATGGGATATACTGTATATATAATGTGAGGGGTGGAGTCACTTATGGGATATCCTGTATATATAATGTGAGGGGTGGACTCACTTATGGGATATACTGTATATAATGTGAGGGGTGGACTCACTTATAGGAGATACTGTGTATATAATGTGAGGGGTGGACTCACTTATGGGAGATACTGTATATATAATGTGAGGGGTGGACTCACTTATGGGAGATACTGTATATAACGTGAGGGGTGGAATCACTTATGGGAGATACTGTATATAATGTGAGGGGTGGACTCACTTATGGGAGATACTGTGTATATAATGTAAGGGGTGGACTCACTTATGGGAGATACTGTATATATAATGTGAGGGGTGGACTCACTTATGGGATATACTGTATATATAATGTGAGGGGTGGAATCACTTATGGGAGATACTGTATATAACGTGAGAGGTGGAATCACTTATGGGAGATACTGTATATAATGTGAGGGGTGGAGTCACTTATGGGAGATACTGTATATAATGTGAGGGGTGGAGTCACTTATGGGAGATACTGTATATAATGTGAGGGGTGGAGTCACTTATGGGAGATACTGTATATAATGTGAGGGGTGGGGTCACTTATGGGATATACTGTATATATAATGTGAGGGGTGGAATCACTTATGGGAGATACTGTATATATAATGTGAGGGGTGGAGTCACTTATGGTGGATACTGTATATATAATGTGAGTGGTGGACTCACTTATGGGAGATACTATTTATATAATGTGAGGGGTGGACTCACTTATGGGAGATACTGTATATATAATGTGAGGGGTGGAGTCACTTATGGGAGATACTGTATATATAATGTGAGGGGTGGACTCACTTATGGGATATACTGTATATATAATGTGAGGGGTGGACTCACTTATGGGATATACTGTATATATAATGTGAGGGGTGGACTCACTTATGTGAGATTCTGTATATAATGTGAGGGGTGGACTCACTTATGGGAGAAACTGTATATATAATGTGAGGGGTGGAGTCACTTATGGGGGATACTGTATATATAATGTGAGGGGTGGAGTCACTTATGGGGGATACTATATATATAATGTGAGGAGTGGACTCACTTATGGGAGATACTGTATATAATGTGAGGGGTGGACTCATTTATGGGAGATACTGTATATAATGTGAGGGGTGGAGTCACTTATGGGATATACTGTATATATAATGTAAGGGGTGGACTCACTTATGGGAGATACTGTATATAATGTGAGGGGTGGACTCGCTTATGGGAGATACTGTATATATAATGTGAGGGGTGGACTCACTTATGGGGGATACTGTATATTTAATGTGAGGGGTGGACTCACTTATGGGAGATACTGTATATAATGTGAGGGGTGGACTCACTTATGGGATATACTGTATATATAATGTGAGGGGTGGACTCACTTATGGGATATACTGTATATATAATGTGAGGGGTGGACTCACTTATGGGAGATACTGTATATATAATGTGAGGGGTGGACTCACTTATGGGAGATACTGTATATATAATGTGAGGAGTGGACTCACTTATGGGAGATACTGTATATAATGTGAGGGGTGGAGTCACTTATGGGATATACTGTATATAATGTGAGGGGTGGACTCACTTATGGGATATACTGTATATATAATGTGAGGAGTGGACTCACTTATGGGAGATACTGTATATAATGTGAGGGGTGGAGTCACTTATGGGATATACTGTATATAATGTGAGGGGTGGACTCACTTATGGGAGATACTATTTATATAATTTGAGGGGTGGACTCACTTATGGGAGATACTGTATATATAATGTGAGGGGTGGAGTCACTTATGGGAGATACTGTATATATAATGTGAGGGGTGGACTCACTTATGTGAGATTCTGTATATAATGTGAGGGGTGGACTCGCTTATGGGAGAAACTGTATATATAATGTGAGGGGTGGACTCACTTATGGGGGATACTATATATAATGTGAGGGGTGGACTCACTTATGGGAGATACTGTATATATAATGTGAGGGGTGGAGTCACTTATGGGATATACTGTATATAATGTGAGGGGTGGACTCACTTATGGTGGATACTGTGTATAATGTGAGGGGTGGACTCTCTTATGGGAGATACTGTAAATATAATGTTAGGGGTGGACTCACTTATGGGAGATACTGTATATATAATGTGAGTGGTGGACTCACTTATAGGAGATACTGTATATAATGTGAGGGGTGGACTCACTTATGGGATATACTGTATATAATGTGAGGGGTGGACTCACTTATGGGAGATACTGTATATATAATGTGAGGGGTGGACTCACTTATGGGAGATACTGTATATATAATGTGAGGAGTGGACTCACTTATGGGAGATACTGTATATAATGTGAGGGGTGGACTCACTTATGGGAGATACTGTATAAAATGTGAGGGGTGGAGTCACTTATGGGATATACTGTAGATATAATGTGAGGGGTGGACTCACTTATGGGGGATACTGTATATATAATGTGAGGGGTGGACTCGCTTATGGGATATACTGTATATAATGTGAGGGGTGGACTCACTTATGGGGGATACTATATATAATGTGAGGGGTGGACTCACTTATGGGAGATACTGTATATATAATGTGAGGGGTGGAGTCACTTATGGGAGATACTGTATATAATGTGAGGGGTGGACTCACTTATGGGAGATAATGTATATATAATGTGAGGGGTGGAGTCACTTATGGGAGATACTGTATATATAATGTGAGGGGTGGACTCACTTATGGGATATACTGTATATATAATGTGAGGGGTGGACTCACTTATGGGAGATACTGTATATATAATGTGAGGGGTGGACTCACTTATGGGAGATACTGTATATATAATGTGAGGGGTGGACTCACTTATGGGATATACCGTATATATAATGGGAGAGGTGGACTCACTTATGGGATATACTGTATATATAATGTGAGGGGTGGACTCACTTATGTGAGATTCTGTATATAATGTGAGGGGTGGACTCACTTATGGGATATACTGTATATATAATGTGAGGGGTGGACTCACTTATGGGATATACTGTATATAATGTGAGGGGTGGACTCACTTATGGTGGATACTGTATATATAATGTAAGGGGTGGACTCACTTATGGGAGATACTATTTATATAAGGTGAGGGGTGGACTCACTTATGGGAGATACTGTATATATAATGTGAGGGGTGGAGTCACTTATGGGAGATACTGTATATATAATGTGAGGGGTGGACTCACTTATGGGATATACTGTATATATAATGTGAGGGGTGGACTCACTTATGTGAGATTCTGTATATAATGTGAGGGGTGGACTCGCTTATGGGAGAAACTGTATATATAATGTGAGGGGTGGACTCACTTATGGGAGATACTGTATATAATGTAAGGGGTGGACTCACTTATGGGAGATACTGTATATATAATGTGAGAGGTGGACTCACTTATGGGATATACTATATATAATGTGTGGGGTGGACTCACTTATGAGAGATACTGTATATAATGTGAGGGGTGGACTCACTTATGGGGGATACTATATATAATGTGAGGGGTGGACTCTCTTATGGGAGATACTGTAAATATAATGTTAGGGGTGGACTCACTTATGGGAGATACTGTATATATAATGTGAGTGGTGGACTCACTTATAGGAGATACTGTATATAATGTGAGGGGTGGACTCACTTATGGGAGATACTGTATATAATGTGAGGGGTGGACTCACTTATGGGAGATACTGTATATATAATGTGAGGAGTGGACTCACTTATGGGAGATACTGTATATAATGTGAGGGGTGGACTCACTTATGGGAGATACTGTATATAATGTGAGGGGTGGAGTCACTTATGGGATATACTGTAGATATAATGTGAGGGGTGGACTCGCTTATGGGATATACTGTATATAATGTGAGGGGTGGACTCACTTATGGGGGATACTATATATAATGTGAGGGGTGGACTCACTTATGGGAGATACTGTATATATAATGTGAGGGGTGGAGTCACTTATGGGAGATACTGTATATATAATGTGAGGGGTGGACTCACTTATGGGAGATAATGTATATATAATGTGAGGGGTGGAGTCACTTATGGGAGATACTGTATATATAATGTGAGGGGTGGACTCACTTATGGGAGATACTGTATATATAATGTGAGGGGTGGACTCACTTATGGGATATACTGTATATATAATGTGAGGGGTGGAATCACTTATGGGATATACTGTATATATAATGTGAGGGGTGGACTCACTTATGTGAGATTCTGTATATAATGTGAGGGGTGGACTGGCTTATGGGAGAAACTGTATATATAATGTGAGGGGTGGACTCACTTATGGGGGATACTGTATATATAATGTGAGGGGTGGACTCACTTATGGGATATACTATATATAATGTGAGGGGTGGAGTCACTTATGGGAGATACTGTATATAATGTGAGGGGTGGACTCACTTATGGGAGATACTGTATATAATGTGAGGGGTGGACTCACTTATGGGAGATACTGTATATAATGTGAGGGGTGGACTCACTTGTGGGGGATACTATATATAATGTGAGGGGTGGAGTCACTTATGGGAGATACTGTATATAATGTGAGGGGTGGAATCACTTATGGGAGATACTGTATATATAATGTGAGGGGTGGAGTCACTTATGGTGGATACTGTATATATAATGTGAGGGGTGGACTCACTTATGGGAGATACTATTTATATAATGTGAGGGGTGGACTCACTTATGGGAGATACTGTATATATAATGTGAGGGGTGGAGTCACTTATGGGAGATACTGTATATATAATGTGAGGGGTGGACTCACTTATGGGATATACTGTATATATAATGTGAGGGGTGGACTCACTTATGGGATATACTGTATATATAATGTGAGGGGTGGACTCACTTATGTGAGATTCTGTATATAATGTGAGGGGTGGACTCGCTTATGGGAGAAACTGTATATATAATGTGAGGGGTGGAGTCACTTATGGGGGATACTGTATATAATGTGAGGGGTGGACTCACTTATGGTGGATACTGTATATATAATGTGAGGGGTGGACTCACTTATGGGAGAGACTATTTATATAATGTGAGGGGTGGACTCACTTATGGGAGATACTATTTATATAAGGTGAGGGGTGGACTCACTTATGGGAGATACTGTATATATAATGTGAGGGGTAGAGTCACTTATGGGAGATACTGTATATATAATGTGAGGGGTGGACTCACTTATGGGATATACTGTATATATAATGTGAGGGGTGGACTCACTTATGTGAGATTCTGTATATAATGTGAGGGGTGGACTCGCTTATGGGAGAAACTGTAGATATAATGTGAGGGGTGGAGTCACTTATGGGGGATACTGTATATATAATGTGAGGGGTGGACTCACTTATGGGAGATACTGTATATAATGTGAGGGGTGGACTCACTTATGGGGGATACTATATATAATGTGAGGAGTGGACTCACTTATGGGAGATACTGTATATAATGTGAGGGGAGGACTCACTTATGGGGGATACTATATATAATGTGAGGAGTGGACTCACTTATGGGAGATACTGTATATAATGTGAGGGGTGGACTCATTTATGGGAGATACTGTATATATTGTGAGGGGTGGAGTCACTTATGGGATATACTGTATATATAATGTAAGGGGTGGACTCACTTATGGGAGATACTGTATATAATGTGAGGGGTGGACTCGTTTATGGGAGATACTGTATATATAATGTGAGGGGTGGACTCACTTATGGGGGATACTGTATATTTAATGTGAGGGGTGGACTCACTTATGGGAGATACTGTATATATAATGTGAGGGGTGGACTCACTTATGGGAGATACTGTATATAATGTGAGGGGTGGACTCACTTATGGGGGATACTATATATAATGTGAGGGGTGGACTCACTTATGGGAGATACTGTATATAATGTGAGGGGTGGAGTCACTTATGGGATATACTGTATATAATGTGAGGGGTGGACTCACTTATGGGAGATACTGTATATATAATGTGAGGGGTGGACTCACTTATGGGGGATACTGTATATTTAATGTGAGGGGTGGACTCACTTATGGGAGATACTGTATATAATGTGAGGGGTGGACTCACTTATGGGGGATACTATATATAATGTGAGGGGTGGACTCACTTATGGGAGATACTGTATATAATGTGAGGGGTGGACTCACTTATGGGAGATAATGATATATAATGTGAGGGGTGGAGTCACTTATGGGATATACTGTATATATAATGTGAGGGGTGGACTCACTTATGGGAGATACTGTATATATAATGTGAGGGGTGGACTCACTTATGGGATATACTGTATATATAATGTGAGGGGTGGACTCACTTATGGGAGATACTGTATATATAATGCGAGGGGTGGACTCACTTATGGGAGATACTGTATATATAATGTGAGGGGTGGACTCACTTATGGGATATACTGTATATATAATGTGAGGGGTGGACTCACTTATGTGAGATTCTGTATATAATGTGAGGGGTGGAGTCACTTATGGGAGAAACTGTATATATAATGTGAGGGGTGGACTCACTTATGGGGGATACTGTATATATAATGTGAGGGGTGGACTCACTTATGGGATATACTATATATAATGTGAGGGGTGGACTCACTTATGAGAGATACTGTATATAATGTGAGGGGTGGACTCACTTATGGGGGATACTATATATAATGTGAGGGGTGGACTCACTTATGGGAGAAACTGTATATATAATGTGAGGGGTGGACTCACTTATGGGATATACTGTATATAATGTGAGGGGGGGACTCACGTATGGGAGATACTGTATATATAATGTGAGGGGTGGACTCACTTATGGGAGATACTGTATATAATGTGAGGGGTGGACTCACTTATGGGGGATACTGTATATATAATGTGAGGGGTGGAGTCACTTATGGGAGATACTGTATATATAATGTGAGGGGTGGACTCACTTATGGGAGATACTGTATATATAATGTGAGGGGTGGACTCACTTATGGGGGATACTGTATATATAATGTGAGGGGTGGACTCACTTATGGGGGATACTGTATATATAATGTGAGGGGTGGAGTCACTTATGGGAGATACTGTATATAATGTGAGGGGTGGACTCACTTATGGGAGATACTGTATATATAATGTGAGGGGTGGACTCACTTATGGGGGATACTGTATATATAATGTGAGGGGTGGAGTCACTTATGGGAGATACTGTATATAATGTGAGGGGTGGACTCACTTATGGGAGATACTGTATATATAATGTGAGGGGTGGACTCACTTATGGGAGATACTGTATATATAATGTGAGGGGTGGACTCACTTATGGGGGATACTGTATATATAATGTGAGGGGTGGACTCACTTATGGGGGATACTGTATATAAAATGTGAGGGGTGGACTCACTTATGGGATATACTGTATATATAATGTGAGGGGTGGACTCACTTATGGGAGATACTGTATATATAATGTGAGGGGTGGACTCACTTATGGGAGATAATGTATATATAATGTGAGGGGTGGACTCACTTATGGGAGATACTGTATATATAATGTGAGGGGTGGACTCACTTATGGGATATACTGTATATATAATGTGAGGGGTGGAATCACTTATGGGATATACTGTATATAATGTGAGGGGTGGACTCACTTATGGGAGATACTGTATATAATGTGAGGGGTGGACTCACTTATGGGAGATACTGTATATAATGTGAGGGGTGGACTCACTTATGGGAGATACTGTATATAATGTGAGGGGTGGACTCACTTATAGGAGATACTGTATATATAATGTGAGGGGTGGAGTCACTTATGGGATATACTGTATATATAATGTGAGGGGTGGAGTCACTTATGGGAGATACTGTATATATAATGTGAGGGGTGGAGTCACTTATGGGATATACTGTATATATAATGTGAGGGGTGGAGTCACTTATGGGATATCCTGTATATATAATGTGAGGGGTGGACTCACTTATGGGATATACTGTATATAATGTGAGGGGTGGACTCACTTATAGGAGATACTGTGTATATAATGTGAGGGGTGGACTCACTTATGGGAGATACTGTATATATAATGTGAGGGGTGGACTCACTTATGGGAGATACTGTATATAACGTGAGGGGTGGAATCACTTATGGGAGATACTGTATATAATGTGAGGGGTGGACTCACTTATGGGAGATACTGTGTATATAATGTAAGGGGTGGACTCACTTATGGGAGATACTGTATATATAATGTGAGGGGTGGACTCACTTATGGGATATACTGTATATATAATGTGAGGGGTGGAATCACTTATGGGAGATACTGTATATAACGTGAGAGGTGGAATCACTTATGGGAGATACTGTATATAATGTGAGGGGTGGAGTCACTTATGGGAGATACTGTATATAATGTGAGGGGTGGAGTCACTTATGGGAGATACTGTATATAATGTGAGGGGTGGAGTCACTTATGGGAGATACTGTATATAATGTGAGGGGTGGGGTCACTTATGGGATATACTGTATATATAATGTGAGGGGTGGAATCACTTATGGGAGATACTGTATATATAATGTGAGGGGTGGAGTCACTTATGGTGGATACTGTATATATAATGTGAGTGGTGGACTCACTTATGGGAGATACTATTTATATAATGTGAGGGGTGGACTCACTTATGGGAGATACTGTATATATAATGTGAGGGGTGGAGTCACTTATGGGAGATACTGTATATATAATGTGAGGGGTGGACTCACTTATGGGATATACTGTATATATAATGTGAGGGGTGGACTCACTTATGGGATATACTGTATATATAATGTGAGGGGTGGACTCACTTATGTGAGATTCTGTATATAATGTGAGGGGTGGACTCACTTATGGGAGAAACTGTATATATAATGTGAGGGGTGGAGTCACTTATGGGGGATACTGTATATATAATGTGAGGGGTGGAGTCACTTATGGGGGATACTATATATATAATGTGAGGAGTGGACTCACTTATGGGAGATACTGTATATAATGTGAGGGGTGGACTCATTTATGGGAGATACTGTATATAATGTGAGGGGTGGAGTCACTTATGGGATATACTGTATATATAATGTAAGGGGTGGACTCACTTATGGGAGATACTGTATATAATGTGAGGGGTGGACTCGCTTATGGGAGATACTGTATATATAATGTGAGGGGTGGACTCACTTATGGGGGATACTGTATATTTAATGTGAGGGGTGGACTCACTTATGGGAGATACTGTATATAATGTGAGGGGTGGACTCACTTATGGGATATACTGTATATAATGTGAGGGGTGGACTCACTTATGGGAGATACTGTATATATAATGTGAGGGGTGGACTCACTTATGGGAGATACTGTATATATAATGTGAGGAGTGGACTCACTTATGGGAGATACTGTATATAATGTGAGGGGTGGACTCACTTATGGGAGATACTGTATAAAATGTGAGGGGTGGAGTCACTTATGGGATATACTGTAGATATAATGTGAGGGGTGGACTCACTTATGGGGGATACTGTATATATAATGTGAGGGGTGGACTCGCTTATGGGATATACTGTATATAATGTGAGGGGTGGACTCACTTATGGGGGATACTATATATAATGTGAGGGGTGGACTCACTTATGGGAGATACTGTATATATAATGTGAGGGGTGGAGTCACTTATGGGAGATACTGTATATAATGTGAGGGGTGGACTCACTTATGGGAGATAATGTATATATAATGTGAGGGGTGGAGTCACTTATGGGAGATACTGTATATATAATGTGAGGGGTGGACTCACTTATGGGATATACTGTATATATAATGTGAGGGGTGGACTCACTTATGGGAGATACTGTATATATAATGTGAGGGGTGGACTCACTTATGGGAGATACTGTATATATAATGTGAGGGGTGGACTCACTTATGGGATATACCGTATATATAATGGGAGAGGTGGACTCACTTATGGGATATACTGTATATATAATGTGAGGGGTGGACTCACTTATGTGAGATTCTGTATATAATGTGAGGGGTGGACTCACTTATGGGATATACTGTATATATAATGTGAGGGGTGGACTCACTTATGGGATATACTGTATATAATGTGAGGGGTGGACTCACTTATGGTGGATACTGTATATATAATGTAAGGGGTGGACTCACTTATGGGAGATACTATTTATATAAGGTGAGGGGTGGACTCACTTATGGGAGATACTGTATATATAATGTGAGGGGTGGAGTCACTTATGGGAGATACTGTATATATAATGTGAGGGGTGGACTCACTTATGGGATATACTGTATATATAATGTGAGGGGTGGACTCACTTATGTGAGATTCTGTATATAATGTGAGGGGTGGACTCGCTTATGGGAGAAACTGTATATATAATGTGAGGGGTGGACTCACTTATGGGAGATACTGTATATAATGTAAGGGGTGGACTCACTTATGGGAGATACTGTATATATAATGTGAGAGGTGGACTCACTTATGGGATATACTATATATAATGTGTGGGGTGGACTCACTTATGAGAGATACTGTATATAATGTGAGGGGTGGACTCACTTATGGGGGATACTATATATAATGTGAGGGGTGGACTCTCTTATGGGAGATACTGTAAATATAATGTTAGGGGTGGACTCACTTATGGGAGATACTGTATATATAATGTGAGTGGTGGACTCACTTATAGGAGATACTGTATATAATGTGAGGGGTGGACTCACTTATGGGAGATACTGTATATAATGTGAGGGGTGGACTCACTTATGGGAGATACTGTATATATAATGTGAGGAGTGGACTCACTTATGGGAGATACTGTATATAATGTGAGGGGTGGACTCACTTATGGGAGATACTGTATATAATGTGAGGGGTGGAGTCACTTATGGGATATACTGTAGATATAATGTGAGGGGTGGACTCGCTTATGGGATATACTGTATATAATGTGAGGGGTGGACTCACTTATGGGGGATACTATATATAATGTGAGGGGTGGACTCACTTATGGGAGATACTGTATATATAATGTGAGGGGTGGAGTCACTTATGGGAGATACTGTATATATAATGTGAGGGGTGGACTCACTTATGGGAGATAATGTATATATAATGTGAGGGGTGGAGTCACTTATGGGAGATACTGTATATATAATGTGAGGGGTGGACTCACTTATGGGAGATACTGTATATATAATGTGAGGGGTGGACTCACTTATGGGATATACTGTATATATAATGTGAGGGGTGGAATCACTTATGGGATATACTGTATATATAATGTGAGGGGTGGACTCACTTATGTGAGATTCTGTATATAATGTGAGGGGTGGACTGGCTTATGGGAGAAACTGTATATATAATGTGAGGGGTGGACTCACTTATGGGGGATACTGTATATATAATGTGAGGGGTGGACTCACTTATGGGATATACTATATATAATGTGAGGGGTGGAGTCACTTATGGGAGATACTGTATATAATGTGAGGGGTGGACTCACTTATGGGAGATACTGTATATAATGTGAGGGGTGGACTCACTTATGGGAGATACTGTATATAATGTGAGGGGTGGACTCACTTGTGGGGGATACTATATATAATGTGAGGGGTGGAGTCACTTATGGGAGATACTGTATATAATGTGAGGGGTGGACTCACTTATGGGATATACTGTATATATAATGTGAGGGGTGGAATCACTTATGGGATATACTGTATATATAATGTGAGGGGTGGAGTCACTTATGGTGGATACTGTATATATAATGTGAGGGGTGGACTCACTTATGGGAGATACTATTTATATAATGTGAGGGGTGGACTCACTTATGGGAGATACTGTATATATAATGTGAGGGGTGGAGTCACTTATGGGAGATACTGTATATATAATGTGAGGGGTGGACTCACTTATGGGATATACTGTATATATAATGTGAGGGGTGGACTCACTTATGGGATATACTGTATATATAATGTGAGGGGTGGACTCACTTATGTGAGATTCTGTATATAATGTGAGGGGTGGACTCGCTTATGGGAGAAACTGTATATATAATGTGAGGGGTGGAGTCACTTATGGGGGATACTGTATATAATGTGAGGGGTGGACTCACTTATGGTGGATACTGTATATATAATGTGAGGGGTGGACTCACTTATGGGAGAGACTATTTATATAATGTGAGGGGTGGACTCACTTATGGGAGATACTATTTATATAAGGTGAGGGGTGGACTCACTTATGGGAGATACTGTATATATAATGTGAGGGGTGGAGTCACTTATGGGAGATACTGTATATATAATGTGAGGGGTGGACTCACTTATGGGATATACTGTATATATAATGTGAGGGGTGGACTCACTTATGTGAGATTCTGTATATAATGTGAGGGGTGGACTCGCTTATGGGAGAAACTGTATATATAATGTGAGGGGTGGAGTCACTTATGGGGGATACTGTATATATAATGTGAGGGGTGGACTCACTTATGGGAGATACTGTATATAATGTGAGGGGTGGACTCACTTATGGGGGATACTATATATAATGTGAGGAGTGGACTCACTTATGGGAGATACTGTATATAATGTGAGGGGAGGACTCACTTATGGGGGATACTATATATAATGTGAGGAGTGGACTCACTTATGGGAGATACTGTATATAATGTGAGGGGTGGACTCATTTATGGGAGATACTGTATATAATGTGAGGGGTGGAGTCACTTATGGGATATACTGTATATATAATGTAAGGGGTGGACTCACTTATGGGAGATACTGTATATAATGTGAGGGGTGGACTCGCTTATGGGAGATACTGTATATATAATGTGAGGGGTGGACTCACTTATGGGGGATACTGTATATTTAATGTGAGGGGTGGACTCACTTATGGGAGATACTGTATATATAATGTGAGGGGTGGACTCACTTATGGGAGATACTGTATATAATGTGAGGGGTGGACTCACTTATGGGGGATACTATATATAATGTGAGGGGTGGACTCACTTATGGGAGATACTGTATATAATGTGAGGGGTGGAGTCACTTATGGGATATACTGTATATAATGTGAGGGGTGGACTCACTTATGGGAGATACTGTATATATAATGTGAGGGGTGGACTCACTTATGGGGGATACTGTATATTTAATGTGAGGGGTGGACTCACTTATGGGAGATACTGTATATAATGTGAGGGGTGGACTCACTTATGGGGGATACTATATATAATGTGAGGGGTGGACTCACTTATGGGAGATACTGTATATAATGTGAGGGGTGGACTCACTTATGGGAGATAATGATATATAATGTGAGGGGTGGAGTCACTTATGGGATATACTGTATATATAATGTGAGGGGTGGACTCACTTATGGGAGATACTGTATATATAATGTGAGGGGTGGACTCACTTATGGGATATACTGTATATATAATGTGAGGGGTGGACTCACTTATGGGAGATACTGTATATATAATGCGAGGGGTGGACTCACTTATGGGAGATACTGTATATATAATGTGAGGGGTGGACTCACTTATGGGATATACTGTATATATAATGTGAGGGGTGGACTCACTTATGTGAGATTCTGTATATAATGTGAGGGGTGGAGTCACTTATGGGAGAAACTGTATATATAATGTGAGGGGTGGACTCACTTATGGGGGATACTGTATATATAATGTGAGGGGTGGACTCACTTATGGGATATACTATATATAATGTGAGGGGTGGACTCACTTATGGGAGAAACTGTATATATAATGTGAGGGGTGGACTCACTTATGGGATATACTGTATATAATGTGAGGGGGGGACTCACGTATGGGAGATACTGTATATATAATGTGAGGGGTGGACTCACTTATGGGAGATACTGTATATAATGTGAGGGGTGGACTCACTTATGGGGGATACTGTATATATAATGTGAGGGGTGGAGTCACTTATGGGAGATACTGTATATATAATGTGAGGGGTGGACTCACTTATGGGAGATACTGTATATATAATGTGAGGGGTGGACTCACTTATGGGGGATACTGTATATATAATGTGAGGGGTGGACTCACTTATGGGGGATACTGTATATATAATGTGAGGGGTGGAGTCACTTATGGGAGATACTGTATATAATGTGAGGGGTGGACTCACTTATGGGAGATACTGTATATATAATGTGAGGGGTGGACTCACTTATGGGGGATACTGTATATATAATGTGAGGGGTGGAGTCACTTATGGGAGATACTGTATATAATGTGAGGGGTGGACTCACTTATGGGAGATACTGTATATATAATGTGAGGGGTGGACTCACTTATGGGAGATACTGTATATATAATGTGAGGGGTGGACTCACTTATGGGGGATACTGTATATATAATGTGAGGGGTGGACTCACTTATGGGGGATACTGTATATAAAATGTGAGGGGTGGACTCACTTATGGGATATACTGTATATATAATGTGAGGGGTGGACTCACTTATGGGAGATACTGTATATATAATGTGAGGGGTGGACTCACTTATGGGATATACTGTATATATAATGTGAGGGGTGGACTCACTTATGGGAGATACTGTATATATAATGTGAGGGGTGGACTCACTTATGGGATATACTGTATATATAATGTGAGGGGTGGAATCACTTATGGGATATACTGTATATAATGTGAGGGGTGGACTCATTTATGGGAGATACTGTATATAATGTGAGGGGTGGACTCACTTATGGGAGATACTGTATATAATGTGAGGGGTGGACTCACTTATGGGAGATACTGTATATAATGTGAGGGGTGGACTCACTTATAGGAGATACTGTATATATAATGTGAGGGGTGGAGTCACTTATGGGATATACTGTATATATAATGTGAGGGGTGGAGTCACTTATGGGAGATACTGTATATATAATGTGAGGGGTGGAGTCACTTATGGGATATACTGTATATATAATGTGAGGGGTGGAGTCACTTATGGGATATCCTGTATATATAATGTGAGGGGTGGACTCACTTATGGGATGTACTGTATATAATGTGAGGGGTGGACTCACTTATAGGAGATACTGTGTATATAATGTGAGGGGTGGACTCACTTATGGGAGATACTGTATATATAATGTGAGGGGTGGACTCACTTATGGGAGATACTGTATATAACGTGAGGGGTGGAATCACTTATGGGAGATACTGTATATAATGTGAGGGGTGGACTCACTTATGGGAGATACTGTGTATATAATGTAAGGGGTGGACTCACTTATGGGAGATACTGTATATATAATGTGAGGGGTGGACTCACTTATGGGATATACTGTATATATAATGTGAGGGGTGGAATCACTTATGGGAGATACTGTATATAACGTGAGAGGTGGAATCACTTATGGGAGATACTGTATATAATGTGAGGGGTGGAGTCACTTATGGGAGATACTGTATATAATGTGAGGGGTGGAGTCACTTATGGGAGATACTGTATATAATGTGAGGGGTGGAGTCACTTATGGGAGATACTGTATATAATGTGAGGGGTGGGGTCACTTATGGGATATACTGTATATATAATGTGAGGGGTGGAATCACTTATGGGAGATACTGTATATATAATGTGAGGGGTGGAGTCACTTATGGTGGATACTGTATATATAATGTGAGTGGTGGACTCACTTATGGGAGATACTATTTATATAATGTGAGGGGTGGACTCACTTATGGGAGATACTGTATATATAATGTGAGGGGTGGAGTCACTTATGGGAGATACTGTATATATAATGTGAGGGGTGGACTCACTTATGGGATATACTGTATATATAATGTGAGGGGTGGACTCACTTATGGGATATACTGTATATATAATGTGAGGGGTGGACTCACTTATGTGAGATTCTGTATATAATGTGAGGGGTGGACTCACTTATGGGAGAAACTGTATATATAATGTGAGGGGTGGAGTCACTTATGGGGGATACTGTATATATAATGTGAGGGGTGGAGTCACTTATGGGGGATACTATATATATAATGTGAGGAGTGGACTCACTTATGGGAGATACTGTATATAATGTGAGGGGTGGACTCATTTATGGGAGATACTGTATATAATGTGAGGGGTGGAGTCACTTATGGGATATACTGTATATATAATGTAAGGGGTGGACTCACTTATGGGAGATACTGTATATAATGTGAGGGGTGGACTCGCTTATGGGAGATACTGTATATATAATGTGAGGGGTGGACTCACTTATGGGGGATACTGTATATTTAATGTGAGGGGTGGACTCACTTATGGGAGATACTGTATATAATGTGAGGGGTGGACTCACTTATGGGATATACTGTATATATAATGTGAGGGGTGGACTCACTTATGGGATAAACTGTATATATAATGTGAGGGGTGGACTCACTTATGGGAGATACTGTATATATAATGTGAGGGGTGGACTCACTTATGGGAGATACTGTATATATAATGTGAGGAGTGGACTCACTTATGGGAGATACTGTATATAATGTGAGGGGTGGAGTCACTTATGGGATATACTGTATATAATGTGAGGGGTGGACTCACTTATGGGATATACTGTATATATAATGTGAGGAGTGGACTCACTTATGGGAGATACTGTATATAATGTGAGGGGTGGAGTCACTTATGGGATATACTGTATATAATGTGAGGGGTGGACTCACTTATGGGAGATACTGTATATATAATGTGAGGGGTGGACTCACTTATGGGATATACTGTATATATAATGTGAGGGGTGGACTCACTTATGGGATATACTGTATATATAATGTGAGGGGTGGACTCACTTATGGGAGATACTGTATATATAATGTGAGGGGTGGAGTCACTTATGGGATATACTGAATATATAATGTGAGGGGTGGAGTCACTTATGGGAGATACTGTATATAATGTGAGGGGTGGACTCACTTATGTGAGATTCTGTATATAATGTGAGGGGTGGACTCGCTTATGGGAGAAACTGTATATATAATGTGAGGGGTGGAGTCACTTATGGGGGATACTGTATATAATGTGAGGGGTGGACTCACTTATGGTGGATACTGTATATATAATGTGAGGGGTGGACTCACTTATGGGAGAGACTATTTATATAATGTGAGGGGTGGACTCACTTATGGGAGATACTGTATATATAATGTGAGGGGTGGACTCACTTATGGGAGATACTGTATATAATGTGAGGGGTGGACTCACTTATGGGAGATACTGTATATATAATCTGAGGGGTGGACTCACTTATGGGAGATACTATTTATATAAGGTGAGGGGTGGACTCACTTATGGGAGATACTGTATATATAATGTGAGGGGTGGAGTCACTTATGGGAGATACTGTATATATAATGTGAGGGGTGGACTCACTTATGGGATATACTGTATATATAATGTGAGGGGTGGACTCACTTATGTGAGATTCTGTATATAATGTGAGGGGTGGACTCGCTTATGGGAGAAACTGTATATATAATGTGAGGGGTGGAGTCACTTATGGGAGATACTGTATATAATGTGAGGGGTGGACTCACTTATGGGGGATACTATATATAATGTGAGGAGTGGACTCACTTATGGGAGATACTGTATATAATGTGAGGGGAGGACTCACTTATGGGGGATACTATATATAATGTGAGGAGTGGACTCACTTATGGGAGATACTGTATATAATGTGAGGGGTGGACTCATTTATGGGAGATACTGTATATAATGTGAGGGGTGGACTCATTTATGGGAGATACTGTATATATAATGTGAGGGGTGGACTCACTTATGGGATATACTGTATATATAATGTAAGGGGTGGACTCACTTATGGGAGATACTGTATATAATGTGAGGGGTGGACTCGCTTATGGGAGATACTGTATATATAATGTGAGGGGTGGACTCACTTATGGGGGATACTGTATATTTAATGTGAGGGGTGGACTCACTTATGGGAGATACTGTATATATAATGTGAGGGGTGGACTCACTTATGGGAGATACTGTATATAATGTGAGGGGTGGACTCACTTATGGGGGATACTATATATAATGTGAGGGGTGGACTCACTTATGGGAGATACTGTATATAATGTGAGGGGTGGAGTCACTTATGGGATATACTGTATATAATGTGAGGGGTGGACTCACTTATGGGAGATACTGTATATATAATGTGAGGGGTGGACTCACTTATGGGGGATACTGTATATTTAATGTGAGGGGTGGACTCACTTATGGGAGATACTGTATATAATGTGAGGGGTGGACTCACTTATGGGGGATACTATATATAATGTGAGGGGTGGACTCACTTATGGGAGATACTGTATATAATGTGAGGGGTGGACTCACTTATGGGAGATAATGATATATAATGTGAGGGGTGGACTCACTTATGGGAGATACTGTATATATAATGTGAGGGGTGGACTCACTTATGGGATATACTGTATATATAATGTGAGGGGTGGACTCACTTATGGGATATACTGTATATATAATGTGAGGGGTGGACTCACTTATGGGAGATACTGTATATATAATGCGAGGGGTGGACTCACTTATGGGAGATACTGTATATATAATGTGAGGGGTGGACTCACTTATGGGATATACTGTATATATAATGTGAGGGGTGGACTCACTTATGTGAGATTCTGTATATAATGTGAGGGGTGGAGTCACTTATGGGAGAAACTGTATATATAATGTGAGGGGTGGACTCACTTATGGGGGATACTGTATATATAATGTGAGGGGTGGACTCACTTATGGGATATACTGTATATATAATGTGAGGGGTGGACTCACTTATGGGAGATACTGTATATATAATGTGAGGGGTGGACTCACTTATGGGAGATACTGTATATATAATGTGAGGGGTGGACTCACTTATGGGGGATACTGTATATATAATGTGAGGGGTGGACTCACTTATGGGATATACTATATATAATGTGAGGGGTGGACTCACTTATGAGAGATACTGTATATAATGTGAGGGGTGGACTCACTTATGGGGGATACTATATATAATGTGAGGGGTGGACTCACTTATGGGAGAAACTGTATATATAATGTGAGGGGTGGACTCACTTATGGGATATACTGTATATAATGTGAGGGGGGGACTCACGTATGGGAGATACTGTATATATAATGTGAGGGGTGGACTCACTTATGGGAGATACTGTATATATAATGTGAGGGGTGGACTCACTTATGGGGGATACTGTATATATAATGTGAGGGGTGGACTCACTTATGGGGGATACTGTATATAAAATGTGAGGGGTGGACTCACTTATGGGATATACTGTATATATAATGTGAGAGGTGGACTCACTTATGGGAGATACTGTATATATAATGTGAGGGGTGGACTCACTTATGGGATATACTGTATATATAATGTGAGGGGTGGACTCACTTATGGGAGATACTGTATATATAATGTGAGGGGTGGACTCACTTATGGGATATACTGTATATATAATGTGAGGGGTGGAATCACTTATGGGATATACTGTATATAATGTGAGGGGTGGAGTCACTTATGGGAGATACTGTATATAATGTGAGGGGTGGACTCACTTATGGGAGATACTGTATATAATGTGAGGGGTGGACTCACTTATGGGAGATACTGTATATAATGTGAGGGGTGGACTCACTTATAGGAGATACTGTATATATAATGTGAGGGGTGGAGTCACTTATGGGATATACTGTATATATAATGTGAGGGGTGGAGTCACTTATGGGAGATACTGTATATATAATGTGAGGGGTGGAGTCACTTATGGGATATACTGTATATATAATGTGAGGGGTGGAGTCACTTATGGGATATCCTGTATATATAATGTGAGGGGTGGACTCACTTATGGGATATACTGTATATAATGTGAGGGGTGGACTCACTTATAGGAGATACTGTGTATATAATGTGAGGGGTGGACTCACTTATGGGACATACTGTATATATAATGTGAGGGGTGGACTCACTTATGGGAGATACTGTATATAACGTGAGGGGTGGACTCACTTATGGGAGATACTGTGTATATAATGTAAGGGGTGGACTCACTTATGGGAGATACTGTATATAACGTGAGGGGTGGAATCACTTATGGGAGATACTGTATATAATGTGAGGGGTGGACTCACTTATGGGAGATACTATTTATATAATGTGAGGGGTGGACTCACTTATGGGATATACTGTATATATAATGTGAGGGGTGGACTCACTTATGTGAGATTCTGTATATAATGTGAGGGGTGGACTCACTTATGGGAGAAACTGTATATATAATGTGAGGGGTGGAGTCACTTATGGGGGATACTGTATATATAATGTGAGGGGTGGACTCACTTATGGGGGATACTATATATAATGTGAGGAGTGGACTCACTTATGGGAGATACTGTATATAATGTGAGGGGAGGACTCACTTATGGGAGATACTGTATATAATGTGAGGAGTGGACTCACTTATGGGAGATACTGTATATAATGTGAGGAGTGGACTCACTTATGGGAGATACTATATATAATGTGAGGAGTGGACTCACTTATGGGAGATACTGTATATAATATGAGGGGTGGACTCATTTATGGGAGATACTGTATATAATGTGAGGGGTGGAGTCACTTATGGGATATACTGTATATATAATGTAAGGGGTGGACTCACTTATGGGAGATACTGTATATAATGTGAGGGGTGGACTCGCTTATGGGAGATACTGTATATATAATGTGAGGGGTGGACTCACTTATGGGGGATACTGTATATTTAATGTGAGGGGTGGACTCACTTATGGGAGATACTGTATATAATGTGAGGGGTGGACTCACTTATGGGAGATACTGTATATATAATGTGAGGGGTGGACTCACTTATGGGAGATACTGTATATAATGTGAGGGGTGGACTCACTTATGGGAGATACTGTATATAATGTGAGGGGTGGAGTCACTTATGGGATATACTGTATATAATGTGAGGGGTGGACTCACTTATGGGAGATACTGTATATATAATGTGAGGGGTGGACTCACTTATGGGGGATACTGTATATTTAATGTGAGGGGTGGACTCACTTATGGGAGATACTGTATATAATGTGAGGGGTGGACTCACTTATGGGGGATACTATATATAATGTGAGGGGTGGACTCACTTATGGGAGATACTGTATATAATGTGAGGGGTGGACTCACTTATGGGAGATAATGATATATAATGTGAGGGGTGGACTCACTTATGGGAGATACTGTATATATAATGTGAGGGGTGGACTCACTTATGGGATATACTGTATATATAATGTGAGGGGTGGACTCACTTATGGGATATACTGTATATATAATGTGAGGGGTGGACTCATTTATGGGAGATACTGTATATATAATGCGAGGGGTGGACTCACTTATGGGAGATACTGTATATATAATGTGAGGGGTGGACTCACTTATGGGATATACTGTATATATAATGTGAGGGGTGGACTCACTTATGTGAGATTCTGTATATAATGTGAGGGGTGGAGTCACTTATGGGAGAAACTGTATATATAATGTGAGGGGTGGACTCACTTATGGGGGATACTGTATATATAATGTGAGGGGTGGACTCACTTATGGGATATACTATATATAATGTGAGGGGTGGACTCACTTATGAGAGATACTGTATATAATGTGAGGGGTGGACTCACTTATGGGGGATACTATATATAATGTAAGGGGTGGACTCACTTATGGGAGATACTGTATATAATGTGAGGGGTGGACTCACTTATGGGAGAAACTGTATATATAATGTGAGGGGTGGACTCACTTATGGGATATACTGTATATATAATGTGAGGGGTGGACTCACTTATGGGGGATACTGTATATATAATGTGAGGGGTGGACTCACTTATGGGGGATACTGTATATATAATGTGAGGGGTGGACTCACTTATGGGATATACTGTATATATAATGTGAGGGGTGGACTCACTTATGGGAGATACTGTATATATAATGTGAGGGGTGGACTCACTTATGGGATATACTGTATATAATGTGAGGGGTGGAGTCACTTATGGGATATACTGTATATAATGTGAGGGGTGGACTCACTTATGGGAGATACTGTATATAATGTGAGGGGTGGACTCACGTATGGGATATACTGTATATAATGTGATGGGTGGACTCACTTATGGGAGATACTGTATATATAATGTGAGGAGTGGACTCACTTATGGGAGATACTGTATATAATGTGAGGGATGGAGTCACTTATGGGAGATACTGTATATAATGTGAGGGGTGGACTCACTTATGGGATATACTATATATAATGTGAGGGGTGGACTCACTTATGGGATATACTATATATAATGTGAGGGGTGGACTCACTTATGGGAGATACTGTATATAATGTGAGGGGTGGACTCACTTATGGGAGATACTGTATATAATGTGAGGGGTGGAGTCACTTATGGGAGATACTGTATATATAATGTGAGGGGTGGACTCACTTATGGGATATACTGTATATATAATGTGAGGGGTGGACTCACTTATAGAAGATACTGTATATATAATGTGAGGGGTGGAGTCACTTATGGAATATACTGTATATATAATGTGAGGGGTGGAGTCACTTATGGGAGATACTGTATATATAATGTGAGGGGTGGAGTCACTTATGGGATATACTGTATATATAATGTGAGGGGTGGAGTCACTTATGGGATATCCTGTATATATAATGTGAGGGGTGGACTCACTTATGGGATATACTGTATATAATGTGAGGGGTGGACTCACTTATAGGAGATACTGTGTATATAATGTAAGGGGTGGACTCACTTATGGGAGATACTGTATATAATGTGAGGGGTGGACTCACTTATGGGAGATACTGTGTATATAATGTAAGGGGTGGACTCACTTATGGGAGATACTGTATATAACGTGAGGGGTGGAGTCACTTATGGGAGATACTGTATATAATGTGAGGGGTGGAGTCACTTATGGGAGATACTGTATATAATGTGAGGGGTGGAGTCACTTATGGGAGATACTGTATATAATGTGAGGGGTGGACTCACTTATGGGATATACTGTATATATAATGTGAGGGGTGGACTCACTTATGGGATATACTGTATATAATGTGAGGGGTGGACTCACTTATTGGAGATACTGTATATATAATGTGAGGGGTGGACTCACTTATGAGAGATACTGTATATATAATGTGAGGGGTGGACTCACTTATGGGAGATACTGTGTATATAATGTGAGGGGTGGAGTCACTTATGGGATATACTGTATATATAATGTGAGGCGTGGACTCACTTATGGGAGATACTGTATATATAATGTGAGGGGTGGACTCACCTATGGGAGATACTGTATATATAATGTGAGGGGTGGAGTCACTTATGGGATATACTGTATATATAATGTGAGGGGTGGACTCACTTATGGGATATACTGTATATAATGTGAGGGGTGGACTCACTTCTGGGATATACTGTATATATAATGTGAGGGGTGGACTCACTTATGGGAGATACTGTATATATAATGTGAGGGGTGGACTCACTTATGGGGGATACTATATATAATGTGAGGGGTGGACTCACTTATGGGATATACTGTATATAATTTGAGGGGTGGACTCACTTATGGGAGATACTGTATATATAATGTGAGGGGTGGACTCACTTATGGGAGATACTGTATATATAATGTGAGGGGTGGAGTCACTTATGGGATATACTGTATATATAATGTGAGGGGTGGAGTCACTTATGGGAGATACTGTATATAATGTGAGGGGTGGACTCACTTATGGGAGATACTGTATATAATGTGAGGGGTGAACTCACTTATAGGAGATACTGTATATATAATGTGAGGGGTGGACTCACTTATGGGAGATACTGTATATATAATGTGAGGGGTGGAGTCACTTATGGGAGATACTGTATATAATGTGAGGGGTGGAGTCACTTATGGGAGATACTGTATATAATGTGAGGGGTGGACTCACTTATGGGAGATACTGTATATAATGTGAGGGGTGGAGTCATTTATGGGAGATACTGTTTATATAATGAGAGGGGTGGACTCACTTATGGGAGATACTGTATATATAATGTGAGGGGTGGACTCACTTATGGGAGATACTGTATATATAATGTGAGGGGTGGACTCACTTATGGGGGATACTGTATATATAATGTGAGGGGTGGACTCATTTATGGGAGATACTGTATATATAATATGAGGGGTGGACTCACTTATGGAAGATACTGTATATATAATGTGAGGGGTGGAATCACTTATGGGAGATACTGTATATAATGTGAGGGGTGGACTCACTTATGGGAGATACTGTATATAATGTGAGGGGTGGACTCAATTATTGGGGATACTATATATAATGTGAGGGGTGGGGTCACTTATGGGATATACTGTATATATAATGTGAGGGGTGGACTCACTTATGGGAGATACTGTATATAATGTGAGGGGTGGACTCATTTATGGGAGATACTGTATATATAATGTGAGGGGTGGACTCACTTATGGGAGATACTGTATATAATGTGAGGGGTGGAGTCACTTATGGGATATACTGTATATAATGTGAGGGGTGGACTCACTTATGGGAGATACTGTATATAATGTGAGGGGTGGACTCACTTATGGGAGATACTGTATATATAATGTGAGGGGTGGAGTCACTTATAGGAGATACTGTATATATAATGTGAGGGGTGGAGTCACTTATGGGATATACTGTATATAATGTGAGGGGTGGACTCATTTATGGGAGATACTGTATATATAATGTGAGGGGTGGACACACTTATGGGAGATACTGTATATATAATGTGAGGGGTGGACTCACTTATGGGAGATACTGTATATAATGTGAGGGGTGGACTCACTTATGGGATATACTGTATATATAATGTGAGGGGTGGACTCACTTATGGGATATACTGTATATATAATGTGAGGGGTGGACTCACTTATGGGATATACTGTATATAATGTGAGGGGTGGACTCACTTATGTGAGATACTGTATATATAATGTGAGGGGTGAACTCACTTATGGGAGATACTGTATATAATGTGAGGGGTGGAGTCACTTATGGGAGATACTGTATATATAATGTGAGGGGTGGAATCACTTATGGGATATACTGTATATAATGTGAGGGGTGGACTCACTTATGGGAGATACTGTATATATAATGTGAGGGGTGGAGTCACTTATGGGAGATACTGTATATATAATGTGAGGGGTGGAGTCACTTATGGGAGATACTGTATATGTAATGTGAGGGGTGGACTCACTTATGGGAGATACTGTATATATAATGTGAGGGGTGGACTCACTTATGGGGGATACTATATATAATGTGAGGGGTGGACTCACTTATGGGAGATACTGTATATATAATGTGAGGGGTGGACTCACTTATGGGAGATACTGTATATATAATGTGAAGGGTGGACTCACTTATGGGAGATACTATATATATAATGTGAGGGGTGGACTCACTTATGGGATATACTGTATATATAATGTGAGGGGTGAACTCACTTATGAGAGATACTGTATATAATGTGATGGGTGGACTCACTTATGGGGGATACTGTATATATAATGTGAGGGGTGGACTCACTTATGGGGGATACTGTATATAATGTGAGGGGTGGACTCACTTATGAGAGATACTGTATATAATGTGAGGGGTGGACTCACTTATGGGAGATACTGTATATATAATGTGAGGGGTGGACTCACTTATGGAAGATACTGTATATATAATGTGAGGGGTGGACTCACTTATGGGATATACTGTATATATAATGTGAGGGGTGGAGTCACTTATGGGATATACTGTATATATAATGTGAGGGGTGGACTCACTTATGGGATATACTGTATATAATGTGAGGGGTGGAGTCACTTATGGGATATACTGTATATATAATGTGAGGGGTGGACTCACTTATGGGATATCCTGTATATATAATGTGAGGGGTGGAATCACTTATGGGATATACTGTATATAATGTGAGGGGTGGAGTCACTTATGGGATATACTGTATATAATGTGAGGGGTGGACTCACTTATGGGAGATACTGTATATATAATGTGACGGGTGGAGTCACTTTTGGGATATACTGTATATATAATGTGAGGGGGGACTCACTTATAGGAGATACTGTATATAATGTGAGGGGTGGACTCACTTATGGGATATACTGTATATATAATGTGAGGGGTGGACTCACTTATGGGAGATACTGTATATATAATGTGACGGGTGGAGTCACTTATGGGATATACTGTATATATAATGTGAGGGGGGACTCACTTATAGGAGATACTGTATATAATGTGAGGGGTGGACTCACTTATGGGATATAATGTATATATAATGTGAGGGGTGGACTCACTTATGGGATATACTGTATATATAATGTGAGGGGTGGAGTCACTTATGGGAGATACTGTATATATAATGTGAGGGGTGGAATCACTTATGGGATATACGGTATATAATGTGAGGGATGGACTCACTTATGGGATATACTGTATATATAATGTGAGGGGTGGAGTCACTTATGGGAGATACTGTATATATAATGTGAGGGGTGGACTCACTTATGGGATATACTGTATATATAATGTGAGGGGTGGACTCACTTATGGGATATACTGTATATAATGTGAGGGGTGGACTCACTTATGGGATATACTGTATATAATGTGAGGGGTGGAGTCACTTATGGGAGATACTGTGTATATAATGTGAGAGGTGGGCTCACTTATGGGAGATACTGTATATATAATGTGAGGGGTGGACTCACTTATGGGAGATACTGTATATATAATGTGAGGGGTGGACTCACTTATGGGAGATACTGTATATAATGTGAGGGGTGGACTCACTTATGGGATATACTGTATATATAATGTGAGGGGTGGAGTCACTTATGGGAGATACTGTATATATAATGTGAGGGGTGGACTCACTTATGGGATATACTGTATATATAATGTGAGGGGTGGACTCACTTATGGGATATACTGTATATAATGTGAGGGGTGGACTCACTTATGGGATATACTGTATATAATGTGAGGGGTGGACTCACTAATGGGAGATACTGTATATATAATGTGAGGGGTGGACTCACTTATGGGATATACTGTATATATAATGTGAGGGGTGGAGTCACTTATGGGATATACTGTATATATAATGTGAGGGGTGGACTCACCTATGGGAGATACTGTATATATAATGTGAGGGGTGGAGTCACTTATGGGATATACTGTATATATAATGTGAGGGGTGGAATCACTTATGGAATATACTATATAATGTGAGGGGTGGACTCACTTATGGGATATACTGTATATATTGTGAGGGGTGGAGTCACTTATGGGATATACTGTATATATAATGTGAGGGGTGGACTCACTTATGGGAGATACTGTATATATAATGTGACGGGTGGAGTCACTTTTGGGATATACTGTATATATAATGTGAGGGGTGACTCACTTATAGGAGATACTGTATATAATGTGAGGTGTGGACTCACTTATGGGATATACTGTATATATAATGTGAGGGGTGGAGTCACTTATGGGAGATACTGTATATATAATGTGAGGGGTGGAATCACTTATGGGATATACTGTATATAATGTGAGGGATGGACTCACTTATGGGATATACTGTATATATAATGTGAGGGGTGGAGTCACTTATGGGAGATACTGTATATATAATGTGAGGGGTGGAGTCACTTATGGGATATACTGTATATATAATGTGAGGGGTGGAATCACTTATGGGATATACGGTATATAATGTGAGGGATGGACTCACTTATGGGATATAGTGTATATATAATGTGAGGGGTGGAGTCACTTATGGGAGATACTGTATATATAATGTGAGGGGTGGACTCACTTATGGGATATACTGTATATATAATGTGAGGGGTGGACTCACTTATGGGATATACTGTATATAATGTGAGGGGTGGACTCACTTATGGGATATACTGTATATAATGTGAGGGGTGGAGTCACTTATGGGAGATACTGTGTATATAATGTGAGAGGTGGGCTCACTTATGGGAGATACTGTATATATAATGTGAGGGGTGGACTCACTTATGGGAGATACTGTATATATAATGTGAGGGGTGGACTCACTTATGGGAGATACTGTATATAATGTGAGGGGTGGACTCACTTATGGGATATACTGTATATATATTGTGAGGGGTGGAGTCACTTATGGGAGATACTGTATATATAATGTGAGGGGTGGACTCACTTATGGGATATACTGTATATATAATGTGAGGGGTGGACTCACTTATGGGATATACTGTATATAATGTGAGGGGTGGACTCACTTATGGGATATACTGTATATAATGTGAGGGGTGGACTCACTAATGGGAGATACTGTATATATAATGTGAGGGGTGGACTCACTTATGGGATATACTGTATATATAATGTGAGGGGTGGAGTCACTTATGGGATATACTGTATATATAATGTGAGGGGTGGACTCACCTATGGGAGATACTGTATATATAATGTGAGGGGTGGAGTCACTTATGGGATATACTGTATATATAATGTGAGGGGTGGAATCACTTATGGAATATACTATATAATGTGAGGGGTGGACTCACTTATGGGATATACTGTATATATTGTGAGGGGTGGAGTCACTTATGGGATATACTGTATATATAATGTGAGGGGTGGACTCACTTATGGGAGATACTGTATATATAATGTGACGGGTGGAGTCACTTTTGGGATATACTGTATATATAATGTGAGGGGTGACTCACTTATAGGAGATACTGTATATAATGTGAGGTGTGGACTCACTTATGGGATATACTGTATATATAATGTGAGGGGTGGAGTCACTTATGGGAGATACTGTATATATAATGTGAGGGGTGGAATCACTTATGGGATATACTGTATATAATGTGAGGGATGGACTCACTTATGGGATATACTGTATATATAATGTGAGGGGTGGAGTCACTTATGGGAGATACTGTATATATAATGTGAGGGGTGGACTCACTTATGGGATATACTGTATATATAATGTGAGGGGTGGACTCACTTATGGGATATACTGTATATATAATGTGAGGGGTGGAGTCACTTATGGGATATACTGTATATATAATGTGAGGGGGGACTCACTTATGGGATATACTGTATATAATGTGAGGGGTGGACTCACTTATGGGAGATACTGTATATATAATGTGAGGGGTGTACTCACTTATGGGATATACTGTATATATAATGTGAGGGGTGGACTCACTTATGGGAGATACTGTATATAATGTGAGGGGTGGACTCACTTATGGGATATACTGTATATATAATGTGAGGGGTGGACTCACTTATGGGATATACTGTATATATAATGTGAGGGGTGGAGTCACTTATGGGAGATACTGTATATATAATGTGAGGGGTGGACTCACTTATGGGATATACTGTATATATAATGTGAGGGGTGGACTCACTTATGGGATATACTGTATATAATGTGAGGGGTGGACTCACTTATGGGATATACTGTATATAATGTGAGGGGTGGACTCACTAATGGGAGATACTGTATATATAATGTGAGGGGTGGACTCACTTATGGGATATACTGTATATATAATGTGAGGGGTGGAGTCACTTATGGGATATACTGTATATATAATGTGAGGGGTGGAATCACTTATGGAATATACTATATAATGTGAGGGGTGGACTCACTTATGGGATATACTGTATATATAATGTGAGGGGTGGACTCACTTATGGGAGATACTGTATATAATGTGAGGGGTGGAGTCATTTATGGGAGATAATGTATATATAATGTGAGGGGTGGACTCACTTATGGGAGATACTGTATATATAATGTGAGGGGTGGACTCACTTATGGGAGATACTGTATATAATGTGAGGGGAGGACTCACTTATGGGAGATACTGTATATATAATGTGAGGGGTGGAGTCACTTATGGGAGATACTGTATATAATGTGAGGGGTGGACTCACTTATGGGAGATACTGTATATAATGTGAGGGGAGGACTCACTTATGGGAGATACTGTATATATAATGTGAGGGGTGGAGTCACTTATGGGGGATACTATATATAATGTGAGGGGTGGACTCACTTATGGGAGATACTGTATATAATATGAGGGGTGAACTCAATTATGGGAGATACTGTATATAATATGAGGGGTGGACTCACTTATGGGAGATACTGTATATAATATGAGGGGTGGACTCAATTATGGGAGATACTGTATATATAATGTGAGGGGTGGACTCACTTATAGGAGATACTGTATATATAATGTGAGGGGTGGACTCACTTATGGGAGATACTGTATATAATGTGAGGGGTGGACTCACTTATGGGAGATACTGTATATAATGTGAGGGGTGGACTCACTTATGGGAGATAATGTATATATAATGTGAGGGGTGGAGTCACTTATGGGAGATACTATATATATAATGTGAGGGGTGGACTCACTTATGGGAGATACTGTATATAATATGAGGGGTGGAATCACTTATGGGAGATACTGTATATTGTATGTATAATGTGAGGGGTGGAGTCACTTATGGGATATACTGTATATATAATGTGAGGGGTGGACTCACTTATGGGAGATACTGTATATATAATGTTAGGGGTGGAGTCACTTATGGGAGTTACTGTATATATAATGTGAGGGGTGGAGTCACTTATTGGAGATACTGTATATATAATGTGAGGGGTGGAATCACTTATGGGATATACTATATATAATGTGAGGGGTGGAGTCAATTATGGGAGATACTGTATATATAATGTGAGGGGTGGACTCACTTATGGAATATACTGTATATATAATGTGAGGGGTGGACTCACTTATGGGAGTTACTGTATATATAATGTGAGGGGTGGAGTCACTTATGGGGGATACTGTATATATAATGTGAGGTGTGGACTCAATTATGGGAGATACTGTATATATAATGTGAGGGGTGGACTCACTTATGGGAGATACTGTATATATAATGTGAGGGGTGGAGTCACTTATGGGATATACTGTATATATAATGTGAGGGGTGGACTCACTTATGGGATATACTATATATAATGTGAGGGGTGGACTCACTTATGGGAGATACTGTATATATAATGTGGGGGGTGGACTCACTTATGGAATATACTGTATATATAATGTGAGGGGTGGACTCACTTATGGGAGATACTGTATATAATGTGAGGGGTGGACTCACTTATGGGAGATACTGTATATATAATGTGAGGGGTGGAGTCACTTATGGGAGATACTGTATATATAATGTGAGGGGTGGAGTCACTTATGGGAGATACTGTATATAATGTGAGGGGTGGACTCACTTATGGGAGATACTGTATATATAATGTGAGGGGTGGACTCACTTATGGGAGATACTGTATATATAATGTGAGGGGTGGACTCACTTATGGGGGATACTGTATATATAATGTGAGGGGTGGACTCACTTATGGGATATACTGTATATAATGTGAGGGGTGGACTCACTTATGGGATATACTGTATATAATGTGAGGGGTGGACTCACTTATGGGAGATACTGTATATATAATGTGAGGGGTGGACTCACTTATGGGATATACTGTATATATAATGTGAGGGGTGGACTCACTTATGGGATATAGTGTATATATAATGTGAGGGGTGGAGTCACTTATGGGATATACTGTATATATAATGTGAGGGGTGGACTCACTTATGGGAGATACTGTATATATAATGTGAGGGGTGGAGTCACTTATGGGAGATACTGTATATAATGTGAGGGGTGGACTCACTTATGGGAGATACTGTATATATAATGTGAGGGGTGGAGTCACTTATGGTGGATACTGTATATATAATGTGAGGGGTGGACT
This sequence comes from Hyla sarda, assembly GCF_029499605.1. Classification (NCBI taxonomy): domain Eukaryota; kingdom Metazoa; phylum Chordata; class Amphibia; order Anura; family Hylidae; genus Hyla; species Hyla sarda. Next base: position 32,219,713 of record NC_079191.1, on the reverse strand, counting down.
CACTTATGGGAGATACTGTATATATAATGTGAGGGGTGGAGTCACTTATGGGAGATACTGTATATATAATGTGAGGGGTGGAGTCACTTATGGGAGATACTGTATATAATGTGAGGGGTGGACTCACTTATGGTGGATACTGTATATATAATGTGAGGGGTGGACTCACTTATGGGAGATACTGTATATATAATGTGAGGGGTGGAGTCACTTATGGGAGATACTGTATATATAATGTGAGGGGTGGAGTCACTTATGGGAGATACTGTATATAATGTGAGGGGTGGACTCACTTATGGGAGATACTGTATATATAATGTGAGGGGTGGACTCACTTATGGGAGATACTGTATATATAATGTGAGGGGTGGACTCACTTATGGGAGAGACTATTTATATAATGTGAGGGGTGGACTCACTTATGGGAGATACTGTATATATAATGTGAGGGATGGAGTCACTTATGGGAGATACTGTATATATAATGTGAGGGGTGGACTCACTTATGGGGGATACTGTATATATAATGTGAGGGGTGGAGTCACTTATGGGAGATACTGTATATAATGTGAGGGGTGGACTCACTTATGGGAGATACTGTATATATAATGTGAGGGGTGGACTCACTTATGGGGGATACTGTATATATAATGTGAGGGGTGGACTCACTTATGGGATATACTGTATATAATGTGAGGGGTGGACTCACTTATGGGATATACTGTATATAATGTGAGGGGTGGACTCACTTATGGGAGATACTGTATATATAATGTGAGGGGTGGACTCACTTATGGGAGATACTGTATATATAATGTGAGGGGTGGACTCACTTATGGGATATACTGTATATAATGTAAGGGGTGGAGTCACTTATGGGAGATACTGTAGATAATGTGAGGGGTGGAGTCACTTATGGGATATACTGTATATATAATGTGAGGGGTGGAGTCACTTATGGGATATACTGTATATATAATGTGAGGGGTGGAGTCACTTATGGGAGATACTGTATATATAATGTGAGGGGTGGACTCACTTATGGGAGATACTGTATCTATGTCATTTCTCAGTAGATATTTTAGTATGTATATATTTATCTTATTTATCATTTACAGTATATTTTTTCTTTCTTTTCCCTTTCTTCATCTTTTATCTATTTATTGTTCTGTCTATCATCAGACGTGTCTCTGCACACGATCAGAACATTCTTCTGCTGAAATGTTCTGTGCTGCTGTGGATATTGATAGTCTCATGGTAAGCACTTTATCCCAGTCTAGACACTGTCCGCCCCTGCTGTCCCCTTTTGTATACTGACCGCTGTCACATTGCTGGGAATGTCTCTGGCAGGGAGAAGGTTATATTTCGCAGACTGCGCCCACTGTAAGTTATATGAGGTCACAAGTTTCCATCTGTGATTGTGAAGGATTGGGCAGAAACCAGACCAAACAAACCCGACTTTAGCCAATTAAAAGTCGCTTTCATCCTCCTGACATAATAGATCCTAATAGAAAATATCAAGGAGGTGATTAGCGTTATTGCCGCTGATCTCCTTAACCTCCAAACAAATCTAGATGTCCAGATACAATTGCATATGATTCACATTTATTTTTCAAAGTCCCCCTGATCCTATTTAATACGTCGGCATTTTTGCCACCAGTAGCTAAGAAAATAGACTGGAATGAAGAGTAAATATTAGGTTTTCTTACAGTCTCTTTTATAGCCAAAGCTTATTAGGGCTTCTATAAGAAAGGGGCATTCCAGCCATATGGTCCTTCTATATGGCTCCTATAGGACCCATGTCAAATATCTATCTATCTCTCCAGAGGCGTAGCTTGTAGCTTCTGGGCCCGATGAATAATCTACAACAGGGCCTCATATGCCAATTATAATACTGGTCTCATATGGGGCAGATGTGCTTTAGGGCCCCCTAACGCACCAGGGCCCCGGTGCGACTGCTACCTCTGCTTCCTCTATAGCTATGCCCCTGTATCTATCTATCTCATATCTATCTATCTATCTATCTATCTATCTCATATCTATCTATCTATCTATCTCATATCTATCTATCTATCTATCTCATCTCTATCTATCTCATCTCTATCTATCTATTTCATATCTATCTCATCTCTATCTATCTATCTATCTATCTTTCTCATATCTATCTATCTATCTGTTTATCTATCTAGAAAAAAGGAATCCTCCGCAGCACACAAATTCTTGAAAACGTGAACATTTATTCCATCAAACAATGAGTGTAGTAAGGTTAGGGCCAGCCCTTCCATGGGATCCAGTGGGACCATTGGTTCCAGGCGGCACTTTTCAGGGCACTTTGCTGTCCCTTTTTTTTATGCCTCCTAGGTTCATGGTAGCTCCGGCCCTGCAACTGCGCCGCCGCTGCTCACTGTTCTAAAGTGGCACAAGTGACTTCCCTCCGCAGACCCACGCAGGAGAAAGTCAGTGAAGTCACTCGTCAAGCTGCCGCCGGAGAGAAGAAGCGCTGCGCAGGCCAGGTAAATGTGTTTCTGTGTGTGTGTCTGTGTTTGTGTCTGTGTGTGTATCTCTGTGTGTGTGTGTGTGTGTGTATCTGTGTGTGTGTGCGTATCTCTATGTGTGTGTGTCTGTGTGTGTATCTGTGTGTGTGTGCGTATCTCTATGTGTGTGTGTTTGTGTGTGTATCTGTGTGTGTGTGTGTCTGTGTGTGTCTCTATGTGTTTGTGTGTGTTTGTGTGTGTCACATACCGGCAGGACTGGTGGTCGATCCTCTGAACCAGAGAGGCGATGGCACGGGTTGTACCAGAGGACCGGTTCTAAGTGGTTACTGGTTTTCACCAGAGCCCGCCGCAAGGCGGGATGGACTTGTTGCGGCGGTAACCACCAGGTCGTGTCCTCCAGTAGCAACTCGACCTCTCTGGTAGCTGATATGGCGTGGTACACAGGGAGCAGGCAAGATCGTAGTCGGACGTAGCAGAGGTCAGGGCAGGCGGCAAGGGTTCACAGGCTAGTATACGGTAGCAAGGGGTTCGGCAACTGGCAAGGCAATAATCACAGTAGGGAATGCTTTCTCAGAGGTACAAGGCACAAAGATCCGGCAAGGGCAGGAAGGGGCAGGTGCCTTTTATTGGGAAATCACAGTGGGAGGTGAGGAACCAGCACACCAATTACCGGTGCGCTGGCCCTTTAAATTTACTGAAGCCGGCGCGCGCGCGCCGGGACCCAGGAGCAAGGAATGCCGCGCAAGGAGCAGGTGAGATGAACGGGGACGCGGCGCGTGAGCGAGATCCAGCCGCCACGCTAGCCGCATCCCTGCTACAGAGAGACCCTCGCTCCCGGTCAGTGCGTTTGACCGGGAGACGCCGGGACCGGCACGGAGGACAGAGGCAACGGGCGCTCCGGTCCGGAGGTGGAGACCGGAGTGCTCGCTGTGACAGTGTGTGTGTGTCTGTGTGTGTCGGAGGGGGACTATGCTTACCTAATTTGGGGAAACTGCTACCTAATGTGGGGAATCTATGCTACCTAATGTGGGGAAACTATGCTACCTAATGTGGGAAAATGTCTACCTAATGTGGTAAACTATACTACCTAATGTGGGGAAACTATGCTACATAATGTGGGAAACTGCTACCTAATGTGGTAAACTATACTACATAATGTGGGGGAAACTATACTACCTAGTGTGGGGATACTGCTACCTAATGTGGGGAATCTATGCTACCTAAAGTAGGGAAGCTATGCTACCTAATGTGGGGGGACTGCTGCCTACTGAATGCTGCAGATTAATGTGAGTTGCAGTGCAATTTTATGGTATAGTACTTTTTTTTGGGGGGAGTGGGCTCAGCATTTCACTCTTGGACCCAGGCAGCACAATGTCTTGGGCTGGCCCTGAGTAAAGCAACTTTGTAACCAGCTCTTCTGGTCTCTCTCAAGCTCAGTACAAATGGTTCACAACACACTATATAAGGATATCAATCAGATATATAAAGTGTTACACATATTCCAATCAAGTGTAAAGTTACACAAAATATAGTAATATAGTGACAAATTCAATACAGTGCATACATGTGACAATATCATAATATATAGTGTATATATATATATATATATATATATATATATATATATATAGTTGCAGTGTATTCATATCAACTCACCCCTTATAAACACCAATATTCTTCAATAAGATCCTGATTATGAATCAGGAACAACTGTGCACAATTAAAAACAGTATCATACAGTTCATCAGGGAGCGCTCACTCACCAGGTAAGGATAGTAATAATCATCAGTGGCATGTTTCATTACAACGTGCACAAGGCACCCGGAGTGCATCATGCAGGAAGATACTTACGGAAGAACACTCAGAACATCTCTGTAACCAGGACTGCACACAGGAGGTACAGATCTTGCGTCACCATATTGGAAAAGGGAATCTCCCATACATAGATGAAAACAAAACAAAACAAATTGAGGAACAAACAATAAAGTAGAGACACTTGTTCTGTATTAGCACATCCGGTCCGATCCGAATCATGGCTGCTTGAAGTGCACCCACACATATTTTGTATGAGTCGGTGTGTGACAGGGTCTGAACACAGGAACATTTAGGTGCCGAGCTCAGACAGCCCCACCAAAATCGGCATCACTCCCCAAGCACCATCTCTAAAATCACACCACTCACCCTTACGGCCAATAACATTTAGGGCATATTCACATTAAACCTACTTGGACTTAGTGTCTGTTACTATTCCAAAACAATTTTAAAAAATTTAACAAACTAATAAATAAAAAAGGTAAAATAAACAAAATAAAAAAAATAATAGAAAATAAATTCTCCCATATTTCCCGTCTCATTATGTGTGCACAAAAATAATTTGAGTAAATATAATTTTATTGTCAACTAGCTGAGTACTCGGCGTTGCCCGGTTTTTCCTTCCTAATCCTTGTTGGGGAGGAAAATAAACAAAGAAAGAAGCTTTTGACTTCATATCCCGTCCTCATTTATTGTTGCTATATCCCGTCCTCCTATCCCGACCTCCTATCCTGACCTCCTATCCCGACCTCCTATCCCGACCTCCTATCCTGACCTCCCATCCCGACCTCCTATCCCGACCTCCTATCCTGACCTCCCATCCCGACCTCCTATCCCGACCTCCTATCCTGACCTCCCATCCCGACCTCCTATCCCGACCTCCTATCTCAACCATAGAGAATGGGCTTAATGAGACCATAGAGAATGTTAAATAACACCTATTTTTCTTTTCCTTTTCTCTCTTCTTTTTTCTTTTTTGGCAACTTCTCTGTGGTCTCATGGTATCCCATTTTTTCATGTGGTCACCTCCACAACTGTATACCAACGATCCATTTTCCCCTTTCCCCCCCTTTTTTTACCGGATTACTCTAACTAAGTGCTAAGTATTAGTAAGTAGTAGTACACATTGAGTGTTTTTTATTTCAATAATTAGAGATCCTGTAATGCCAGTTCGGACTACTGGGGTGGTTCTGATTTTTTCCAGTATAAGATTGTTGTCATGCACCACTTTGTTCTATGTGACATATTTTTATAGATATATATTTATGTAAAAAAGTTTTATTTTAATTGATCCTCCAGCTATTATTATTATTATTATTATTATTATTATCTCTGTTTTACATATAGTTTTATATATATATATATATATATATATATATATATATATATATAAAATGTTTTTAATTTTTTTATATATAATTTCCTATATGTATGTATATAGATGTGTATGTGTGCGTGGACGTGTATATACACATGTGTTTATATATATGTGTATATATATATATATATATATATATATATATGTATATCTGTCATTTGTTACATCCTGACCATATATAGAAGGGGTTGCGTTAACATACATGTGTATGTATGCGTATTTTTCATGTCCCATACATTATGTGCGTTTTTTTCTTTCCCCTATTTTTTATTATTCTTTTTTCCTATTTTGTCTTTTTATTATAGTTTTATTAATTGTTTATTAATTGATTTTTTCCTTGATTAAGTGTTTAAATGTATTTTATGAGTATGTATGCTTACATTTGTATATTTGATGTGAAAATCTACTTTGTCAGGTAGTGTATATAAATCCCTCCCTGAGAAGTGTTTGTTATGCCTGATGAAACCGCGCAAGCGCGGTGAAACGCGTCGCATTGGATTAAATCTGTTCGCTACACACCTGGCTCTATTGTCTTCTCCTTGGTCAGCGCCGGTATTCCCATCTCTTCCGAAGTTCGCTTTATATCTCTCCGCTATTTCTGGGAAGGCTGCAGACCGGGATCATTATATCATACGCACATCTTGGTTGTGTGGGAGTGCACACAACCTGGCAGGGTGAGCCTTCACTTTTTCCCTCCCACACACCTGTGATCCCGTTGGTTCTTCACAAGGGCGCGCCTGTTTTTCTTTTTGTTTTACAGACCTCCTATCCCGACCTCCTATCTCGTCCTCCTATCCCGTCCTTATATTCCGTTCTCCTATCTCGAACTCCCACCCCAACCTCCTATCCCGACCTGTAATATATGTACCAGGTATTGAAATATCTCCAGCCGTTCGGAAGTTATGTGGGAACATACATTTCCCATTGATTTGCATCGGACTTTAAACAAAAACCCCGACCTCACAAATGGGGGTAGTTACGGGTTAAATTAACTATCCTATATTTCAAGTGGACATATAAATAGCATGTGATCAAGTATTATCGAAATATCTCCAGCCGTTTGGAAGTTATGCAGTAACATATATTTCCCATTGACTTGTATGGGACTTTAAACATAAGCCCCACCCCTGGCAAATGGGGGTGAGTAAGGGTTAAATTACCTATCCTATGTTTGTTGTAGACATATAAGTAACATGTGTGCCAAGTGTCATGTTAATATCTTTAGCCGTTTGGACGTGATGCTAGAACATACACACATACATACACACACACATACAGACAAACATACATAAATACATTGAGTTTTATATATATACTAGGAGGAAGATTTTGACTTTATATCCCGTCCTCATATATTGTTGTCACATCCCAACCCCTTATCCTGTCCTCACATCCCGACCTCCTATCCTGTCATCATATCTCAACCTTATATCCCATCCTCACATCCCGTCCTCATATCCCGTCCTCCTATCCCGACCTCCTATCCCGTCCTCCTATCTCGACCTCCTATCTCGACCTCCTATCTCGACCTCCTATCTCGACCTCCTATCCCAACCTCCTATCCCAACCTCCTATCCAATCCATTTAATCCCAACCTCCTATCTTGAACCTCCTATCCTGACCTCCTATCCCGTCCTCATATCCCGTGCTCCTATCTCGACCTCCTATCTTGACCTCCTATCCCGACCTCCTATCCCGTCCTCCTATCCAGTCCATCTATCCCAACCTCCTATCTCGACCTCCTATCTCGAAGTCCTATCCCGTCCTCCTATCCCGACCTCCTATCCTGTCCTCCTATCCCGTCCTCCTATCCCATCCTCCAATCATCCCATCCCGTCCTCCTATCCCGTCCTCCTATCCCGTCCTCCTATCCCGTCCTCCTATCTCGACCTCCTATCCCGACCTCCTATCCCGTCCTCCTATCCCGACCTCCTATCCCGTCCTCATATCCCGACCTCCTATCCCGACCTGTAATATGTGTACCAGGTATTGAAATATCTCCAGCCGTACGGAAGTTATGGGGGAAGATACATTTTCCATTGATTTGCATGGGACTTTACACAAAAACCCTGACCCTCACAAATGGGGGTAGTTAAGGGTTAAATTAACTATCCTATATTTTAAGTGGACATATAAGTAACATGTGATCAAGTATTATGGAAATATCTCCAGCCGTTTGGAAGTTATGCAGTAACATTTATTTCCCATAGACTTGTATGGGACTTTAAACATAAACTCCGCCCCTGCAAATTGGGGTGGGTAAGGGTTAAATCACCTATCCTATGTTTGTTGTTGACATATAAGTAACATGTGTGCCAAGTTTCATGTTAATATCTTTAGCCGTTTGGACGTGATGCTGGAACATACACACACATACATACATACATACATACATACATACACACACACACACACACACGTTGAGTTTTATATATATATATATATATATACTAGCTGAGTACCCGGCGTTGCCCGGTTTTTCCTTCCTCATCCTTGTTGGGGAGGAAAATCAGCAGAGGAGGAAGCTTTTGACTTCAAATGGGGGTGAGTAAGGGTTAAATTACCTATCCTATGTTTGTTGTTACATAGTTACATAGTTAGTATGGTTGAAAAAAGACATACGTCCATCAAGTCCAACCAGGGATTTGAAGGGAAGGGTGTAAGGGGATAAGGGAAAGGGATGTAGTTTTATAATTCTGCATAAGCATTAATGTTATTTTGTTCCAGGAATGTATCTAATCCTGTTTTAAAGTTGTTAATTGTTCCTGCTGTGACAAGTTCCTGAGGTAGACCGTTCCATAAATTCACAGTCCTCACGGTAAAGAAGGCGTGTCGCCCCTTTAGACTAAACCTTTTCTTCTCCAGATGGAGGGAGTGCCCCCTCGTCCTTTGGGGGGATTTAACCTGGAACAGTTTTTCTCCATATTTTTTGTATGGGCCATTAATATACTTATATACGTTTATCATATCCCCCCTTAAACGTCTCTTCTCAAGACTGAACAATTGTAACTCCTTTAATCGCTCCTCATAGCTAAGATGATCCATGCCCCATATTAGTTTAGTCGCGCGTCTCTGCACCCTTTCCAACTCCGCAGTGTCACTTTTATGAACAGGCGACCAAAACTGAACAGCATATTCCAGGTAAGGCCGTACCAATGATTTATAAAGGGGGAGTATTATGTCCCTGTCCCTTGAGTCCATGCCTCTTTTGATACATGACAATATCCTGCCGGCTTTGGAAGCAGCAGCCTGACATTGCATGCTATTCTGTAGTCTGTGATCTACAAGTACACCCAGATCCTTCTCTACCAGTGACTCTGCCAGTTTAATCCCCCCTAAGACATACGACGCATGCATGTTATTAGTACCCAGATGCATAACTTTACATTTATCCACATTGAACCTCATTTGCCAAGTGGATGCGCAGACACTTAGTCTATCCAAGTCATCTTGTAACTTATGCACATCCTCTATAGACTGTACTGTGCTACAAAGCTTGGTGTCATCTGCAAAGATAGAAACAGAGCTGTTAATGCCATCCTCTATATCATTGATAAATAAATTAAACAGCAGCGGGCCCAGTACTGAACCTTGGGGTACACCACTAATTACCGGGGACCAATCAGAGTACGAATCATTGACCACCACTCTCTGGGTACGATCCATGAGCCAGTGTTCAATCCAGTTACAAACTAAAGTTTCCAAGCCCAAGGACCTTAACTTACCTGTCAGACGTCTATGAGGGACAGTATCAAACGCTTTAGCAAAATCCAGAAACACTATATCCACAGCCATTCCTCTGTCAAGGCTTCCACTTACCTCTTCATAAAAGCAAATTAGATTGGTTTGACAATTTCTATCCTTAGTAAACCCATGCTGGTTATCACTTATAATACAATTATCCCCTATGTATTCCTGTATGTAATCCCTTATAAGTCCTTCAAACTATTTACCCACAATGCACGTTGGACTTACCGGTCTATAATTGCCTGGCGAAGACCTAGAGCCCTTCTTGAAGATTGGTACCACATTAGCCTTGCGCCAGTCCCTTGGCACAATACCAGACACCAGAGAATCTCTAAATATCATGAACAGGGGTACAGATATTACTGAACTTGCCTCTCTAAGAACTCTTGGGTGCAATCCATCCGGCCCTGGAGATTTGCTTACATTTACTTTACTTAACTTACCTTGTACCATCTCTACATTAAGCCAGTTCAGTACATTACATGATGTGTTACCAGCACTGACCTGGCCAATGTCAGCTCCTTTTTCCATAGTGTATACAGAACTAAAGAACCCATTCAGTAGCTCCACCTTCTCTTGATCGCCCGTGACAACCTCCCCATTATCATTATTAAGGGGTCCTACATGCTCTGTCCTTGTTTTTTTTGCATTTATATATCTAAAAAAATATTTAGGATTCGTTTTGCTTTCTTTGGCCACCTGTCTCTCATTTTGAATTTTTGCTGTTTTTATTACATTTTTACAGATTTTATTAAGCTCCTTGTACTGTTTAAATGTTATCGCTGACCCATCAGATTTGTATTTTTTGAAGGCTATTTTTTTGTTGTTTATTGCTCTTTTAACATCATTTGTCAGCCATGTAGGATTTAGTTTCAATCGTTTATATTTGTTCCCCTTTGGTATATATTTAGCTGTATAGTTATTTAGAGTTAATTTAAAGATGTCCCATTTACCTTCTGTATCAGTATTTGAGAACACCTCCCCCCAGTCTATGTCCTGTAGTGCAGATCTCAGCCCAGGGAAATTTGCCTTTTTAAAGTTATATGTTTTTGCTTTCCCCGTCTGTCTTTGTTTTCTACATTTTAAGTAAAAAAGTAACTATATTGTGGTCGCTATTACCAAGGTTTTCCCGCACAGTTACATTACCAACCAGCTCTGCGTTGTTGGAAATGATCAGATCCAACAAGGCATCACTTCTTGTTGGGTCCTCCACAAACTGGCCCATAAAATTATCCTGCAATAAATTTAGGAATTTTCTCCCCTTTGTAGTTTTAGCCAACCCCGGACCCCAATCTATATCTGGATAGTTAAAATCTCCCATTATTACCACTGTACCTGCCCGGTCGGCCCTCTCTATTTGTTTATGAAGCCGACCTTCTATCTCTTCAGTGATATTAGGGGGTCTGTAGATTACACCAAATATTATTTTTTCAGTATTTCCCTCCTTTTGTAATTCTACCCACAGTGATTCCACATCCTCAGAATCATCACACACTATGGCATCGTTCACACTGACTTTCATACCACTTCTAACATATAGACAGACTCCACCACCTTTTCTGTTCGTTCTATCCTTGCGAAACAATGTAAACCCCTGCAGATTGATAGCCCAGTCATGCGAGGAGTTCAGCCATGTCTCAGTGACCCCAACTATATCAATATGTTCCTCCAGTATCAAGGCCTCAAGCTCCCCCATTTTATTTGCTAGGCTTCTAGCATTTGTGAACATACACTTTACATTTCCATTAAGTTTTACACATATAGTCTCACTAATGGGATTTTCAGAGTTATTGGGGTTAATGTTATTATTTGAGTTATAAGGGCTAATTGTACTATTTAAGTTATTGGGGCTAATGGGATTTTTTGAGTTATTGGGTCTAATGTTATTATTTAAGTTATTGGGGCCAATGGGATTTTTTGCGTTATTGCGTCTAACGTTGTTATTTAAGTTATTGGGGCTAACGGTATTTCTTGAGTTAATGGGGCGTATTGTAGTTATTGAGGCTAATGGAATTTTTTGAATTATTGGGATTACAATTTTTCGGGCTACATTTATTTTTACAGCTGGTTTGTAACGCATGAATCTCCTTATCCACTGCTCTTAACCTCCCCCCACAGGACTCCTCTCCACCCACCATTATGTCCTGACCCCTCTCTAACCTATCCATCCCACTGTCTGCTTTCTTTGCTTTATTATCCTCCCTCCACTCACCTAGTTTAAATACTCAGCCACCCCTTCCTGGATTCTCTCCCACAGCACGGCAGACCCCCTTCCATTCAGGTGCAAATTATCCGTAGAATAGAGTTTGTACCCCAATCCGTAGAATAGAGTTTGTACCCCAAATCCGTAGAATAGAGTATGTACCCCAAATCGGTAGAATAGAGTTTGAACCCCAAAATGCTTATGCTTGTTGACATATAAGTAACATGTGTGCCAAGTTTCATGTTAACATACATGTGAACATACATACATACATACATACATACACACATACACACAAACACATACATACATACACACACACACATTGAGTTTTATATATATATATATATATATATACTAGCTGAGTACCCGGCGTTGCCCGGTTTTTCCTTCCTCATCCTTGTTGGGGAGGAAAATGAACAAAGGAGGAAGCTTTTTACTTCATATCCCGTCCTCACATATTGTTGTCATATCCCAACCCCTTATCCTGTCCTCACATCCCGACCTCCTATCCTGTCATCATATCTCAACCTTATATCCCATCCTCACATCCCGTCCTGATATCCCGTCCTCATATCTCGACCTCCTATCTCGACCTCCTATCTCGACCTCCTATCTCGACCTCCTATCCCGACCTCCTATCCCAACCTCCTATCCAATCCATCTAATCCCAACCTCCTATCTCGGACCTCCTATCCTGACCTCCTATCCCCTCCTTCTATCCCCTCCTCCTATCTCGACCTCCTATCCCAACCTCCTATCCCGACCTCCTATCCCGACCTCCTTTCCCGACCTCCTATCCCGACCTCCTATCCCGACCACCTTTCCCAACCTCATTTCCCGACCTTCTATCCTGACCTCCTATCCCGACCTCCTATCCCGACCTCCTATCTCGACCTCCTATCTCGACCTCCTATCTCGACCTCCTATTTCGACCTCCTATCTCAACCTCCTATCCCGACCTCCTATCCCGACCTCCTATCCCGACCTCCTATCCTGACCTCCCATCCCGACCTCCCATCCCGACCTCCTATCTCAACTTCCCATCCTGTCCTCATATCCCAACCTGTAATATGTGTACCAGTTATTGAAATATCTCCAGCCTAACGGAAGTTATGTGAGAACATACATTTCCCATTGATTTGCATGGGACATTAACAAAAACCCTGACCCTCACAAATGGGGGTAGTTAAGGGTTAAATTAACTATCCTATGTTTGTTGTTGACATATAAGTAACGTGTGTGCCAAGTTTCATGTTAATATCTTTGGAAGTTTTTGTGGAACATACATATATACACACATACACACATACATACATACATATATACATACACACACACGTTGAGTTTTATATATATAGATAGATTTATACATGTCAATTTATACATATATAATTATGTGTTTCTATAATGTTTCATCCGGGGAGTGAATCTCCCATTCTGTAACTGTAATAATCAATTGTACTGAATATACTGACATATCCGTGTTTCATATCTGGGCTGTCCCAGAATCGTCTCATCTCCCCACAACTCACGATGGTGTTTTAAATTCGAAATTTAAACCACAAGGTTTTAACGTATCATTATATTTTCTGTAACTTTACTCTTGATTGGATTATGTGGGGTTTGGGCATCACAGGTAAAAATTTGTATTAATGTGCATAAAGAAGCCAAGGAAAGATGGAAAAATTTCCAAAAGGTATCAAATTACAGATTAGACATTCTTATAATATATCAACAAAAGTTAGATTTTATTTCCATTATTTACACTTTCAAAATAACAAAAAACAAAACAATGGTGTCTGCAAAAGTTTGGGCACCCTGCAGAATTTATAGCATGCACTGCCCCCTTTGCAAAACTGAGACCTGCCAGTGTCATGGATTGTTCTCAATCATCATCTGGGAAGACCAGTTGATGTCAATCTCAAAGGTTTTAAATGCCCAGACTAATCTGACCTTGCCCCAACAATCAGCACCATGGGTTCTTCTAAGCAGTTGTCTAGAAATCTGAAACTGAAAATAGTTGACGCTCACAAAGCTGGAGAAGGTTATAAGAAGATAGCAAAATGTTTTTAGATGTCAATATCCTCTGTTCGGAATGTAATTAAGAAATGGCAGTCATCAGAAACAGTGGAAGTTAAAACAAGATCTGGAAGACCAAGAAAAAATATCAGACAGAGCAGCTCGCAGGATTGTGAGAAAAACAATTCAAAACCCACATTTGACTGCACAATCCCTCCAGAAAGATCTGGCAGACACTGGAGTTGTGGTACACTATTCCACTATAAAGAGATACTTGTACAAATATGGTCTTCATGGAAGAGTCATCAGAAGAAAACCTCTTCTACGTCCTCACCACAAAAATCAGCGTTTGAACTTTGCAAATGAACATATAGACAAGCCTTGTACATTTTGTAAACAAGTTTTGTGAACCGATGAGGTAAAAATTTAACTTTTTGGCCGGAATGAGCAAAGATATGTTTGGAGAAGAAGGGGAACAGAATTTAATGAACAGAACCTCTGTCCAACTGTTAAGCATGGGGGTGGATCAATCATGCTTTGGGGTTGTATTGCAGCCAGTGGCATGGGGAACATCTCACGAGTAGAAGGAAAAATGTATTCAATAAAATTTCAGCAAATTTTGGATGATAACTTGATGCCATCTGGGAAAAAGCTGAAGTTAAAGAGAGGATGACTTCTACAAATGGATAATGATCCTAAACACACCTTGAAATCCATGGGGGATTACATCAAGAGGCGTAAACTGAAGGTTTTGCCGTGGCCTTCACAATCTCCTGACCTTAACATAATTGAAAATCTATGGCTAGACCTTAAAGGAGCAGTGCATGACAGACAGTCCAGAGATCTAAAAGAACTGGAAGACTTTTGTAAGGAAGAATGGGCAAAGATACCTCAAACAAGAATTGAAAGACTCTTGGCTGGCTACAAAAAGTGTTTACAAGCTGTGATACTTGCCAAAGGGAGCAGTACAACATATTAACTCTGCAGGGGGCCCACACTTTTGCAGACGAGCTGGTTAAAACTTTGCTTTACTACACTCATTGTTTGATCGAATAAGCGTTCACGTTTTCACGGATTTGTGTGCTGCGGAGGATTTCTTTTTTCTGTTCATGTATGGACCCAGGCCTTTTCTCTGCGTGCACCAACATATGGACAAGCATAGTATCAAGATTGTGCTGTTTTTCTTCTATCTATCTATCTCATATCTATCTATCTATCTATCTATCTATCTGTCTGTCTGTCTGTCTATCTATATCATATCTATCTATCTCATATCTATCTGTCTGTCTATCTATCTCATATCTATCTATCTGTCTGTCTATCTATCTATCTATCTCATATCTATCTATCTATCTATCTATCTCATATGTATCTATCTATCTATCTATCTATCTAATATCTATCTATCTATCTATCTATCTCATATCTATCTATCTCATATGTATCTATCTATCTCATATCTATCTATCTATCCATCTATCTATCTATCTATCTCATATCTATCTATCTATCTATCTATCTAGGATTGGGCCCGCTTGCACCCACTTCACTGTGGACATTGATTGGTTGTGCTGCTCTTACTTCTATCTATCTATCTCATATGTATGTATCTATCTATCTATCTCATATCGTATCTATCTATCTATCTCATATCTATCTATTTATCTATCTAGCTAGCTCATATCTATTTATCTATCGAATATCTTTCTTGTATGTATATATATATATATATATATATATATATATATATATAGTATATATCCCATAAGTGAGTCCACACCTCACATTTTTTAAATATTTTCTTCTGTCTTTTCATGTGGCAACACTGAAAAAATGATACTAAGTGTAAAGTAGTGAGTTCATAGCCTGTATGACAGGGTTTTATGTTGTGTTTCCCCAAAATAACTCAACACACGGCTATTAATGGGGTACTCTGGTGGAAAACTATTTTTTTCAAATCAAATGGTTCCAGAAAGTTAAAAAGATTTGTAAATGACTTCCCAGTTAGCCATTTTCCCTCCCAGAAGTCATGTGACTTGTGAATGAGGAGCAGGAGTCCAATGTCCAAATTAGTACCAATGTGTCAACATTCTGTGTAGCCACCATTATATTACAGCACTGCTTTAAGCCTCTTGGACATGGAGTTCACCAGATCTTCACAGGTTGTCACTGGAGTCTTTAGGTGATGACATCACAGGGCTGGTGGATATTATAGACCTTGTGCTCCCCAACCTTCCCTTTGAAGATGCCCCACAGATGGGCCGTAGGGTTTAGGTCTGTAGACATGCTTGGCCAGTCCATCACTTTTACCCTCAGCTTCTTTAGTAAGGCAGTGGTGTCTTGGAGGTCTTTGGGGTCATTTTCATGTGTGAATACTCCCCTACAGTCCGGTCTCTGAAGGGAGGGGATCATGTTCTGCTTCAGTAGGTCACAGTACATGTTGGCATTCATGGTTCCCTCAATGGCCTGTAGCTCTCCAGTCCCAGCAGTATTAATGCAGCCCCAGACCATGACACTACACCTCCATGCTTGACTGTAGGTAAGACACTTGTCTTTGTCCTCCTCACCTGGTTGCCGCTTCACATGCTTGACACCATCTGTACCAAATAAGTTTATCTTGGTCTGATCGGACCACAGGACATGGTTTCAATAATCTACGTGTGCTGTCTCGGGGTACGGTGGTGAGGTGAATGGGGCAGGTGTTATTAACCCCTAAATGTTCGTGAGCCAGGACGTGGTTTTCCCGATAACCACCCCAATGGTAGTGCCGCTATCCCTAGGTTAGGCAGGGCAATAAAAGTCTAAGACCAGGTTATGGTTAACGATAGATTTACTGAGGTAGACAGATGGAAATAGTCTTTACAGCTAGGCCAGGATCCCAGAGAGGTGGCCAGTAACACAGAAGGACCTCACAGCTTGCTTTAGGACAGCCACGCTGACTATAATAGACTTGACTATAGACTTGACTGTAGGTAGTGACAGCAGACATAGATGACTTGAATTACTGGCATGTGGCTGTAGTTTAGGCTTTAGGCCTCCAGATGTGCTGGACACTGACTCTGAGACATCTGGTCTTTACTGTGCTTCAGGATCTAAGAGAGAGATTGTTATTGGCTGCCCCTTTTATAAAGGGGGGCTGAGCCTGAAGCCCATAGGTCAAGCTGCAGGTCACCTGGTTAGCTGGTGCTCTCTGGGTAACAAACACATCATGTGAACACTTTATCATGTGATTAACTCATAGGTCGTTAAAGGTCCTTTATACATAACACATTTAACACTATACATAATATATATTACTATGGAGGTGACACTGCAGGAGAATCCCTAGGACACAGAGGGACTCATCCTGATAGGGCCCAAGTACTGTACGGGACTATATCCCTTACTGGGACATCACATATGTCCTTAGTCTGCTTGTCTTCAGCAAACTGTTTGTAGGCTTTCTTGAGCACGTGGCTTTCATTTGTGGCTCGGTTTCCTTGTGCAGTCAGTGGGGGGCCGCAGTGGTCCGCTTGTCATCTCCCATCCTCTGGATAGGGAACAACATTTGAAGGTGGTAAAACCCCTCATAGAACTTATTGATAAGACCCTTTATGAGGCAAAGATGAGTTTGTCATTCAGCACCACGTACTCTAACAAAGTATATTAATATGGTTTTCCATAGGAATACACAGGGCTGGCTCTGCCTATAGGCAAAATAGGCAGCCACCTCTTGATGGGGGGCGCCGCTCTGCCGCAAGCAAGAAATTTAGACAACTAGCATCCAAACCACTCGTTCAAACAGCAGCATGATAAAGAGGTTTGTTACAGTGTGTCACCCCAGTTGTAAGGTGATGCATATCAAAGGGCGGGCCAATGGGCGGAGTCAAGGGGGCGGCAAAATTAGCTTTTGCCTAGGGTGGCAAAAATCCTTGCACCAGCCCTGGGACTACAGGTAAACCTACAACATTATTTTTAGAGATTTACCCCAGTGCACGCACAACGCCCAGACAACTTCAGCACTGCTACATCTGTATTCTCCACATTCATCCACTTGTAGTGCAACTTATTTGATTTATTGTTAAAGCGCCATGTCGACCCTCTGAGATACAGGGACCTGTTCAGATTTCACATCAATGTTTTAATAGCTGTAGCCGTCCAGTGTCCAAGAATTCCCATCTGCTGGTTATTAAAGACGGTTCCTGGGAACAGATAGGAGGCATTGTCTGGTCCGGTGAGGGAACATGGGAAGCGCCGGCAAATCCGGCATGTTACTGTTGTTCCAATTATCTCCTCCGAGCATGACGTCCACAATTAGGCGGCCTGCAACTAATTACTGTACCGAGAAGAGGTCCGGGATAGACACGTGCGTCCTGGTCAAGGCGGTCAACATTTCAGGTTTCGGGGGCCGTTTATTTTTTATTTCCTATTGTGTAGGCCAATACCATAGGAAATCTTTAAAGGGGCTCTCCGCTTTGGACAATCCCTACTTGTTAAAAGGGTCTTTTGAAGCAGATAACTAGTGACTTTGAGTGATCAGCTGTAATCTTTGAGGCAATCTAAGGTTCATATGATGCATTACAGCAGTGGTCTCCAAACTGTGACCCTCCTGCTGTTGCAAAACTACAACTCCAGGCATGGCCGGACAGCCAACGGCTGTCCGGGCATGCCTGGAGTTGTAGTTTTGCAACAGCTGGAGGGCCAGAGTTTGGAGGCCATTGCATTACAGTGTCCACATAGCAATGTTTTGTTTAACCCCTTGGGGACGAAACCCATTTTGACCTTAAGGACGGGACCAATTTTCGTTTTTGCACTTTCGCTTTTTTTCCTCCTCTGCTTCTAAAAATCATAAGGCTTTCAATTTTGCACCTACAGACCCATATAAGGGATTGTCACCAATTATACTTTGTAATGACATCACTTATTTTAATATTTTAACATAATCTGCAGCAAAACGAAAAAAAAAAAATTACTTATTTGTGAGGTTAAATGAAAACAAACACACACAAAAAAAAAACACCACTTTGTAACTTTTGGGGGCTTCTGTTGCTACACAGAGCACTTTTCGGTAAAAATGACACCTCATCTTTATTCTGTAGGTCCATACGGTTACAAAGATACCCAATTTATGTAGGTTTGATTTATTTTACTACTTTAAAAAATCATAACTACGTGCACCAAAATGAGTATGTTTACAATTGTCATCTTCTGACCCCTATAAATTTTTTATTTTTCTGTAGTTTTTATCGGTCCCATTTTTGTTTTGATGGGACTTTTTTATCGCTTTTTATAATTTTTTTTAATGGTATATGAAGTCACCAAAAATGCACAATTTTGGACTTTGGTATTTTTTTATCTGTACACCATTGGCTGTACTCTTATATTTTAATAGCTTGGAAATTTACGCATGCGGCGGTACCACATCTGATTTTTTTTTTTTTTTTTTTTTTAAATGGGAAAAGGGGGGGGGGGATTCAAACTTTTATTAGGAAGTGGTTAATTCACTTTCATAAACTTTTTTTTTTATACACTTTTTATTTGCCCCCATAGGGGCCATAGCATAGCATTGATCAGTGTTAGGCTGGGTTTCCACTAAGTTTTTTTGGGCAAAAACGCCAATAAAAATGCCCATTCTGCTGCATGGCGTAATTTTTTTGTGGAAAAACTCTGCAGCCAGATGTTAGCTGGAAGTCAATAGGGTACTGCAAAATGCCATATCCACTTAGTGTTTTTCAGTTTGGCATTTTATTCATTTATTTTTATTTTTTTTATCCTTTTGGTATTTTTCAGCTATTTCTTGCTCCCTGTCAGTATTTCAAAAACGACCTCTTGTTGAGACTTGGAGTTTTTTTGGGGTAAAATAGAAGTCTATGTGAGTGCATAAACTCCAAGAAAAACGCCATGTGGGTTTTAACTTTGGCATTTTTGCAGGCTTTTTTAAAGATACCTTTTAAAAAAAAAAATTGTAGGGTGCCATTCAAAAAAAAGTAGTGGTGGAAAAAATAGTATTTAACGAAATTTATATTTTTTCTAACAAAATGTTTATTAATTTTTAAACAGGGATCAATTTATGTGGGTGGGCAGGGAACTAAAAATGTAACCGACAATAATATTAATGTAGAAAGGGGCCATTTAAATGTAAAAATAATATATATTTTTTAAATACATTTTGTTAAAATTTTTAGTAGTAATTAGAGATGAGCTAACTTTTGATAAATTTGATTCGGCCGATTCGCCGAATTTTCCGAAAAAGTTCATTTTTATCCGAATTTTTTGGCGGCAAATCTATATTAAAAAAGGCTATTTCTAGCCTAGAGACAGCCTCAATAGGGGTATAGAACACTTTGCTGTGTTCTAAAACACATATGGAGTGTTCTGGGGTAGTGAAATAATTCTGTTATTCAGAATAACATGCAGATTACCGGCATCACTTTTAGAATCACTGCCGCACAGCAGCACAATTACAGAGCCTGGTGGTGGCATCAGTGTCAGGAGACCATATAGTGACTGAATGACACAGTGTGGACATGTTAGCAGCATGAGGACACCATATAGTGGCTGAATGACACAGCGTGGAGGTGTTGGCAGCATGAGGAGACCATATAGTGGCTGAATGGCACAGCGTGGAGGTGTTGGCAGCATGAGGAGACCATATAGTGGCTGAATGACACAGCGTGGAGGTGTTGACAGCATGAGGAGACCATATAGTGGATGAATGGCACAGCCCGGAGTTGCCAGCAGCATGAGTAGGCACTAGGCCTTCACAATCCCGAAGATTAAAAGATGAATTTAGAAATTTAAACCAAAGATTTTGGATAGCGGGTGCTACCTATGAGAAAATTTGAATTTCCCAGACCCAGGCCCGGCAGCGGCATCAGTAAACCATATATTGCCTGAATGACACAGCCTGGAGTTGGCTGATGCATGAGTATACATCAGGGCTTCACAATCCCCCCCCCCAAAAAAAAAAACAATTTTAGAAATTCTTGAAAAAGATTTAGGTTAGCGGGTGCTACCTATGAGAAAATTTGAAATTCCCAGACCAGGCCCCACAGCGGCATCAGTAACCCATATTTTGCCTGAATGACACAGCCTGGAGTTGGCTGATGCATGAGGAGACCATTGAAATGTCTGTTTTTTTATTTGAAATTTAAATCATACTTTGAGCGTCCCGGACCCCAGCGTGTGGGTACGAAGGACCAAATCCAACAAGCCCCCACAGCGGCATCAGTAAACCATATATTTCCTGAATGACACAGCCTGGAGTTGGCTGATGCATGAGTACACACCAGGGCTTCACAATCCCCCCCAAAAAACACAACAATTGTAGATATTTTTGAAAAAGATTTTGGATAGCGGGTGCTACCTATGAGAAAATGTGAAATTCCCAGACCCAGTCCCCACAGCGGCATCAATAAACCATATATTGGCTGAAAGACACAGCCTGGAGTTGGCTGATGCACGAGTACACAGCAGGGCTTCACAATCCCCCCCCAAAACACAACAATTTAAGAAATTTATGAAGAAGATTTTGGATAGCGGGTGCTACCTATGAGAAAATTTGAAATTCCCAGATCCAGGAACCACAGTGGCATCAGTAAACCATATATTGCCTGAATGACACAGCCTAGAGTTGGCTGATGCATGAGGAGACCATTGAAATGTCAGATTTTTTAATTTGAAATTTGAATCAAACTTTGAGTGTCCTGGACCCCAGTGTGTGGGTACGAAGGACCAAATCCAACAAGCCCCCACAGGGCTCATGTGGCCGTGAGATGTAGGCGCAACATCCCCATTGCCCTGACCGGCCATTGTTTCCAAGACTTTTCGCCAAGGCAAACCATGTGAAGAACAGCGTGACACCGCCGTGTCCTGCACACATGGTATGCTGAAGGGCCACTGAGACTTGTCCGGCCAGTGGAGGCTTAGAACATAGTGGAGGATGTGGAGGCGTAGTCGCACACTGTCACAGGACCAACGGGCTGACAGAGTGTAGCAGGAAGCAGCATGAGTACACACCAGGGCTTCACAATCCCTAAGAAAAAAAACAACCATTTTTTGAAATATTTGAAAAAGATTTTGGATAGCGGGTGCTACCTATGAGAAAATGTGAAATTCCCAGGCCCAGCAGCGCCAACATTAAACCATATATTGCCTGAATGACAAAGCCTGGAGTTGGCTGATGCATGGGTACACACCAGGGCTTGACTATCCTCCACCCAAAAACACAACAATTTAAGAAATTTATGAAGAAGATTTTGGATAGTGGGTGCTACCTATGAGAAAATATGAAATTCCCAGACCCAGGCCCCACAGCGGCATCAGTAACCAATATTTTGCCTGAATGACACAGCCTGGAGTTGGCTGATGCATGAGGAGACCATTGAAATGTCTGGGTTTTTTTTATTTGAAATTGAAATCAAACTTTGAGCGTCCCGGACCCCAGCGTGTGGGTACGAAGGATCAAATCCAACAAGCCCCCACAGCGGCATCAGTAAACCATATATTTCCTGAATGACACAGCCTGGAGTTGGCTGATGCATGAGTACACACCAGGGCTTCACAATCCCCCCAAAAAACAATTGTAGATATTTTTGAAAAAGATTTTTTATAGCGGGTGCTACCTATGAGAAAATGTGAAATTCCCAGACCCAGTCCCCGCAGCGGCATCAGTAAACCATATATTGCCTGAAGCCTGGAGTTGGCTGATGCATGAGGAGACCATTGAAATGTCTGATTTTTTAATTTGAAATATCAATCAAACTTTGAGTGTCCTGGGCCCCAGCGTGTGGGTACGAAGGACCAAATCCAACAAGCCCCCACAAGGCTCATGTGGCCGTGAGATGTAGGTGCAACGTCCTCATTGCCCTGACCGGCCATTGTTTCCAAGACTTTTCGCCAAGGCAAACCATGGGAAGAACAGCGTGACACCGCTGTGCCCTGCACACATGGTATGCTGAAGGGCCACTGAGACTTCTCCGGGCAGTGGAGGCTTAGGACACAGTGGAGGATGTGGAGGCGTAGTCGCACACTGTCACAGGACCAACGGGCTGACAGAGTGTAGCAGGAAGCAGCATGAGTACACACCAGGGCTTCACAATCCCTAAGAAAAAAACAACCATTTTTGAAATATTTGAAGAAGATATTGGATAGCGGGTGCTACCTTTGAGAAAATGAAATTCCCAGACCCAGGCCCAGCAGCGCCATCATTAAACCATATATTGCCTGAATGACACAGCCTGGAGTTGGCTGATGCACGAGTACACAGCAGGGTGTCACAATCCCCCCTAAAAAACACAACAATTTGAGAATTTTTTTTTTTTTAAATTGAATAGCGGGTGCTACCTAAGAGAAAATTTGAAATTCCCAAACCCAGGACCCAACGGCGGCATCAGTAAATCATATATTGCCTGAATGGCACAGCCTGGAGTTGGCTGATGCATGAGGAGACCATTGAAATGTCTAATTGTTAATTTGAAATTTAAATCAAACTTTGAGTGTCCCGGACCCCAGCGTATGGGTACAAAGGAGCAAATCCAACAAGCCCCCACAGGGCTCGTGTGGCCGTGAGATGTAGGCGCAACGTCTCCATGGCCCTGAGCGGCCCTTTTCTTTTTTTTTGTTTTTGTACCTTTGTTTAACCCCTTAAGGACGCAGGACGTAAATGTACGTCCTGGTGAGGTGGTACTTAACGCACCAGGACGTACATTTACGTCCTAAGCATAACCGCGGGCATCGGAGCGATGCCCGTGTCATGCGCGGCTGATCCCGGCTGCTGATCGCAGCCAGGGACCCGCCGGCAATGGCCGACGCCCGCGATCTCGCGGGCGTCCGCCATTAACCCCTCAGGTGCCGGGATCAATACAGATCCCGGCATCTGCGGCAGTTCGCGATTAAAATGAACGATCGGATCGCCCGCAGCGCTGCTGCGGGGATCCGATCATTCATAACGCCGCACGGAGGTCCCCTCACCTTCCTCCGTGCGGCTCCCGGCGTCTCCTGCTCTGGTCTGTGATCGAGCAGACCAGAGCAGGAGATGACCGATAATACTGATCTGTTCTATGTCCTATACATAGAACAGATCAGTATTAGCAATCATGGTATTGCTATGAATAGTCCCCTATGGGGACTATTCAAGTGTAAAAAAAAATGTAAAAAAATGTAAAAGTAAAAAAAAAGTGAAAAATCCCCTCCCCCAATAAAAAAGTAAAACGTCCGTTTTTTCCTATTTTACCCCCAAAAAGCGTAAAAAACATTTTTTATAGACATATTTGGTATCGACGCGTGCGTAAATGTCCGAACTATTAAAATAAAATGTTAATGATCCCGTACGGTGAACGGCGTGAACGAAAAAAATTTTAAAAAGTCCAAAATTCCTACTTTTTTAATACATTTTATTAAAAAAAAAAATTATAAAAAATGTATTAAAAGTTTTCTATATACAAATGTGGTATCAAAAAAAAGTACAGATCATGGCGCAAAAAATGAGCCCCCATCCCGCCGCTTATAAGGAAAAATAAAAAAGTTATAGGTCATCAAAATAAAGGGATTATAAACGTACTAATTTGGTTAAAAAGTTTGTGATTTTTTTTAAGCGCAACAATAATATAAAAGTATATAATAATGGGTATCATTTTAATCGTATTGACCCTCAGAATAAAGAACACATGTCATTTTTACCAGAAATACATTTCTACCAGAAAACAAAACCTTCCAAAATTAGCAAAATTGCGTTTTTCGTTTTAATTTCCCCACAAAAATAGTGTTTTTTGGTTGCGCCATACATTTTATGATATAATGAGTGATGTCATTACAAAGGACAACTGGTCGCGCAAAAAACAAGCCCTCATACTAGTCTGTGGATGAAAATATAAGAGTTATGATTTTTAGAAGGCGAGGAGGAAAAATTGAAAACGTAAAAATTAAATTGTCTGAGTCCTTAAGGCCAAAATGGGCTGAGTCCTTAAGGGGTTAAGAACAAGCGCATATCCAAGAGTCCAGAAGACTGTATAATGCAGGACGGTGGACCACAAAAAGACATTCTTCTCTAAAGTAATGTTTTCTGAATTAAAGAAGCAGAGTTCATCCATCTTCGTATTATTTTTGACAATTTTAATTAAAAAATCATACACAACAAGCGTTCACAGGTGTTATGGTTATTATTCTGGAAAATTCAAGTTTATTACTGAGAAAATTATCATAAAATTGGAAAAAAAAAGTACCCAAGAGGATTTAATAACCCCATACATTGCACCATAAATGTTGAAATTTTAATTAAGCATGTATGCATCTATTTCACAAATCGTAAAATTAAAGACCCAAGCCCAGAAGCATCATGAAGGCACATAGTTCCTGAAAGACACAGGAGCAGTCAGGAGTAGGCATCAGCAGTACCCAAGAGGCTTTCATAACCCCTTACACAGCATGATCAATCGCGAGATTGAGCAATAACAGGTGTGTGATGCCCTCAGATGTCTGGGGCTGCACGCGCGCTACACTGAATGGACCAGCTTGTGTCTATCCTTCATCGACAAGTGCGGGTAACCCGCTCAACCCCGTTCTTGATAGGTATCGGGGATTGCAATTATTTGCCATGAAAGAAGAATTCCAACTAAGTGCGGGTCATAAGCTCGGGTTCATTGAGTCCCTGGCCTTTGTACACACCGCCTGTCTCTACTACCAATTGGATGGTTTAGTGAAGTGCTCTGATCGGCCCTGGTGGGGTAGCCGACGGCCCTGGCAGAGCAACAAGAATTTAAAGATCATTGTTGAAATTAGCATTAAGCATGTATTAGCTACTGCTAAACTTCCAAAAATGAAAGGCCCATGGCCAGAAGCATCAGTGAGGCAAGAAGTTCCTGAAAGACACAGGATGAGTCAGGAGCAACCATTCGCAGTACCCAAAAGGGTTTCATAATCCCTTACATGTAAAGATCAATGTTGAAATTTGCATTAAGCATGTATTTAACTACTGCTAAACATCCCAAAATTAAAGGGCCAAGGCCTGAAGCATCTGTAAGGCAAGTAGTTCCTGAAAGACACAGGATTAGCCAGGAGCAGGCATTCGCAGTACCCAAGAGGGTTTCATAACCCCTTCACTAAAGATCAATGTTGAAATTTGCATTAAGCATGTATTTAGCTACTGCTAAACATCCAAAAATTAAAGGGCCAAGGCCCGAAGCATCTGTGAGGCAAGTAGTTCCTGAAAGACACAGGATTAGCCAGGAGCAGGCATTCGCAGTACCCAACAAGGTTTCCTAACCCCTTACATGTAAAGATCAATATTGAAATTTGCATTAAGCATGTATTTAGCTACTGCTAAACATCCAAAAATTAAAGGGCCAAGGCCCGAAGCATCTGTGAGGCAAGTAGTTCCTGAAAGACATAGGATTAGCCAGGAGCAGGCATTCGCAGTACCCAACAAGGTTTCCTAACCCCTTACATGTAAAGATCAATATTGAAATTTGCATTAAGCATGTATTTAGCTACTGCTAAACATCTAAAAATTAAAGGGCCAAGGCCAGAAGCATCTGTGAGGCAAGAAGTTCCTGAAAGACACAGGATGAGTTAGGAGCACGCCTTCGCAGTACCCAAGAGGGTTTCATAACCCCTTACATGTAAAGATCAATGTTGAAATTTGCATTAAGCATGTATTTAGCTACTGCTAAACATCCAAAAATTAAAGGGCAAAGGCCCGAAGAATCTGTGAGGCAAGTAGTTCCTGAAAGACACAGGATCAGCCAGGAGCAGGCATTCGCAGTACCCAAGAGGGTTTCATAACCCCTTACATGTAAAGATCAATGTTGAAATTTGCATTAAGCATGTATTTAGCTACTGCTAAACATCCAAAAATGTAAGGGCCAAGGCCCGAAGCATCTGTGAGGCTAGTAGTTCCTGAAAGACACAGGATGAGTCAGGAGCAGGCTTTTGCAGTACCAGCGAGGGTTTCATAACCCTAATTGATAATTCAAGAGGGTTTCATAACCATAATTGGGAAATGTTGGTGTAGCAGCATGGTCAATCTACTCTGAGGCATCTGGCATTGGTGGCTGGAAATCCTGGCTGATCCATCACTGATTCATCTTGACAAACGTCAGTCTCTCCACATTTTTTGTGGAGTTCGCCTTGGGGTGACTATGGCCCCGGCCACACTAAACACCCGCTCTGATGGCATACTACTGGACGGGCAGGACAGCTTTTCCAGGGCAAACTCTGCTAGTTGCAGCCATAAATCAAGTTTGGCTGCCCAGAAGTCCAGCGGATCTTCAATGGTTGTTGGCATGGCCATGTCAAGGTATGCCACCACCTAGCTGGTTCAGGTCCTGCTCCATGTCTACCTGCTGCTGATGAGTTACTTCACTTTGCGGGTGAAGAAAGCTACTCATCAGCCACTGTAGACTCAGGCTGCTGCTGATTCAGCTGGTACTGCTCCTGCCCCCCTCCCCAGCAGCCATGACAGTGGAAGGTGAGCGCAGAGGGCCCCCCAAGTCAGACCTGCGAGTGGATGGACCATGTGGCCGATAGGCATCGGCCAACTGACTACGTAGGTCAGTTTGTCCTCCCTCTCAGTGGGTGTAAAAAAGGCCCCCATTCTGGGACGGTAGCGAGGGTCCAATAAGGTGGAGATCCAGAAGTCATCACGCTGACGAATTTTGACAATTCGGGGGTCACTACGCAAGCAACTGAGCATGCATCGTGCCATTTGCGCCAGTGACTCGGAGGGACTACCTGCCTCCATCTCCACTGCATACTGCCACGGTGTGTCTGGGTCCTCTGTCTCGACTTCCTCATAACCCTCCAGCTCCTCTGGCTTCTCCTGCTCCTCCTCTCCTGTCCGATGACTAGAAACACCTGCCATGTCATCTAACCTAAACTGTGCTCCGTTCTGCCCCTCATCCTCCTCCTCCTCCAGTTCAGCCCCCACAGGGCTCATGTAGTCTTGAGATGTAGACGCAACGTGTCCATTGCCGTGACCGGCCATTGTTTCAATCATTTGTTGTAGGAAATGTAGGAGTGGAATAACGTCATTCATGGCGTAATCCAGGCGACTTAAAAATAATGTGGCTTCCTCAAAGGGCCTCAGCAAACGGCAGGTGTCACGTATGAGCTGCCACTGGTTCACATTGAAGTTACACAGGGGAGTAGTCCTCTCTGCTTGGATCATCAAGAAATCGGTGATGGCTTTTCTTTGTTCGTATAGTCTGTCCAACATATGGAGGGTGGAATTCCAAATTCACAAATGTCACAAATAAGACTATGTTGTGGGATACCGTTCTGACGCTGCAGCTCAAGGATGGTGTGCTTGGCGGTGTACGAGTGGCTGAAGTACATGCACAGTCCCCTTGCCATTTTCAGGATGTTTTGCAAATGGGATGAAGACTTGAGGAAGTGCTGGACAAACAGATTCAACATGTGTGACATGCAGGGCGCATGTTTCACACTTCCTTATTGCAGCGCGGACACGAGGTTCTTCCTATTGTCGGTCACCATGGTTCCCATTTCCAGATTTAGTGGAGTAAGCCATACTCGGATTTCTTTAAGAATGTATTTTAGAAGTTCCTCCCCTGTGTGACTCAGTTCGCTAAGGCAAACCATGTGAAGAACAGCTTGACACTGCCGTGCCCTACACACATGGTACGATGAAGGGCCACCGAGATTTGGACGTGCAGTGGAGACCGAGGACACGATGGAGGATGAGGAGGTGGCTTCGCACACTGTAACAGGAACAACTGCCTGAGAGCAAGAGCATGGAGGAGGAAGCGGTGTGACCTCTCCAAGTTGCTGTTGTAGCTGTGCAGGAACCACATTTACCCGTGGGCCGTATTGTCCCTGCCCGTAGTTACAGCTCCACACGTCGGCACTGCCGTGCACTTTTGAACACACAGACAGGCTCAAGGACTAGCCCACCTTCTGCTGATACTGCCTTGTTCGCAAAGAAATGACGGCTTGGGACCCTCCACCTTGGCTCAGCACAAGCCATCAATTCTCTGAAAGGTGCAGAGTCCACCACTTGAAAAGGGAGGGACTGCAGCACCAGCAACTTGGACAGGAGCACATTCAACTTCTGCGCCGTTGGATGAGTGTGCGCATACTGTTGTGTCTTGGACATGGCTTCGCCGATGGATTGTTGGCGGAATGACTGACTAAAAGCGGGAGAAGCAGGAGCATCTGGAGTGACAGAAGGAGGGTTTGACACACAGCTCCCTTCGGCTGAGGTGGTGGAGCCTTGGCTGGATGAAGGAGGGAGCGGATGGCCACTGGGTGATGCAGCAGGCTGGACCACTTCATCGGAGCCACGGTTCTTCCAGGCCACTTTATGGTGGCAAAGCATGTGTTGATGCAGGGCTGTGGTGCCTACATTGGGACCCTGGCCACGCTTCACCTTCTGCCGACAGATGTTGCATGTGGCTACGTGAACCTCCTCCGGAATCCTGTACTTCCACACCGCCGAGTAGCTGATTTTCCCACCTACAGTCCGCACTAATTGACTGCTACTGGCGCTGTTTTCAGGAACCCGTGTTTCACTACCTCCCGGAAAGGTAGGCTGCTGCGAAGCAGGTGGTCTCCCTTGGGCACGTTTGGCTCCTGAATTTCCACTTCTGCCACCACGCTGACTGCCAACCGTGCTGCCGCCTTGCTGCCTCAAGGGCAACCTGCAACTCTCTTCTCCTGATGATGATGAGGCCCCTTCTGCACCCGGCTCCCAATTGCGATCGGCTTCATCATCATCAACAGGTGTGTGCTCGTCACTGATGTCCTCCTCAGGTTCCCCAACAGTGTCTGCTTCAGGACCATGAACCCTTGCAACACCGCCTCCCATGTCACTCTCTGCATCACTACTTGGCCGCCTAGCGGAGCAAGCGGCGCATGTCTCCTCCCCTTCTTGGCTTTCCAGTAGCTGCTGACTGTCCTCTATTAGATCGTCCTCAGTAAATAGTGGAGCTGAACCCACAGCATAAGATACTACACTGGGAGAGGGAACAGCATAAGACAAAGGCAATGGGAGGACAGGGACTGCTCCCG
Organism: Hyla sarda; assembly: GCF_029499605.1. Lineage (NCBI taxonomy): Eukaryota > Metazoa > Chordata > Amphibia > Anura > Hylidae > Hyla > Hyla sarda. Next base: position 32,190,054 of record NC_079191.1, on the reverse strand, counting down.
GGCCATGCCAACTGAGGGTTGTGTCTGAGGAACCCACCGACTGTTGACTGGGGGTGTCAGATGTCACTTGTGATGATGTGGATGAGCGTGTTAACCAATCGACGACGGCAGAAGGGTTGCTGGTCGAGACACGACTGCTGGCTGATAACGGGAGCTCAGGCCTCTCGCTGCGACTCCTGCTGCCACTCGTCCCTAGGCTGCTGCCAACTCTGCCTGAAGTATTTAGGCCTCTGCCACTCCTCTGTGCATGTCCTGGCACTTCTCTGCCTGACATACTATAGTGCGTATATGAGGGTATTACAATACGCTACACTACTCTTTAAACAGTATTTGTCTAGAACAGCAGCAGGTGATAACTTATGGCTGTCCTTTTACAGTATGTAGGCTCTTGACAGGTACAAAATGGTACAATACTTTGATTTACGTATGCGGTATGCACTGATGAGGACAGTAATATGCGCAACTATACGCAGAAAAAAAATCTGTATTTTTGTAAAACACCAGCCGGTGAGTACTATTGTTTGGACTTTGACAGTGTGTAGCCCCTTGACAGATTAACAGGTACAAATTGGTACAATACTTGAATGTATGTATGTATGCGATATGCACTGATGAGGGCAATAATATGCGCAACAATACGCAGAAAAATAAGTATTTTTTAAAAACACCAGTAGGTGATTACTTTTGCCAGGAGTCAGGACTTTCCCTGTATCTAGACTTGTTACAGATACAGAATAGTAGACTGTTTGATGTAAGCACTCTGTCACACAATTCTGAGCAGCAGGAGATTTGTGGAGCAAAAAAAAATAATTGGGCTGAAAAACTAGCAGATAAAATGCTTCAGAAAGTTCAGGCAGCTTGGAGATCTGTATGAGGCAGCTGACAGCTATCTGCCCCTCTCTGCTGCAATGCTCAATAACGTGAATAGGAGGTTTAGCAATCAATGATCCTTCTCAGAGTAACAGCAAAGCACTCTGCACTCCTGCCTTTCCCTAATGCTGATGTGACTAGCAGTTGCAGTGTAACGCTGTGGTATGAGCTATTCACACACACGCAGTCCCGTCCTCTCTATCTGAGTGCATAGATGAAATGAAGAGAGGCAAGATGGCTGCCAATTATATAGGGCTTTGACATCACAGGGGTCAATGAATGCTGATAGGCTGCATCTCACAAGTGATTCAGGGTCAGCCCGCCTACCTTCATTCCCGCCAGTGGCGTAGCGTGGGTTGTCAGTACCCGTGGCAAGGCAAGTAATTTGTGGCAAATGTCAGGGGGGCATTATATGTGCATTATATGAGCACATGACAGGGGGCCTCTGTCATGTGCCCCCACATATATTGCCCCCTGACATGTGCCCCTCACATATAATGCCCCCCTGACATGTGACCCTGACTTATAATGTCCCCAGTCCTGTGCCCCTCACATATAATGCCCCATGTCCTGTGCCCCTCACATATAATGCCCCCCTGACATGTGCCCCTCACATATAATGCCCCCTGAGGGGGCAGGACAGGGGACATTATATGTGAAGGGCACATGTCAGGGGGGGCATTATATGTGAGGGGCACAGAACATGGGGTATTATGTATGAGGGGCACATGACAGGGGGGGGTCCTGTAATGTTCCCCCACATATAATACCCCCCTGACCTGTGCCCCTTACTCATCATTTGCCCCTCTCACTTATAATTTGCTCCCCCCTCCCCTTTCTCACGCTTGTAACCCTTCTCCCACGCTGTGGCTGCTCCATTCCTGCAGTCAGTGAGAGCCACGGGGAAGTGATCTCCGGGCGCCGGCGCGATGATGTGATGTCATCGCGCCGGCCTGCCATGATTTGCTCTCACTGACTGCAGGAATGGAGCAGCCGTGGCGTGTGATAGCAAGGTGACGGGCGTGAGAAAGGGGTGGTGGAGCGGGACAGCCGACAGCTCCCGCTCCACCATGCGATAGTTCAGGAAGAGGGGCAACAATCTCGGGCGGGGGGGGGGGGGGCAATTGCCCCGTTGCCCCCCCTGGATCCGCCACGGCTTCCACAGTGGGCGGCTATCCCGCGGCTCGGATAGGATTCGCACAGCCAGCACTGCAGAGAGAGCGAGTGAGCCAGGCAGGGGCAGAGAGCTGTGAGTGCGAGCGCGCCCCCCCCAGATGTTGCGCCCGGTGCGGCCGCCCCCCCCCCCCCTGCACCCCCCACGCTACGCCTCTGATTCCCGCCGCTGTTTCCCACCCTCCCATAATCCCCTGCCCCATGTACTCACATGTGCATCCGCCATTTTAGGTCTCCAATAGCCTGGACCGCTGTAAAATGAAGTTTAATGAAGAGATTTGCGTGATCGAATAGCGGCGATATTTGTATTCGTTGCAAATCGAATATTTCATGAAATTCGTAATGAATTTGGGATCGTCAGCTTCGATTCGCTCATCTCTATATATAATGTGAGGGGTGGACCAACTTAATTCTGGCATTGATGTAAGAAAACATAATGGGGTTGCCTAATTTGGATGGAAATGTTTAGTAAAAAGGATACAACTAGTACTATTAGTAGATCCAACTCCAAATTTATACTAGGCCCAAGTACTGGTAGAACTGACCACCTAAGCCTGAATTGTTTTGGACTTTTTAGATATGGTTGCACTGATCCTTCTTATAGTTTTCCTCTGTTCATCATAGAATGAAGCTATAAAACCTGGAAATTGACAGATGGTGGCAGAAGGGGCTTTTTGTCTCCCTGTAGACTGTATATTATATATATAGGTGCCACAGAATGTCCTAAGTGGACTTTTTTCTTTTTTTCTAGTAATATTTATGGCAGTGTTCCAGCTGTCTTTAGATTTAGCATTTCACAAAAAGCCTTGTGCTCATTTTTGAGTGATGTTCCGGAATTATTATCCCATTGATGATTATTGCTCCTAAGACATTTCATGGTTACAAAGCGATTTGTCAAAGACTAGATAAGATTTAATGAACCTATTTGATCAGATGCTACGGGCCCTTAGTGCACAATCAACGATAGGCCCCACCGACTACCGTGTGATATTTAGAGCATCAATGGCCTATAAGTCTCAACTGGTCTTTATTAAGGACACTTCTCCTTAAAGGGGTACTCCGCAGCTCAGCGTTTGGAACAAAATGTTCCGAATGCTTAGAGCCGGCGCAGCGAGCTTGTGACGTCATAGCCCTGCTCCTCATGATGTCACGTCCCTCCCTCTCAATGCAAGTCTATGGGAGGGGGCGTGACAGCCGTCACGCCCCCTCACATAGACTTGCATTGAGGGGGAGAGCGTGACGTCATGATGGGGCGGGGTTATGACTTCACAAGCTTCTGTTGCCGGCTCCAGCGTTGTTCCAAACACTGAGCAGCGGAGTACCCCTTTAAGTAGAAACATTACCTCTTTAGTTCCCCAATGATAGGCCACTGAGTAGCCAACCAATGCCCTGCTCTTTATTGTCAAGGGGCAATAACCCAGAAACAGATGGGTAACTCGTCTGCAGAAGGGTTTTCTTTCCTCCTGGAGAGATTTCTGGCTTGGCACACATTCCCAGTCAGGTCATAAGACTCTGAGTTGGAGTGAAACATTGACTTTTAAGGAAAAGCTACCTGAACAGGGGGGCGTGAGCGAGCTGCTTTACATATCCTTTCTTCCCAGAATTCAGACCGAAGCATCTTAAGTCTCCACACATCTTTATTACATTCTCCTTAAAGAGCAACATTACCCTTTAAAGGGGTACTCCGATGGAAATAAAAAAAATCAAATCAACTGGCTCCAGAAAGTTAAACAAATTTGTAAATTACTTCTATTAAAAAATCTTAACTCCTCCAGTGCTTATCAGCTGCTGTATGCTCCAGAGGAAGTTGAGTTGTTCTTTTCAGTCTGACCACAGTGCTCTCTGCTGCCACCTCTGTCCATGTCAGGAACTGTCCAGATTAGGAGCAAATCCCAATTGCAAACCTCTCCTGCTCTGAACAGTTTCTGACATGGACAGAGGTGTCAGCAGAGAGCACTGTGGTCAGACAGAAAAGAACAACTCAACTTCCTCTGTAGTATACAGCAGCTGATAAGTACTGGAAGGATTACGATTTTTTGATAGAAGCAATTTACAAATCTGTTTAACTTTCTGGCACCAATTAATTAGAATTTTTTTCCCCCTTTAAGTCCTATTTATAATACCGATGTCTTCTTATGGTGCAGAGAACCCCCTCAGGCACTAGGACCTGAATGTGACTGCTATTTTCACAAACACACATGAACACACATACATATACATAGTATTGCTCGCGAATATTCGCAATGCAAATTTTATTCGCGAATATCACATATTCGCGAATCTTCGCAAATATAGCACTATATATTCGCAATTACGAATATTTTTTTTTTTTCACAGTACACATCACAGTGATCACCCCTCTCTGCTTCCAGCTTGTGTGGTGTAAAGAAGGCTCTAATACTACTGTGTGAGACTGGCGTACAAATGTTCGCATATGCTAATTTTCGCATATGCTAATTTTTGTATATATGTGAATTTTCGCATATGCCAATTTTCTCATATGCTAATTTTCGTTTATGCTAATTTTCGCATATGCTAATATGCATTCGTCCATATATTTGCGAAATATCGCAAATTCGAATATAGCCTATGCTGCTCAACACTACATATACACAAGACATGTTACAGTAGTATAATACCTGCAAGAAGACAGTCCTTTTCTATATGTGCTCTTAGAGGGGCATTCTACCCATGACTCTACTCTGTTAGTTCCAGTAGGAAGCCACAAGCGAGAAATTACTTTAGGTCTGGTGGCCCGGCCTTTCTACTGTATGCATTATATGGTTGACCATTGTATTTTTTGAAAGTTAACTCCCCCCCTTTGTTTTAGATTTACAGTCTATTCATTACAGCTGAGGACTAGATATTAAGATGGAATATGAGGTTGGGATATGAGGTCAGGACATGAGGACAGGATATAAGGACGAGATATGAGGATAGGATACAAGGACGGGATATGAGGTTGGGATATGAGGTCGGGATATGAGGATAGGATATAAGGACGGGATATGAGGTTGGGATACGAGGATGGGTTATTAGGACAGGATATGAGGTCGGGATACGAGGATGGGTTATGAGGACAGGATATGAGGTCAGGATATGAAGTCAGAATATGAGGACAAGATAGGAGGTCTGGATATGAGGACAAGAGCGTCATTGTTGCATTTCCTCTTCCACAAGATTCCAGAAGCAAGACCGGGCAATTCCGGGTACTCAGCTAATTAAAAAATAAATACTGGATTTAAACCCAATATCATTTTCATTAATATAAACATAATAAATAAGAATAACAATAAATAAAAAAATAACTAATTTAGTGCAAATTTCTTTGTAAATCAAATATATATTATCAAGTAATATATTTGTATGTAAATTATGATTATTTTTTTTTACCCATCGGTGATGCATGGACAGCAACATTTCAATCTTTTCCTGGATTGAAACATTGTTATCGCTTTATGACAAATGAATAAATTCCTTACATTTGACTCCTGGAGTGCTGCCTCTTTACCTTTTGTATTGTTGGATTGATTTGATCATTTTTGGATAACCCCTTGGAATAAAAAGACACGTTACCATCACCCATCAGTTTGCCATAAAGCATTCCTCAGATCTACAGTAGTTTTCCCCGATTTGTACAGGAAGTTGTAAACACATACAGGAAGTAATTTGATTTGTTATGATAAGCCACTCCATTCAAAGCATAAAATTTGCCTAAACAGCCGGACAGTCCTCCCATCACACTTTTAGATTTGGCCATACTTATTTAACAATAACTTACAGATGATCCACCCTTGACTTGTTCCGGCAGCTGCAAACTATTTTATTCTTATTTCAGGCCTTTAGGGAATTTTATGTTTCCCATGAAGCTAAAATAATTCTAATTAAAAGGTAAATAAAATAAATAAATAAGATCCAAACATTTAGAGCCTGAGAGGCATTTTTTATTTTATTTTAGATCTGGGTATTTGTTTAAGAGCGACCATTTTTCTGTTTCTTCAGACCTTTCGATCAATGGAGAGAAAAAAAAAAGGAAAATTTATGTTGTCACATAATACAGGTTTATTTTACTTAATTCTTTCACTGCTTGTCGAGCAGTAACAAAATAATGTCTTTCTATTTTCTTCTCTCGTCAGTGCTGTAGGAGCACTTGTGGTGAGCGCACATTACCGCAAACTCTTATGATGCTTGCTGTCAAAGCCATTTATTTATGCAACTGCCTTGGAAAGGCCCGAGGCCTGTAAGCAGCCATGAAAGATTTCAGAGTCATGGTGTGGGGTCATGAGAGGGAAAAAAAAAGAAAAGCACAAAAAAAGTAAAAAAAAAAAAAAAAAAATCCTTGTGCTGGTTATGAGAAAGGATCTGACACAGGAAATAGTCACATATGGCTCTGATTTGTAACGTCCGGGACTTCCCTTTCAGATCTCATTATATCCACAGCTCAGAGCCGAGTGTGGCATTCGTTTCTTGTTCTCCTCGTCCAGTGAAATTACCGTGCAGCCCAAAACAGATGGTAGCGAGGTGATGGCTTCTTCACTTTATGGCGAGAGTCCGAAATTGCATTTGTACATGGCCCGGAAAAGCTGACAGTTTTAAAGCAGCCTGTGAACATCAATACGGCTCTGTTGTGTCCAAGAAATCACATGGGGGTCGGAAAAATAAAACCCACCACTACTGTACCATTCATTTTGTATTATATGGAAAAATTATGTTTTCCTGGTGTGTATTGGTAGTAAGATGTGTATATATATATTTTTATTTTTTTATTTATTATTTTATTTATTCTTTTATTATTATATTTATATTTTTTGTTTTATTATTTGATATATTAATTTACTTATTCTATTATTTGGAACTGGGTTTATTCATGTATTAAATTACTGTTTTAAATTATTATCATCATTGTCTCTTTATTTTTAAACTGAGTTTTACATTATTTTATAGATTTATTTGATTAATTATTCATTTTTATCATCATTATTTAAAAAAAAAATATTGGATTTATACTAGATTATTTGTTTGTTTATTTATTATATTATATTATTTTTTAATAAATATTAAAAAAAAAAATATTTGCCTTAAACTACACCTATGACTGCTGCTATTGTGCAGTTTTGAGTGTTCCTAAAAAAAAACTATTTTTATGACATTTTCAGGATTTAACCCCTTCCCTTTCTCGGGCCATTTTATCATTTTTGCATTTCTAAAAATCAGAACACTTTAAATTTTCCACCTAAAGACCCATATGACACTTGCATTTTGCACCACCACTTTTACTTTGTAATACCATTAATCATTTCAACACAAAATCTACCGCAAAACCATAAAAAAATATTTGTGGGGTGAAATTGTAAGAAAAAAAACACCATTTTGTTAATTTTGGGGGCTTCCGATTCTAGGCAGTGCACTGTTCAGTACAAATGACACCTGATCTTTATTCTGTAGGTCCATACGGTTACAAGGATACCTAAATTATATAGGTTTTGTTTTATTTTACTACTTTAAAAAAATGATAACTACATGCACCAAAATTAGTTTGTTTAAAATTGTCCAATTCTGACCCCTATAACTTTTTTATTTTTCCGTATACAGAGATGTATGAGGGCTCAATTTTTTGCACCATGATCTGAAGTTGTTATCGGGATCATTTTTATTTTAATGGTACCTTTTGATCGTGTTTTATTCATTTCTTTCTAGTATATGAAGTCACCAAAAATACGCATTTGTGGACTTTGGATTTTTTTTTACGCTTGCGCCTTTCACCGGGCGGTTTAATTAACATTATATTTTAATAGTTCGGACATTTACACATGTGGCAATACCACTTTTTTTATTTATTTTTTTATTTGAAAAATGGGAAAAGGGGGGTGATTTAAACTTTTACTAGGGAAGGGGTTAATACATATTTATTTACTTTTTTTTTTACACTTTTTTTTGGTCCCCATAGGGGACTATACCATGCAATCTTTAGATTGCATACACTGATCAATGCTTCACCATAGGAGAGCATTGATCACTGTTATCGGTGCTCCATTGCTTCAGCCTAGCAAAGCTGACTGAAAGCCTGGAGCACCAATCGGAAGGCAGGGAGGAAGGTAAGACAACTCTCTCTATCCTCTCAGCTGATCCGTATGGCACGGTTTTGCTGCAGCAGTCCCGATCAGCTCACTGAGTTACCCGGGAATGGAATCAAGCACTTTTAGATGCCGCAATCAACTTTGATTGATCGGCGATGTCAGGCATTAGCCGGGGGTTCTGGTTGCTGATAGCAACTGGGACCCACAGTGTATAATGCAAGCTTACCCGCTGAGCGCACGTCATACAGTGGGAGCCCGCAGTGGACTTACATATACGTTTATTTGCGGGAATGGGTTAAAGGTGTTTTTTTGTTTTTTTTTTACTTTTTTCATAGACTACTTTATGCTAAAAACTATTTTCAAGAAAAGAAAGACAACAAAAAAAAGTAACAATATGGTCTAGAAACCAAAACAGAGATCCCTGAACAACATCCTGCTCACTTTAGCGGCAAGTTCTACCAAATGAAAATGGTATATGTGTTTAAAGTCGGGTTTTTGCAGCGGTCAGGAATTTATATAAATGTGACTTTTTAAAAGGTGCAAAATTTGGCTCAAACCCTTTAAAAAAGCGCAAATCACCTCCAAAAAAATGGCATTGAAAACTCACATTACAAAAATTGGGTGAAATTACTCATTAATATAAGCAGATCACCTTGTTGTTGAAACATATATATATATATATATATATATATATATGTGTGTATATATGTATATATATATATATATATATATATATATATGTGTGTGTGTACAGGAGAATACAGCAGCACACTGCTAGCACAAAGATACAGATAAAACATGAAATGCTATATTGCTACAATGCAAAAAATGCAAAAATGAGGTACTTAGCTCACAATTTGGCTGCCAAATAGTTTGGACCATCCCACCACGATAAGGTGACCTCATTGGGATGGACCCTACACTGTGAATATGCCTCTGTGTAATCAGTTACCAGGCTTGCAAGGTCTGAGACATCCAGCACCTTATACAGCTCCTGATAGAGGTGGGTGGGGTGCAGGAGCCAACATGGAGGTAGCCACTCCTCCGTATGTATAACACAAACAAGGATAAGTTGGCCAGCACATACTGTATGCGCTGGCCAACTTATCCTTGTTTATATATATATATATATATATATATATATATTTCCTATACAATTACGTTTAACACACAAGGAATCACCTCTGAAAGAGCTTCCTGTAACACTCACCTGTAAGGTGGGTAAATTCACACATATTTCTGAAATTGCACCAAATTTATAGCCCGACTTGCGCCTTTTTGTAAATTTGGTGCAGTGAGTTAAACAGCCACCCATGAAAAAAAGGAATAAAAAATCACATACCACAGTCATTATTCGTAAATACCCCCCTTTATACCCACAAAGACCTAGAGGCTTGAATTCCTAATTTTTTTCCTGCATAGACCAAGACAAGTATGACCGGACAACTTGAATGTTTGCAGAATGGTTTTTCAGAAAAAATGTGTTTCTAAAGCCAAAACATCTACCCCCCCCCCATCTTCTAACATCTATTTCTTGCTTAATATTTCCATGTTTTGCATACAAAAATACAACAAAATACCATGGCCCAGATTTATCAAACTGTGTGAGAGAAAAAGTGATTTTCCCACCACAACCAATCACAGCTTAGCTTTCACTTTACCAGAGCTTGTTAGCTGAGCTGTGATTGGTTGTTGTGGGAAAATCCCTGTATTTTTCTCTCACACAGTTTGATAAATCTGGGCACATGTTCTTGGCGCGCTGAAAATTGTTTTTTAATTTGTTGTTTACCGTTTGACAAGAAAGGTCCATAGCTCCAAATGCGGAGACTTGGTTAGAAAACATGAATCTTTGGATTCAATTTTCTTAACATGAAACAGAATGTAGATCGTCTTGTTATTCTATCAAACATTTCAGCATTCATAGGTCACTTGGTTGAATTCGTTGGTTTTTATCCACTCTGACTGGTCTCTTTGAGGAGAAGCCCGGGGGCGATTTTGCTCCTGCCCTTCGCGTGCTACATTGAGTGTCTCTTCTTCACTCGCATTATGAGAGTCAGCTGTGAGCAGGCCGCGCTATTGTCTCTTTCTCTCGCAGACCTCTTACAAGAACCCCTGCTTGGAGGTTCATGATGAAGTAATCCGATTAGGCCTTTTTGCAGGGAAGAGTACATAGGGAGTTCCTTTTTTCAATGTGCTACTTAGCGGATAAATGTGTTTTGTGGGAAATTGCAAATGACATTATGATTACTAAGGCCAGTGTGGGTTTCATTTAAAAGTGATCAAAATCAACAGGCCGCAGAAAATTGGGATTGGCAGAAGAATATCCCAAGTGAGAGAATCTCTTTATGTAACTACCGAAAACGTGTTAACTGTTTCAGCAGCTGAAGGAGACTGAGCCAAGAAAATTCCTCCGGGAAATTGATGTAAGAGGTTGCAGGTACCTTAAACCGAAGACAAAGAAAAACAAATAGAATAGTCAACTTTATAAATTTTTTGTTTATTTATTTATTTATTTTTTTTCTCACATTTACTTCTTTCAAATTTTGCTTAAAAATTCTGCATGAATTTATAGCCAATACACTTCAATGGGATTCTGAAGAATTACTGCAGCAGGAATCCCATTTAGTAAGTTGGCTATAACTTCATAATGAAATTTTCGCGCAAAATTCCATGCAGAATTCTGCCATGTGAACATAGCCTTTGAGATTTAGGGTGCTCATACACCCTGCAGCTGAGTCACCACACGCAGTTTACCGCTAACAGTCATGTTATGGCGGCAAATAGTGGTAAACTGCATTCTGAACAGTGTACGTGCACCCTTAAAAGGGTATAGCCAACACAATAAACTGATGTGAATCAGACCCAATTATAAAAAAAAATAATATTAATAATAATAATAATAATTAGGTTATCCAAAAAAATGTCTATTCTTGTGTCCAAATGTATCCTTTTACTGTTGATTGCTTGTTGCTTAGGGTTACCGCCACCACTTCGATCTTGCAGTAATGGCTGTGGTTCTTGGGAGTGCACATTATAAAGCCTACAATGCGTAGACCTTAAAGGGGTATTCCAGGAAAAAACTTTTTTTTTTATATATCAACTGGCTCCAGAAAGTTAAACAGATTTGTAAATTACTTCTATTAAAAAATCTTACTCATTCCAATAATTATCAGCTGCTGAAGTTGAGTTGTTCTTTTCTGTCTGGCAACAGTGCTCTCTGCTGACATCTCTGCTTTTCTCGGGAACTGCACAGAGTAGAAGAGGTTTGCTATGGGGATTTGCTTCTACTCTGGACAGTTCCCGAGACAGGTGTCATCAGAGAGCACTTAGACAGAAAAGAACAACTCCACTTCAGCAGATCATAAGTACTGAAAGGATTAAGATTTTTTAATAGAAGTAATTTACAAATCTGTTTAACTCTCTGGAGCCAGTTGATTTATAAAAAAAAAAAAAAAAGTTTTTTTTCCTGGATTACCCCTTTAAGCTCTCACATCAGCATGTTCATCTGCCTCTCCTTCATTATCTTACCTATATTGCAGTTATCTATATATACTAGTACACAGGTAACTTCTGGTCACAAATATTTTTTATTGAACTGCTTTATTGTGCACCAGCTTAGCCTAGCACATTATTCTATTAGTATGGCACTATGCTAGTACCATTGCGTCCGATGCTATTAGCATAGCACACTTGGCTAATCTGGTGCATAGTAAAGCAGTCCTATAAAAAAAATGTATTCATGCCCACCTGAGCTGTGCCCCCTGTCAGCATTTTGTGTGTGTTGCACCATGTTGCGTATAACGGTTGCTACAAAAATAACATAGCATATTAAGCTTTGCACACACAATGCTGACCTACAGTAACAATGTACGCTATTTTGCATAACACTTTTCCAAGCAACATTGCTCCTTGCTCCTCGTCCTGGACTGTAATTGCTCCCCTCCCATAGACATGTGATGCTAGTCGATCAGCAGTGGGAGCATGCATGTTCAGACAAAAATGGGACTCATGACACCAGAGCAACGCTTGCCTGAACTGTTAGGCAGGCACAAGCTTCCCCCCTGCATCCAACACAGTAAAGGCCAAGCAGCATGGAGGAGAGAGGTAAAGGCTAACAATTGGAATATTCCTTTAAGCTGGCCATATACATCAAAGGAGTATTTTGACCCCCCCCCCCCCGACATGTTATGCCGTCTGATCGCGGGGGGGTCTGGTCGCTGGGAGCCGGTGTGAGGTGGTTTTTTGCGCCCCCGTAGATCCATGCGTCCGCTCCTCCCCCAGCTCTCCGAACATTTCTGAAGCTAGAGCTGGGGCAAGGGGAAGAAGGAGGTACACGCCCCCTCCCTCATCTCCCCTCCCTGAGCTCGACCGCTCGGCTGGACGCAGATCTCTACGGCACGCCCCCTCCTTGAGGACATAGATCACCAAGGCAGGTCCCCTCCCTCATCTCCCATCCCTGAGGAAATAGAGCAGTGCTCCCAATGAGCTCTTTGTGTAAAGGGGGACATACTGCATGGGCTAAAGGGGGACATTTAGCCCATGCAGTATGTCCCCCTTTAGCCCGTGCAGTATGTCCCCCTTTAGCCAGTGCAGTATGTCCCCCTTTAGCCCGTGCAGTATGTCCCCCTTTAGCCAGAGCAGTATGTCCCCCTTTAGCCCCTGCAGTATGTCCCCCTTTAGCCCGTGCAATATGTCCCCCTTTAGCCCGTACAGTATGTCCCCCTTTAGCCCGTGTAGTATGTCCCCTTTTACACTGGGTATGTCCTCATTGGGAGCACTGCTCTATGTCCTCAGCTCGGGGAGATGAGGGAGGGGACCTGCCATGGAGATTTACGTCCTCAGGGAGGGGAGATGAGGGAGGGGACCTGCCGTGGAGATTTACGTGCTCAGGGAGGGGAGATGAGGGAGGGGACCTGCCGTGGAGATCTATTCCCTCAGGGAGGGGGCGTGCCGTGGAGATCTGCGTCCAGCCGAGGTCAGGGAGGGGAGATGAGGAAGGGGGCGTGAACCTCCTCCCTCCCCTTGCTCGGCCCTCCCCCAGTTCTAGCTTCGGAAATGTTCAGAGAGCTGGGGGAGGAGCGGACGCATGGATCTACGGGGGCGCAAAAACCACCTCACACCGGAGCTGCGGTGTTCAGGAACGCAGGAGCCAGGGGCATAGACCCCATAGACATGAATGAAGGGGGCGTGATGGATCTGGCACGAAGCAAAAGTACACTCTGTGCATCAGATTACAGGTTGCCGCACCGGAGATCTCAGGGGGTCCCAGTGCCCGGACACCCTGTGATCAGACATGTTATCCCCTATACTCTGGATAGAGGATAACATGTCCTGGGGAGGAGTACCCCTTTAAGGTAATGTCGCCTGAATCTTCCAATTTTAATAGGACCGGTCTTACTTCTAAAGGCTCGTTCACACAGGTTCGCTCGTTCGCTCTGATATATAGAGCTCCGTTGTCGAAGGGGGATTCCAATGAAAACATTTTTTTTCATATCAACTGGCTCCAGAAAGTTAAACCGATTTGTAAATTACTTCTCTTAAAAAAAATCTTAATCCTTCCAGTACTTATCAGCTGCTAAAGTTGAGTTGTTCTTTTCTGTCTGACAACAGTGCTCTCTGCTGACACCCCTGTCTGTCTCAGGAATTGTTCGGAGCAGAAGAGGTTTTGCTCTGGAAATTTGCTCCTACTCTGGACAGTTCCTGAGACAGACAGACAGGTGTCAGCAGAGAGCACTGTTGTCATACAGAAAAGAACAACTCAACCTCAGAAGCTGATAAGTACTGGAAAGATTAAGATTTTTTAATAGTAGTCATTTACAAATCTGTTTAACTTTCTGGAGCCAGTTGATATGAGAATTATTTTTTTTTTTTACAGGAATACCCTTTTAAGACTGGAGCTAAGCGGAGAAAAAAAATACTGCATTTCCTCTGCTCAACTACTGTAAAATACCGGACACCCAAAGGACACCATTCAGAGAAAAATTATTGGGCAGTAAAAATTCAAAATGCTCGAGTTGCGAGTCCAAAATCCAAAATTAGATGGTCGGCAAGTCCTGTAGAACTGGACTGCTCGATCTATTGTTCTTAGGGAGATAAGTTGCCGCCAAAGGAGTCTAGCAGTGACTTTCTCCCCTATCTCCATTGAGAACACATGAGCACTTGGCAGAATGTTCATGGGTATGAGGTGATTGGGAAAAATACTTGTTGGCTAAACAATTTTTTTTTTAACCAAATGTTATGTGTATTGTCACATTTACACCTATCCCTACCGTCATTTGGTAAACACCAATTCATCCGGTCAAGATCCATTCCTGCCATGTTTTTAGTGAAATGCAATTTTTTTTATTTTTTTTTTTGTTGAGAAAACGAATTAGAAAAGATGGCAATTTTTCAAACCATAACTATTTACTTTTATGGTAAAAAAAAAGGAACAGTCAATACATCATTTTTTTTAATTTTTTTATCTTATTAAATGTAATAAAAAAAAGGACCAGAAGCAGAGTAAAACAAATTTGTAGGTTATTTATTACAAAACAAAAATTCTCCGGTGGTAGGGAGTAAAGCTGGCTAAAAACAAGAAGAACTTGTCACATGACAACTATTTCTCCCAACTACGCCATAAATAGGTCCACTCAGGTAGCAATTTCAATATAGGGATATGTCGGCACTTCCGTGGAATCTGCGGTGGTGCACGAGGTAGGGTAAAGCCACAGGTAGAAGAAAGATTATACCCAGCACTCACCAGTAATGAACAGTGAAGATTTATTATGCCATAGTGTAGTACAAGGACGGGTTTCGGCATGGGAGCCTTCCTCAGCTGTCTGCCTATAGGCAGACAGCTGAGGAAGGCTCCCACGCCGAAATGCGTCCTTGTACTACACTATGGCATAATGAATATTCACTGTTCATTACTGGTGAGTGCTGGGTATCATCTTTCTTCCACTCAGCTAGCAATGCCTCATCTCCCATGGAAATAGACAAACTACTCCAACATGCCCCATCCCTTACCCCCAACATCTGACATGTTAAATTGTTGTCCAATCTCACTGAAATAAGTGGTTTCGGTCTAGTTTTATGTAATGTGTATGGACATGACTCCGGACAACCTAAGCTGGATTCGGTCATGCCAATTTGAGGTCTCTAGCCTCTGAGGTGATGATTGATAGAAATGATTGATAGAAACCTTGTTGGTTCCTTTTTGGCTTGTATATGGATGACTGAGGTCAGAAAAACCCTCGGAAAGTGTCCCTACACATTAGAAGGTTTGTTGACCGAACAGCTATTCCTACTGATCCCCTAATACAAATGAGCCTACAAGTTTATTGCATGGGAAGAGGGGAGAAACAGTCTTTCAGACACCTTTGTTGGCCACTTATCTTCCCCCAAAACAATAGGATCAAACATGTTTGAGTCCAACAGTCTGCTCTTTCCATCCCCTGACATCTGCCATAAGGGGTAAGTTAGGACCGCCTCATACACATTACATTGGTGGCGGATCTTGCAGTAATTGCTGGGTTCGGCCAATATTATTCTAGTGTGTGTGGGCAACATAACTTGGCTTAAAGGGGTACTCCCCTGGAAAACATTTTTTTTATTTTGAAATCAACTGGTGCCAAAAAGTTAAACAGAACTTATCAGCTGCTGTATACTATGGAGGAAGTTCTTTTCTTTTTGAGTTTCCTTTCTTCCTGACTAGTGTTGCTCACGAATATTCGCAATTCGAATATTATTCGCGAATATTGCATATTCGCGAATTCGCGAATTTCGCGAATATAGCGCTATATATTCGTAATTACGAATATTCGTTTTTTTTTTTTTTTTTTTCACAGTACACATCACAGTGATCACCCCTCTCTGCTTCCAGCTTGTGTGGTGTAAAGAAGGCTGTAATACTACTGTGTGAGACTGGCGTGCGAAAATTCGCATATGCGAAAATTTGCATATGTGAATTTTCGCATATGCGAATGTTCACACATGATAATCTTGTATATGCTAATATTCACATATGTTAATTTTCGCATACACGAATATTCGCATATGCGAAAATAAAACGATAATATAACGAATATGCGAATATTCGCGAATATATGACGAATATTCGTCCATATATTCGCGAATATTCGCGAATTCGAATATGGCCTATGCCGCTCAACACTATTCCTGACCACAGTGCTCTCTGCTTACACCTCTGTCCATTTTAGGAACTGTCCAGAGCAGGATAGATTTGCTATGGGGATTTGCTCCTACTCTGGACAGTTTCTAAAATGGACAGAGGTGTCAGCAGAGAGCACTGTGGTCAGACAGAAAGGGAATTCAAAAAGAAAAAAAACTTCCTCTGTAGTATACAGCAGCTGATAAGTACTGGAAGGATTAGGATTTTTAAATAGAAGTTATTTACAAATATGTTTAACTTTCTGGCACCAGTTGATTTAAAAAACAAGTTTTCTAGTGGAGTATCCCTTTAAATGTCATTTAGGTCTACAGAGGTGGCATCAACATTAGTATTATGTATTATATTTTCTTCTAGAATGTTCTTAATATCTACATAATTCTTTTCTTCCCAGGGATTTACAAGAAGGATGATCTTTGCTCCTACAAATCAGAATCTCAGACTCACGTATGTCAACAGATCGACCACACAGTTGTCATCCTTGAAGTCCTCTCAGTCGTCACAGAGCCTATCTCTCCAGTCTTATCAGTCACCAGCAACTTCGTCCAAGTGTTTGTCAGTGGACAGAATCCTAAGAACGGGGACAAAACCGGCAACACTTTTTACTCTATCTTACCAGCAAAAAAAATTTCAAAGGTGTGTTTCGGTGGCCCAACTCCCAAGGCAATCCGACTCCGTCTCAATGGTGGTCAAAACTCTACCAGACTTATTTTGGCCCTGTTTTATGATGTCCCAAATAGTTTCTATATTGTGTGGAGGGGCAGGAAATACTCAACAAATTTCTATGACTCTGAGCCTAAACTCCAAAGCAGCGACCAAAGTTTTTTCAGTTTCCGAGATAATTTGTTGTACGTCATTCTTCAAGGAGATGAACCAGTTGAGATAGGGACCAATCTATCCATCCACTTATTTCTCTATGTTCCTTCAGAAACAAACAAAGACCTATACAACCAGCTACCAATGCTGCTGGCAACATTTTTAAGAGTTGCCCCATCTCAGGTAACAATAGTGCAGAGCTTACAAGGACAGGCGGAGACCTTAGAGGCCTTGATGGACAACCACTTTAAGCGTAAGCGGCACTGCCCTAGAGTACATGAAGAGAAACCTAGAGTTAAACGTCAGGCTGAACCAACTCTTAGAGGAGACCATGCTGGGAAAAAAAAAGAAAACCTTATAGACGTGCTCATTGTGGAGATACGTGACATTGTTACACAAGAAGAAAGTGCAATGGCTGCTGCTTTGACCTTCGATAACTTGCAGAAGATTGCAACTAATATTATTGGTGCTTTACAGACTGGAGAGCTTGAGAAGGTCATTCCTATGCATATTGATTCATTGATGGTGATTGAGCCAACTCCTTGGAATAACAGCAGGTACTCCTGAGTATATAGAAGATACATTGATATTTCCATACATCAAGATAATACAATCTGTGCTTCTTTAAAGGGTACTCCGGCCCTAGATATCTTATCCCCTATCCAAAGAATAGGGGATTAGGTGTTTGATTGTGGAGATCCCGCCACTGGGGATCTCCAGACATCCGGTGCACGGAGAGGACTTCGCTCCATGCCGGATCACTGGTAATGCGAGGCAGAGGCTCGTGATGTCACGGTCACCCCCCGCTCGTGACGTCACGGCCACGCCCCCCAATGCAAGTCTATGGGAGGGGGCATGACAACCGTCATGCCCCTTCCCATAGACTTGCATTGAGTGGGCATGGCCGTGATGTCATGAGCGGGGCGTGACCGTGATGTCACGAGCCTCCGGTGCTGCACCTGATGCTCTAAACGAACGTGGGGGGGACGGAACAGGGAGATCCTGGGAACCCCCTTGATCAGACATCATATCTCCTATCCTTTGGATAGGGGATAAGATGTCTAGGGGTGGAGTGCCCCTTTAATGCTCCAGGGTAACTAGCAGATCAGTGACATGCTATAAACACATCTATAACACTATCTATAACAGCATACAGTATATGCTTATACTCATATACCCTATGTTCTTCTTTGAACACCATTTGTAGTTTATATACATTCCATCAGTTATTTGTTACAAAAAAAAACTTTATTTACTTGTACATTCAGAAATCATAAATGTCTGTCTGCAGAATTGTGAGCACAGCTCTGAAGCATAATATAGGTTTTAACTGGGAATCAAGCAATGTAGTGTATTTACAGTACATATGGAATGTTTTCAGGCCTCCTCTGCCCAGTGTGAGGTCCAGAGCACTCTGAATCAGGTTTTCATTACTTTGCTCTATTCAGCTTTTCCCTCAACATTAACCAGTCTTCCTGTCCCAGCTGATAAACAACCTTCACAACACGATTCTGCCCCACCATACTTCACTGTAGGGAGGGTTGTCACGATTCGGCTGGCAGGAGGTGGATCCTCTGTGCCAGAGAGGGATTGGCGTGGACTGTGCTAGTGGACCGGTTCTAAGCTGCTACTGGTTTTCACCAGAGCCCGCCGCAAAGCGGGATGGTCTTGCAGCGGCGGTAGCAACCAGGTCGTATCCACTAGCAACGGCTCAACCTCTCTGACTGCTGAAGATAGGCGCGGTACAAGGGAGAAGACAAGAGCAAGGTCGGACGTAGCAGAAGGTCGGGGCAGGCAGCAAGGATCGTAGTCAGGGGCAACGGCAGGAGGTCTGGAACACAGGCTAGGAACACACTGGGAAACACTTTCACTGGCACGATGGCAACAAGATCCGGCAAGGAAGGGAAGGGGAAGTGAGGTTATATAGGGAAGTGCACAGGTGAATACACTAATTAAGCCAACTGCGCCAATCAGCGGCGCAGTGGCCCTTTAAATCGTAGAGACCCGGCGCGCGCGCGCCCTAAGGAGCGGGGCCGCGCGCGCCGGGACAGGACCGACGGAGAGCGAGTCAGGTACGGGAGCCGGGGTGCGCATCGCGAGCGGGCGCCACCCGCATCGCGAATCGCATCCCGGCTGGAAGAGGTATCGCAGCGCACCCGGTCAGCAGGTCTGACCGGGGCGCTGCGATTGCGAGGATGTTGCGAGCGCTCCGGGGAGGAGCGGGGACCCGGAGCGCTCGGCGTAACAGTACCCCCCCCCTTGGGTCTCCCCCTCTTCTTGGAGCCTGAGAACCTGAGGACCAGACTTTTGTCTATAATGTTGTCCTCAGGTTCCCAGGATCTCTCTTCAGGACCACAGCCCTCCCAATCTACCAAAAAAAATCTTTTTCCTCTGACCGTCTTGGAGGCCAGTATCTCCTTTACGGAGAAGATGTCAGAAGAACCGGAAACAGGAGTGGGAGAAACAAGTTTGGGAGAGAAACGGTTGATGATGAGTGGTTTAAGGAGAGAGACATGGAAGGCATTGGGAATACGAAGAGAAGGAGGAAGAAGGAGTTTGTAAGAGACAGGATTAATCTGGCACAAGACTTTGAAAGGACCAAGATAGCGTGGTCCCAGTTTGTAACTGGGGACACGAAAGCGGACATATTTAGCGGAGAGCCATATCTTGTCTCCGGGAGCAAAAATGGGGGGGGGGGTTCTTCTTTTCTTATCGGCAAACCTTTTCATGCGGGATGAAGCCTGTAAAAGAGAATTTTGGGTCTCTTTCCATATGGTGGAAAGATCACGAGTTACTTCATCCACAGCGGGCAAACCAGAGGGCAAGGGAGTAGGGAGGGGGGGAAGAGGGTGACGGCCGTACACCACGAAAAATGGGGACTTAGCAGAAGATTCAGAGACTCTGAAGTTGTATGAGAATTCGGCCCATGGTAGAAGATCTGCCCAGTCATCCTGGCGGGAGGAAACAAAATGCCGTAAATAGTCACCCAGGACCTGGTTAATTCTTTCTACTTGCCCATTGGATTGGGGATGATAAGAAGAAGAGAAGTTTAATTTAATCTTGAGCTGTTTACAGAGGGCCCTCCAGAATTTAGACACGAATTGGACGCCTCTATCCGAGACGATCTGCGTGGGCAAACCGTGAAGACGAAAAATGTGTACAAAAAATTGTTTTGCCAACTGAGGCGCTGAAGGAAGACCAGGAAGAGGAATAAAATGTGCCATCTTGGAAAATCGATCAACGACCACCCAAACAACAGTGTTGCCACGGGATGGGGGTAGGTCAGTAATAAAGTCCATACCAATCAGTGACCAAGGCTGTTCGGGGACAGGCAGAGGATGAAGGAGACCAGCAGGCTTCTGGCGAGGAGTCTTATCCCGGGCACAGACAGTACAGGCCCGCACAAAATCAACAACATCCGTCTCCAGAGTCGGCCACCAATAGAAACGAGAGATGAGTTGCAGGGACTTTTTGATGCCCCCATGGCCTGCGAGGTGGGAGGAGTGACCCCATCTGAGAATCCCGAGACGTTGGCGTGGAGAAACGAAGGTCTTCCCTGGAGGAGTTTGCCTGATGGAGGCTGGAGAAGTGGAGATCAGACAGTCAGGAGGAATGATGTGTTGCGGAGAGACCTCTGCTTCCGAGGCATCCGAGGAACGAGAGAGGGCATCGGCCCTAATGTTCTTGTCGGCAGGGTGAAAATGAATTTCAAAGTTAAAACGGGCAAAGAACAACGACCACCTGGCCTGGCGAGGGTTCAGCCGTTGGGCAGACTGGAGATAGGAGAGATTCTTGTGATCGGTGTAAATGATAACTGGAAATTTTGATCCCTCCAGCAGATGTCTCCATTCCTCAAGTGCCAATTTAATGGCCAGTAGTTCTCGATCCCCGATGGAGTAGTTTCTCTCCGCCGGAGAGAAGGTCCTAGAAAAAAAACCACAAGTAACAGAATGCCCGGAAGAATTTTTTTGTAGAAGGACCGCTCCAGCTCCCACTGAGGAGGCATCTACCTCCAATAGGAAGGGTTTAGATGGGTCAGGTCTGGAGAGCACGGGAGCAGAAGAAAAGGCAGACTTGAGCCGTTTAAATGCGTCTTCCGCTTGGGGAGACCAGGACTTGGGATTGGCATTTTTCTTGGTTAAAGCCACGATAGGAGCTACAATGGTGGAAAAGTGTGGAATAAATTGTCTGTAATAATTGGCGAACCCCAAAAAATGTTGGATAGCACGGAGTCCGGAGGGGCGTGGCCAATCCAAGACGGCAGAGAGTTTATCCGGGTCCATTTGTAATCCCTGGCCAGAGACCAAGTATCCTAGGAAAGGAAGAGATTGACATTCAAACAGACATTTCTCCATTTTGGCATAAAGTTGATTGTCTCGAAGTCTCTGAAGAACCATGCGGACATGCTGGCGGTGTTCTTCTAAGTTGGCAGAAAAAATCAGAATATCGTCCAGATACACAACAACACAGGAATATAAGAGATCACGAAAAATTTCATTAACAAAGTCTTGGAAGACGGCAGGGGCGTTGCACAGGCCAAAGGGCATGACCAGATACTCAAAGTGTCCATCTCTGGTGTTAAATGCAGTCTTCCATTCGTCCCCCTCCCTGATGCGGATGAGATTATAAGCACCTCTTAAGTCCAGTTTGGTAAAGATGTGGGCACCTTGAAGGCGATCAAAGAGTTCTGAGATAAGAGGTAGAGGGTAGCGGTTCTTTATCGTGATTTTATTAAGTCCGCGGTAATCAATGCAAGGACGTAGGGAGCCATCTTTTTTGGACACAAAAAAAAATCCAGCTCCGGCAGGAGAGGAGGATTTGCGGATAAACCCCTTTTTTAAATTCTCCTGGATGTATTCAGACATAGCAAGAGTCTCTGGAGCGGACAGAGGATAAATTCTGCCCCGGGGTGGAGTAGTGCCCGGGAGGAGGTCAATAGGACAGTCATAAGGCCTGTGAGGAGGTAAAGTCTCAGCTTGCTTTTTGCAAAATACGTCAGCATAGTCCATATAAGCCTTAGGGAGACCGGTTACAGGGGGAACCACAGGGTCACGGCAGGGAGTACTGGGAACCGGTTTAAGACAGTCCTTGAAACAAGAAGTACCCCAGCTCTTGATCTCTCCTGTGGACCAATCAAGGGTTGGGGAATGGCGTTGAAGCCACGGTAATCCAAGGAGAATTTCGGAAGTGCAATTGGAGAGGACCAAAAACTCAATTTTTTCGTGATGAGGTCCGATGCACATTAGGAGGGGTTCCGTGCGGTAACGCACGGTACAGTCCAATCTTTGATTGTTAACACAATTGATGTAGAGGGGTCTGGCGAGACTGGTCACCGGGATGTTGAACCTGTTGATGAGGGAGGCCAAAATAAAATTTCCTGCAGATCCGGAGTCCAAGAAGGCCATAGTAGAGAAGGAGAAGATGGAGGAAGATATCCGCACAGGCACAGTAAGGCGTGGAGAAGCAGAGTAGACATCAAGAACTGTCTCACCTTTGTGCGGAGTCAGCGTACGTCTTTCCAGGCGGGGAGGACGGATAGGACAATCCTTCAGGAAGTGTTCGGTACCGGCACAGTACAGGCACATATTCTCCATGCGGCGTCGTGTCCTCTCTTGAGGTGTCAAGCGAGACCGGTCAACTTGCATAGTCTCCACGGCGGGAGGCACAGGAACGGATTGCAGAGGACCAGAGGAGAGAGGAGCCGGGGAGAAAAAACGCCTCGTGCGAACAAAGTCCATATCCTGGCGGAGCTCCTGACGCCTTTCGGAAAAACGCATGTCAATGCGAGTGGCTAGATGAATAAGTTCATGCAGGTTAGCAGGAATTCCTCGTGCGGCCAGAACATCTTTAATGTTGCTGGATAGGCCTTTTTTAAAGGTCGCGCAGAGGGCCTCATTATTCCAAGATAATTCGGAAGCAAGAGTACGGAATTGGATGGCGTACTCGCCAACGGAAGAATTACCCTGGACCAGGTTCAGCAGGGCAGTCTCAGCAGAAGAGGCTCGGGCAGGTTCCTCAAAGACACTTCGAATCTCCGTGAAGAAGGAGTGTACAGAGGCAGTGATGGGGTCATTGCGGTCCCAGAGCGGTGTGGCCCATGACAGAGCTTTTCCAGACAGAAGGCTGACTACGAAAGCCACCTTAGACCTTTCAGTAGGAAACTGGTCCGACATCATCTCCAAGTGCAGGGAACATTGTGAAAGAAAGCCACGGCAAAACTTAGAGTCCCCATCAAATTTATCCGGCAAGGATAGTCGTAGGCCGGAAGCGGCCACTCGCTGCGGAGGAGGTGCAGGAGCTGGCGGAGGAGATGATTGCTGGAGCTGGGGTAGTAGCTGCTGTAGCATCACGGTCAGTTGAGACAGCTGGTGGCCTTGTTGCGCTATCTGTTGCGACTGCTGGGCGACCACCGTGGTGAGGTCGGCGACAACTGGCAGTGGAACTTCAGCGGGATCCTGGCCGGATCTACTGTCACGATTCGGCTGGCAGGAGGTGGATCCTCTGTGCCAGAGAGGGATTGGCGTGGACCGTGCTAGTGGACCGGTTCTAAGCTGCTACTGGTTTTCACCAGAGCCCGCCGCAAAGCGGGATGGTCTTGCAGCGGCGGTAGCAACCAGGTCGTATCCACTAGCAACAGCTCAACCTCTCTGACTGCTGAAGATAGGCGCGGTACAAGGGAGAAGACAAGAGCAAGGTCGGACGTAGCAGAAGGTCGGGGCAGGCAGCAAGGATCGTAGTCAGGGGCAACGGCAGGAGGTCTGGAACACAGGCTAGGAACACACTGGGAAACGCTTTCACTGGCACGATGGCAACAAGATCCGGCAAGGAAGGGAAGGGGAAGTGAGGTTATATAGGGAAGTGCACAGGTGAATACACTAATTAAGCCAACTGCGCCAATCAGCGGCGCAGTGGCCCTTTAAACCGTAGAGACCCGGCGCGCGCGCGCCCTAAGGAGCGGGGCTGCGCGCGCCGGGACAGGACCGACTGAGAGCGAGTCAGGTACGGGAGCCGGGGTGCGCATCGCGAGCGGGCGCCACCCGCATCGCGAATCGCATCCCGGCTGGAAGAGGTATCCCAGCGCACCCGGTCAGCAGGTCTGACCGGGGCGCTGCGATTGCGAGGATGTTGCGAGCGCTCCGGGGAGGAGCGGGGACCCGGAGCGCTCGGCGTAACAAGGGTATTGTGCAGGTGATGGACAGTGCCTGGTTTCCTCCAGACATGATGCTGCCCCCACCATGATCACTGTAGGGATGGTATTGGGCAGGTGATGGGCAGTGCTTGGTTTCCTCCAGACGTGATGCTGCCTCCACCATGATCACTGTAGGGATGGTATTGGGCAGGTGATGGGCAGTGCCTGGTTTCCTCCAGACATGATGCTGCCTCCACCATGATCACTGTAGGGATGGTATTGGGCAGGTGATGGGCAGTGCCTGGTTTCCTCCAGACAAGATTCTGTTCCCACCATACTTCACTGTAGAGGTGGTATTGGGCAGGTGATGGGCAGTGCCTACTTGCATCATGTCTGGAGGAAAGTAGGCACTGCCCATCACCTGCCAAATACCATCTCTACAGTGAATTATGGTATGATACTGCCCTCATCATACTTCACTGTAGGGATGATATTGGGCAGTGCCTGGTTTCCTCCAGACATAATGCTGTCCCCACCATGATCACTATAGAGATGGTATTGGGCAGGTCATGGGCAGTGCCTGGTTTCCTCCAGGCATGATGCTGCCCCCACCATACTTCACTGTAGGGATGGCATTGGGCAGGTGATGGGCAGTGCCTGGTTTCCTCCAGATATGATTCTGTCCCCACCATGCTTTACTGTAGAGATGGTATTGGGCAGGTGATGGGCAGTGCCTGGTTTCCTCCATACATGATGCTGCCCCCACCATGCTTGACTGTAAGGATGGTATTGGGCAGGTGATGGGCAGTGCCTGGTTTCCTCCAGACATGATTCTGTCCCCACCATGCTTCACTGTAGAGATGGTATTGGGCAGGTGATGGGCGGTACCTGGTTTCCTCCAGACATGATGCTGCCCTCACCATACTTCACTGTAGGGATGGTATTGGGCAGGTGATGGACAGTGCCTGGTTTCCTCCAGGCATGATACTGCCCCCAACATACTTCACTGTAGGGATGGTATTGGGCAGGTGATGGGCAGTACCTGGTTTCCTTCATACATGATGCTGCTCCACCATGATCACTGTAGGGATAGTATTGGGCAGGTGATGGGCAGTGCCTGGTTTCCTTCATACATGATGCTGCTCCACCATGATCACTGTAGGGATGGTATTGGGTAGGTGATGGGCAGTGCCTGGTTTCCTCCAGGCATGATGCTGCCCCCAACATACTTCACTGTAAGGATAGTATTGGGCAGGTGATGGGCAGTACCTGGTTTCCTCCATACATGATGCTGCCCCACCATTATCACTGTAGGGATGGTATTGGGTAGGTGATGGGCAGTGCCTGGTTTCCTCCAGGCATTACGCTTAGAATTGAGGCTAGAAAGTTCTTTGTTTCTTCGGACCAGGGAATCTTGTTTCTCACATTCTAAGAGTCCTTTAGGTGCTATTTTGCAGACTCCAGCCAGCTTTCAGGTGTCTTATACTGAGGAGAGATTTCTTTCTGGTCAATCTGTCTCAAAACCAAGAATGGTGGAGGCTGCAATGATGGTTGAACTTCTGGAAGTTTCTCCCATCTGCACACAGGATCTTTGGAGCTCAGTCAGAGTGACCATTGGGTTACATAGTTACATAGTTAGTACGGTCGAAAAAAGACATATGTCCATCAAGTTCAACCAGGGAATTAAGGGGTAGGGGTGTGGCGCGATATTGGGGAAGGGATGGGATTTTATATTTCTTCATAAGCATTAATGTTATTTTGTTCCAGGAATGTATCTAATCCTGTTTTAAAGCTGTTAATTTTTCCTGCTGT
The DNA here is from genome assembly GCF_029499605.1 of Hyla sarda. Taxonomy (NCBI): domain Eukaryota; kingdom Metazoa; phylum Chordata; class Amphibia; order Anura; family Hylidae; genus Hyla; species Hyla sarda. Next base: position 32,164,007 of record NC_079191.1, on the reverse strand, counting down.
GACCAGTTCCTGAGGTAGACTGTTCCATAAGTTCACAGTTCTTGGTATCTCTCTTACTAAGGCTCTTCTCCCCTGACTACTTAGTTCAGTGGAGTGGATGAAGAGTCCTGGTTGTTCCAAACTACTTCCATTTAAGAATCACAGAGGCCTATAAGCACTTGGGAAATTTCAGTTTGGTTTCCTTCTCCACTTCAAAAACATACTGATAGGTGAATTTAGATTGTGAGCCCCAAAGGGCACAGGGACAGATTTGGGTGATGATAAGTTTTGTACAGTGCTATGGAATATAATGGCTCTATATACATAAAGGAAAAATGTATTATTGTACAGGGTGGGCCATTTATATGGATACACCTTAATAAAATGGGAATGGTTGGTGATATTAACTTCCTGTTTTTGGCACATTAGTATATGTGAGGGGGGAAACTTTTCAAGATGGGTGGTAACCATGGCGGCCATTTTGAAGTCGGCCATTTTGAATCCAACTTTTGTTTTTTCAATAGGAAGAGGGTCATGGGACACATCAAACTTATTGGGAATTTCACAAGAAAAACAATGATGTGCTTGGTTTTAACATAACTTTATTCTTTCATGATTTATTTACAAGTTTCTGACCACTTATAAAATGTATTCAATGTGCTGCTCATTGTGTTGGATTGTCAATGCCACCCTCTTCTCTCACTCTTCACACACTGATAGCAACACCGCAGGAGAAATGCTAGCACAGGCTTCCAGTATCCGTATACACTGCTATATACTACTATATACACCGCAGGAGAAATGCTAGCACAGGCTTCCAGTATCCGTAGTTTCAGGTGCTGCACATTTCGTATCTTCACAGCATAAACAATTGCCTTCAGATGACCCCAAAAATAAAAGTCTAAGGGGATCAGATCGTGAGACCTTGGGGGCCATTCAACTGGCCCACAACGACCAATCCATTTTCTAAGAAACTGTTCATCTAGGAATGCTCGGACCTCATGATGTTGTGGTCACCATCTTGCTGGAAAAACTCAGGGAACGTGCCAGCTTCAGTGCATAAAGAGGGAAACACATCATCATGTAGCAATTTCGCATATCCAGTGGCCTTGAGGTTTCCATTGATGAAGAATGGCCCCACTATCTTTGTACCCCATATACAACACCATACCATGATTTTTTGTGTTCCAACAGTCTTAGATGGATCTATCCAATGTGGGTTAGTGTCAGACCAATAGCAGTGGTTTTGTTTGTTAACTTCATCATTCACATAAAAGTTTGCCTCATCACTGAACAAAATTTTCAGCGTAAACTGAGGGTCCTGTTCCAATTTTTGTTTTGCCCATTCTGCAGCACCTGAAACTACGGATACTGGAAGCCTGTGCTAGCATTTCTCCTGCGGTGTTGCTATCAGTGTTTGAAGAGTGGGAGAAGAGGGTTGCATTGACAATCCAACACAATGGGCAGCACATTGAACACATTTTATAAGTGGTCAGAAACTTGTAAATAACTCATGAAAGAATAAAGTTACGTTAAAACCAAGCACATCATTGTTTTTCTTGTGAAATTCCCAATAGGTTTGATGTGTCACATGACCCTCTTCCTATTGAAAAAACAAAAGTTGGATTCAAAATGGCTGACTTCAAAATGGCCGCCATGGTCACCACCCAAACAGGAAGTTAATATCACCAACCATTCCCATTTTATTAAGGGGTATCCATATAAATGGCCCACCCTGTAGATATGAGCATCATGACCAGATTATAATGACAGCAGGTTGATGGAAACAGCCAAGCAGACAAGTTTTTTTTAGATCTAGAGGAATGGCCATCAACGAGAATAAATGATGGAGACACCATAGTTCTCCAAGTGGTCTAGGTTCCAACGCATGTGCCACTTGTTGAACTATGGGACCTCCACCACCTATTCTCATTAATGGCCATTCATCTTAATCTAAGGAAAATGTCTGCTTGGCTGTATCCATAACTAAGGCAATGACCAAGCAAATACACCTCCCCTATATGTGATTTAGGGATCAGGTGGGATTGGGTGCTCATTGATAGTATTCCACCCATGATGACCCTATAAGTTACACAAACACACAGAAGAATATCAGCAATACATTTCTTAGTGAATCGGTTGTGGTGTGGTTACGAGATCCCCAAAAATCTTTCATGCACTTGTAAATTACAACATGACTTACAGGTCTGTAAAACTCAGCACAGACTTCTTTTTTTTCGGTGGAAAATTTTCCAATTTCTTTTTTCCTCACCTCGTGTTTATTTTTCCTCCACATAAAGATATCCGTACGCCCTGGCTATGGTCCATCGGTGGCTTTCAACTCTTTCCTCATGTTAATCTCCACTTGACATAAAAGAAAACAAACAAAGGATGGATAATGGCTAATAACATGCGGTGTCAAATCTGTTACCATGATTCAGCTCGGCTGGCAGCAGCCACCAAACAGAGACTGGAAGTGTTAATAGTTCACTGGTTCCCTGCCAGGCGGCATGAAGAACATTCTTCTCAATGCTCCCAGTCTGGAAACCAGTGGAAAACACTTTATAAAATGAAAGTTCAGAGTAATAGCTGAAACTTAGGGCTTATGTGTAAGAATAGGTCAGGAGATGCCAGAATTAGAGGGCAGGATCATCATGATCCATAAAAGGCTTAATAGTGCTGTATATGCTATAGAGTGATATTGCAAAGAGATTTTTAGGATTGGCTTAGCTCTTAACCTTATTTGTTACCAGAATTGTATTCCTATCCTTGTTAGAGTAGAATGTGGAGATTACATATTTTCTTAGCTGTGGGAGGAGCTTTTTCTCTACTCAAGATCACCACCTGATGGGTAAGGCTCAGTTAACGTATACATTTTTCTTATTAACCAAAACAGATTTACACTATGAACTATAATACTGCTCCTATATACAAGAATGTAACTACTATAATACTGCTCCTATATACAAGAATATAACTACTATAATACTGCTCCTATATACAAGAATATAACTACTATAATACTGCTCCTATATACAAGAATATAACTACTATAATACTGTTCCTACGTACAAGAACTTAACTACTATAATACTGCCTCCTATGTACAAGAATATAACTACTATAATACTGCTCCTACATACAAGAATGAAACTACTAAAATACTGTTCCTACGTACAAGAACTTAACTACTATAATACTGCCTCCTATGTACAAAAATATAACTACTATAATACTGCTCCTATTTACAAGAATATAACTACTATAATACTGCTCCTATATACAAGAATATAACTACTATAATACTGCTCCTATATACAAGAAGATAACTACTATAATTTTGCTCCTATATACAAGAATATAACTACTATAATACTGCTCCTATATACAAGAATATAACTACTATAATACTGCTCCTATATACAGGAATATAACTACTATAATACTGCTCCTATATACAAGAATATAACTACTATAATACTGCCTCCTATATACAAGAATATAGCTACTATAATACTGCTCCAATGTACAAGAATATACCTACTATAATACTGCTTCTATATACAAGCCTATAACTATTATAATACTGCTCCTATATACAAGAATATAACTACTATAATACTGCTCCTATATACTAGAATATAACTACTATAATACTTCTCCTATATACAAGAATATAACTACTATAATACTGCTCCTATATACAAGAATATAACTACTATAATGTAGGTCAGTAGAAATGACGCTTCAGCACTCACCTATGTTTTAAATCCTTTATTTGGGCATCAAATCCAGAGATAACCGCTGGCCAGGGGTGGGGAGGGAGCGAGGATGGAGGAGGCGACTAGTTTCGCGGGTTAAACCGCTTCGTCTGGCCAGACGAAGCGGTTTAACCCGCGAAACTAGTCGCCTCCTCCATCCTCGCTCCCTCCCCACCCCTGGCCAGCGGTTATCTCTGGATTTGATGCCCAAATAAAGGATTTAAAACATAGGTGAGTGCTGAAGCGTCATTTCTACTGACCTACATTCCTGGATATTGTACATTTTCTGCTTCATTTTGTGCACCCCTATTTTTTCCTTGTACGACGGATATCACCTGTCCTTCCAGTGACTGCGCTGCAGGATTGCAGTGATACAGTGGTGCGGTCTCATCCTCCTCTCTACCACGAATACAATAACTACTATAATACTGCTCGTATGTACAAGATTATAACTACTATAATACTGCCTCCTATGTACAAGAATATAACTACTATAATACTACTACTATATACAAGAATATAACTACTATAATACTTCTCCTATATACTAGAATATAACTACTATAATACTGCTTCTATGTCCAAGAATACAACTAATATAATACTGCTCCTATATACAGGAATATAACTACTATAATACTGCTCCTATATACAGGAATATAACTACTATAATACTACCTCCTATATACTACAATATAACTACTATAATACTGCTTCTAAATACAAGAATATAACTACTATAATACTGACCCTATGTAAACAATATAACTACTATAATGCTGCTCCTATGTACAAGAATATACCTACTATAATACTGTTCCAATGTACAAGAATATAACTACTATAATACTGCTCCTATGTACAAGAATACAATTACTATAATACTGTCTCCTATATACAAGAACATAACTACTATAATACTGCTCCTATGCACAAGAATACAACTACTATAATACTGCACCTATATAAAAGGATATAACTACTATAATACTGCCTGCTATGTACAAGAATATAATTACGATAATACGTATCCCTATGTATAAATATATCACTACTATAATACTGTCTCCTTTGCACAAGACTATAACTACTATAATACTGCCCCCGATGTCCAAGAATATAACTACTATATGCATCGTATGTGCAAGAATATAACTACAATAATACTGCCCCTATGTAAAGAATATAACTACTATAGTACTGCTCCTATATACAAGAATATAACTACTATACTACTGCTCCTTTATACAAGAATATAACTACTATAATACTGCTCGTATATACAAGAATATAACTACTATAATACTGCCTCCTATGTGCAAGAATATAACTACTATAATACTGCCTCCTATGTACAAGAATATAACTACTATAAGGTAATCAAGTCAGCCAGAGAAAGCACCGTCCGGCGCGAAACTAGTCGTGTATGGCTTTTTTTCTCCTCCACGTCCTGTACCTGCTACACCGATCTTATGATCTGAAATAAACCTCCTGTGTTCCCGGCATTTGACAGTGGGTGAGTGTGGTATTAATTTCTTTATTTATATGGATTTATATGAACACTATATTGGTACCTGCACCTCCAGGTCAAGCCTGGATTATAAGTCCGTCTGCACAGACTCGCATTGCATGCTAAGAACCTTTCCTGTTACCAAGGGAGACCACACAATAGTGCCACTCATCTTGTTGGACTATATAACTACTATAATACTGCTCCTATATACAAGAATATAACTACTATTATACTTCCTTCTATGTTCAAGAATATAACTACTATAATACTGCCTCCTATTTACAAGAATATAACTACTATACTACTGCTCCTATGTACAAGAATATAACTACTATAATACTACTCCTATATACAAGAATATAACTACTATAATACTACTCCTATATACAAGAATATAACTACTATAATACTGCCTCCTATATACAAGAATATAACTACTATACTACTGCTCCTATATACAAGAATATAACTACTATAATACTGCTCCTATATACAAGAATATAACTACTATAATACTGCCTCCTATATACAAGAATATAACTACTATACTACTGCTCCTATATACAAGAATATAACTACCATAATACTGCTCCTATATACAAGAATATAGCTACTATAATACTGCCTCATATATACAGGAATATAACTACTATAATACTGTCTCCTATGTACAAGAATATAACTACTATAATACTGCCTCCTATGTTCAAGAATATAACTACTATGATATGTAGCAAGAAGAAAATAAGGCTTCAGCACTCACCCAGATCTATGAATACTCTTATTATCAGTACAACATCAGCATAATGGTCCGCTGGCCGGTGGTGAGGAGGGAGGGAGAAGATGCCACAGCCGAAGCTGCGGGGAAGCAGGCGACTAGTTTTGCGAAGATACCGCTTCTACTGGCCCCTGGCATCACGTACTACCACCACTCCTGCTAGTGGTCCTCACTACGGACTTTGAGTGCAATAGTGGTACGGTTCCTCTCTTGTCTACTATAACTACTATAATACTGCTCCCTATGTACAAGAATCTACTATCATGCCACCCTTTATGAATAAGAATATAATTACTATAATAGGTGTTATGTCCAGGCCCTGGAACCCCAGGGGTGTAAGAAGGCCCTTTGCTCTAAACGACAGTCGGGGGTGGGAGCTGTTATGGTTTTTATGGTTTAGTAGTTTAGTGTAATATTTTATACACTTATACAACCCACATAACACAAGCTGCGTTGAAGCAATGTCACAGTGGGCGCCGTCCTCCTCGCGGGGGGTGTATGGTGTTACTTGTGGATCGTTTGACATCAGTTGCCTTTTCCCCCCCGGGTAGAGTCACATTAGTGTCTGTAAATTGGATAACAATGGCGCAATGATAAATTCAGGTGGCCGCCAATAAGGTGTTTATCCTCTTGCTTTTATATTACAGCGGGGATGTAATGATGTTTCGCCTTCACTTTAGGTTACTGACGACCCCAGTGGGGCCACGCACAGGACCTTTACAAGGCTCTAACAGGATGTCAGGTTACGGGTGTCGCCACGGCAACGGACCAAGGAATCTAATCTCGTCTTCTAGGAACCCAATAAGACTTACATTGTGTAAGTGCGGCCATCATTGCTCCTCAGTAAGGCGAATCAATTAATGCTAATCCTTATCCCACCGTGATATATTGGGATCACTCGCATTGCAAGGAAAGGGGGGAACGGGGTCATAATTCACCCACAATGACGCCGCCCAGGCCGCCGCGGTATTAATTGGGTGTCCATATTAAATGGGAGGATGGTGAGGCGGCAGGAGAGGAGGCTGAATGAGCGACTCTCTTGGCTGTTATTGACCTATCGGGAGGAGACGGTGCCCTTTACCGTAACTTTTATCTATTGCGGTTTTCCCTTTCGCGTGTCAAGTTGATGTACGATTAAAAATTCATTTGGCGACCTTTCACCCCGACCGCGGATTAAGCAATTTCGCAGGGATGGCATCATTAACGGGGGGCCTCTGCGTTTAATGATGATTTCTCTAAAAGGCCACAGAGATTCCATTTTAAGCTAACAGATTTATTACACTATTATAACATATCGTAAAAAGGAAAAAAAATTGCGTTGTCAGCCAACGTTCGGTTTGGTAAAATTGGGAAAGGGGAGGGAGGGTTAACTCTGCAGAGGTTTCTGTTTTATGTTTTAATTCAGGTTATTGTGTAGAAGATCAATAACGTGAGGATTAAAGTTGAAAGGGGAAGGAGATGTAGCAGAGCTGGATTGTGCAGAATAAAATGATACAGAATAAGGTCATATCTTATGTAGACTGTATGGTGAGTTGTGCCAAATGACAAATCCTGATCTGCTACATGAGACAAACGCAACTCTGGGAGAAGTCATCAATCTACAGCACTGCTACATCCAACAAACACAGCACTGCTTTATCGTACAAACACCACTAAAACATTACAACAATAAATCTGTCACTTGTGACAAATCTAACAAAAACCACACCAATAAGTCCATAACTTGTGACAAACACAGTGCTGCTACATCTTTAAAAACAAAAAACACACAACGCTAATAAATTCATCTATCACGAGACAAACACAGTGCTGCTACATCTGACAAACACCACACTAATAAATGGATCTATCCCATGACAAACACAGTGCTGCTACATCTTTAAAAAAAACACACAACGCTAATAAATTCATCTATCACGAGACAAACACAGTGCTGCTACATCTGACAAACACCACACTAATAAATGGATCTATCCCATGACAAACACAGTGCTGCTACATCTTTAAAAAAAACACACAACGCTAATAAATTCATCTATCACGAGACAAACACAGTGCTGCTACATCTCACAAACACCACACTAATAAATGTATCTATCAAATGACAAACACAGTGCTGCTACATCTGACACAAAAAAACACACTAATAATAAATATACCATGTGACGAACACAGTACGAGTACATTTCGCAAGAAAATACACATTAATTAATTTTATCTATGAAATGTGAAAAATACAGTACTGCTATATCTGACACCCTAGTAGTACATCTGACAAACACCATACAGAGTTCTCTCATATGTGACAAACACGGCTCTGCTACAACTGACAAACACCCCAGTAATACATCTAAACACTACACTACTAAATATGACAAACATGGCTCTGCTACAACTGACAAGGGCACACGCTCACAACAGATTTCTCTGTCTGATAAATCAATCGTTAAAGGGGTACTCCGGTGAAAACCTTTTCTCTTTTAAATCAACTGGTGGCAGAAAGTTAAACATATTTGTAAATTACTTCTATTAAAAAAGCTTAATCCTTCCTGTATTTATTAGCTGCTGAATACTACAGAGGAAATTCTTTTCTTTTTTCGAATGCTCTCTGATGACATCACGATCACAGTTCTCTCTGCTGACGTTATTATAATAATAACCCTTTATTTATTGTTGTTGTTCTTAGTGGGATTTGAACCCAAGTCCCCAGCACTGCAAAGCAGCAGTGCTAACCACTGAGGCACCATGCTGCCCTTAGCATACATCTGCTATGCATGGTTGCTAAAATGGACAGAGATGTCATCAGAGAGCACTGTGCTCGTGATGTCATCAGTGTTCCAAAAAGAAAGGAATTTCCTCTGTAGCATTCAGCAGCTAATAAGTACTGGAAGGATTAAGATTTTTTAATAGAAGTAATTTACAAATATGTTTAACTTTCTTCCACCAGTTGATTTAAAAGAAAAAAGGTTTTCACTGGAGTACCCCTTTAACACGCGTCAGGGTATGGGTAGAGGGCACGTCATTGGATTTCTGACATGGATATTTACTCTGATTGACGCAGATTTTGCTGCAGTTTTGGACACAGATAAGACTCATCCGCGGACAATCCACAAGCTGGCTCCTTAAGAATTTTCTGTATGGAATCCACACATAAATGCAGCAAAAAAAGAAATTCCCTTTGATTTCAAAGGGATTCCGCCAAAGAAGTCAGCACATTATTAGACTGGACTTATATTGTTGCAGAAAGCAGAATTTCTGCTATCTGAATGCTACTGCGGAATTCCATTGAAAGCAATATGCACTAAATTACGGCAAAGTTTTCGACAGCATTCTTCCGTGAAATTCTGCATGGAAATTTTGCCGGGTGAACATGTCGTGCCACCGGGTGCAAGGAATACCTGATCACTTTGTGACGCCAGGGCACCGTTAGCCTATACAGGGTCAAGGTTCTCCTGGGCCACACACGGGGAGTATAGAAACACACCGACGTCAGGTTACAGATAACTGTCTTTACTGAGCAGGGTGCAGATGGTATTACACGCCAACAGTATGGTGCAAAGTGGAGAGGATGCAGTGTAACCTTTTGGGAGGCCCGTTGCCTTGCTGGGACTTATGGTGCAATTCACCCAATTGAATTAATACTGACTTGATATCAGACTGAAGATTTTCCAGGTCGCTAGGGTTCTGACGAGATCCTGTGACTTTCTCCGTCAGGGCTTGAATTTCCACTGTCCAGGGGATCACTTGCAGAATAGCTGGATAAGGCCTGAAATGAGATCTGTTCTGGACTTCCCACAGAGCTTCTCCACACACAACTCACTCTTTTACCCCACTTGAGCTCAGGTTTAGCACTAGGGATAGACTAGACTGGGGCAATTTAGGGGTTCCCATTAGACAGGCAGGATCGCATGGGTTTACACTGCTCATCACTCTTAAAGAGTTATTCCACTGCTAAACATCAAAATTATAGGGATAAGAAGTTTGATCGCGGGGACCCCACTGCTGGGCCGCACCATCCACCACGTTAACCTCAAGGTTTAACCCAGGTGAGAGTCCCATCATAGACCCTTACTACCTTCTCCTTCAGGACCAGCAGAATTACACGAGGCGCTGCCCTCATGTTTTTGTCTCTTTCTCCTTACAAGATTAGAAGGTATCCCCTCTCCACTGGATAGGGGAGAACTAACTGATCACTGAGACCCCTACCAATCATGAGGGTTGAGATCCTATGTCCTTGCATGTACGTTCTTGTCATCCCATTTGGGTGATCCCCACCCATCAGCTTGTTATCCCCTATACTCAAGAAAAGTTTAGATTTTGGAATAACCCCTTTAAAGGGGTACTCTGCTGCTAGACATGTTATCCCCTATCCCCAGCAGCCGGACCACCGTGATCTCTGCCGTGACACCCCAGTCATCCGGTGCACGGAGTGAACTCAACCACCACGCCCCCTTCATTCATCTCTATGGGACACGCCATGTCTATGGGACACGGCTGTCACACCTCCTCCCATAGACATGAATTGAGGGGGCGTGGTGTGACGTCTTGATTATGGAAGCCCCAGGCTTCCGTGACTGTAACACTGCAGTGCTGGCCCGGAGATCGCGGGGGGGTCCCCGGGGCCAGACTCCCTGCGATCAGTCATGTTATCCGCTATCCTTTGGATTTCAGTCCTCACGGTGTAGTGTGTTACCAATTGTTCTCTTGGTGACTATGGTCCCAGCTGTCTTGAGATCATTAACAAGATCCTCCCATGCAGTTCTGGGCTGATTCCTCATTGTTCTCATGATCATTGAGACTCCACGAGGTGAGATCTTACATGAAGCCCCCCGACCGAGGGAGATGGATGGTTATTTTGTGTTTCTGCCAGCGGACCAATAATTGGTCTTTGCCGGGCGCTGACCCTATAAAGTGACTGCACTTCCTCTTGACCCCTGCTGGATCTTTGTGCCTTATAGCCATTAAGAAAGCGTACCTTGCAGTGTCCTTTCTATACCATGTACCAGTAAGGTTTTTCTAGGTTTCCTGACCACGTACCTTGCCGCAAGCCCTGACCTTCCTGCCAGTCCCTGTCTCTGAATTTCCTTATTTATTGTATCATGCCTCACCTCAGCCGCCATTGTGGGTTAGTTTTACCTAGGAGTTCACCTGCCACAGCAAGTCCATCCCACTTTGCGGCGGGCTCTGGTGAAAACTCCGTCCTTTACAGTAAGATCCAGCCATGGATCCCACCAAGGTGCCTCTCCCAAGCGTTGCTGATCTCACCACCATCGTGGCCCAACAGTCTCAGCAGATTGCGCAACAGGCGCAACAATTGAACCAGTTATCCGCTATGATGCAGCAGCTCCTCTCCCCCCTGCAGCAGCAGCCGAAACCTGTCCCAATGCCTCCTGCAGTGTCTGCAGCTTCAGTGGCATCCTTCGATCCCAAGCTTCGATTGCCCTGCCATGAAAGTATGAAGGGGACCCAAAATTGTGCAGGGGGTTCGTGACCCAGTGCTCCATGCATGTGGAACTAATGGTCGACCAATTTCCTACTGAGTTTACCAAAGTGGCATTTGTGCTCAGTCTTCTCTCTGGGAAGGCTCTTGCCTGGGCAACCCCTCTTTGGGACAGAAGTGATCCAGTGGCAACCAACCTGCAAGCCTTCCTCTCGGAGTTCCGCAGCATCTTTGAAGAGCCAGCTCGGGCCTCCTCGGCCGAAACTGCTCTTCTGAACCTTCGCCAAGGGGACTCTTTTGTTGGTGATTACACGTTCCAGTTCCGCACTTTAGCCACTGAGCTGAACTGGAATGATTCGGCCCTATGCACCACTTTTAAAAAGGGCCTCTCCAGCAGGGTCAAGGATGCACTGGCTGCACGGGTCCTTCTGTCCTCCCTGAGTGAGCTTATTCTGTTGGTTACCTGCATCGATCGATGTGCACTTTGCTGAGAGGCAGGAAGAACTCCGCCAAGTACGCGAACCAGCCCGAACGCTTCGTATTCCCTGACTGCCCCCGATGTTCCAGTGGCCACCTCAACTTCCTATGCTGAGGATCCTATGCAGGTGGATCATCTCACTTGACCCAGCAGGAGAGGACTCGCCGACACAAAGAAAATTTGTGTCTTCATTGTGCCAGTCCAGAGCATTTCCACAGTAATTGCCCTCTACGACCTCGTTCGGGAAACACACGCACCTAGCACATGTGGGAAAGGCGTCTCTAGGTGTGAATACTCCCTCTCCTCAATTGACCATGCCGGTTCAACTTTCCACCTCTTCCGGATTCTCGTTTCATGCTTCAGCCTTTTTGGATCAAAAAAGAGAAAACAAACTTTCACTTACCTTACTACAGTCCCCCGGAGCTCCGCAACAGCTGAACGGTGGGCCGGGCTTTCTGCTTCCTACTTCCTTTAGCCCAGAACGTCACATGGCGCTTCAGCCTATCACCGGCCGCAGCGATGTCCGGCTTCTGCTGGTGATAGGCTGAAGCGCCGTGTGATGTCCCGGGCTAAGGGAATGGGGAAGTACACAGCCCGGCTGACTGACCAGCTGTTGCAGAGCTCTGGGGGAATGTAGGAAGGTAAGTGAAAGTTTGTTTTCTCTTTTTTTGCAGCCCGGGCAGGATGGAATAAGAATAGTCCGTACAGGACATCTGCTTTAATGCCTCCCTGGTCCATAAATACCATCTTCCGGTCACACACCTCGCTAAGCCATTATAAATTTCTTCTGTCAATGGGAATGCCTGAGCTACACGGTGCCATTTCTCACTGAACCACTAATGTTGCAAGTGGGAGTCTTGCACAAGGAGAGGATCAAGTCCTATGTGCTTCCCCACTGTTCTTCCTTGCTTGTTCTCGCTCTTCCCTGGCTGCAAGGTCACTCCCCGGTTCTTGACTGGCATTCTGGCGAAGTCTCTTGCTGGGGACAAGACTGTCTGACTTGCTGTCTGGCGACTCCACAACTGAAGTGTTCCATGCCTCCTTCTTCTCTGCTGGGTCTGCCTCTTCCATATCAGGACTTTGCAGATGTATTCTGTGAAAAACAGGCTGGAGTCTTCCCCCACATCACCCCTATGACTGTCCGACTGACCTCCAGCCTGGTTCCACGCCTCCGAGAGGAAGAATCTACCCTTTGTCAGCTCATAACACTAAAGCCATGGCAGAGTATAACAAGGAGAATCTCCAGAAGAGATTCATCTGGAAATCTTCTTCCCCTGCAGGTGCTGAATTTTTCTTTGTGGAGAGAAAAAGGATGTGTCTCTTCGGCCATGTATTGATTAACGGGGGCTCAATAAAATCACAATCATGAACCTGTACCCTCTTCCGTTGATTTGTGAACTTTTTGACCGCCTGCGGGGTGCCAAGGTCTTCTCCAAACTGGATCTAAGAGGAGCATATAATTTGATCAGAATACAGGAAGGAGATGTATGGAAGACTGCCTTTAATACCTGTGACAAGCATTTAGAGTACTTAGTGATACCATTTTGTCTCTGTAAGCCCCAGCCTTCTTCTAGGAATTCGTCAAGGATATCTTCCGGGACCTCCTTTATACTGGTGTTGTGGTGTATTTGGGCGACATCCTGATCTTCTCGCCTAACTTGGAAGTTTATTGCACTCATGTGTGCCAGGTACTGCGACGTCTTTGGTGTAATCGTCTCTACGCCAAACTCGAGAAATGTCTCTTTGAGAAGACTAGTCTACCGTTCCTTGGCTATATTGTTTCTAGCCAAGGCCTTCCGATGGACAAACTGTCTTCTGTTCTTAACTGGCCATGACCTTCTGGCTTGCGAGCTATACAGCGCTTCTTTGGATTTGTCAATTATTATCGACAGTTCATACCACACTTCTCTGCGTTGGTAGCACCGATTGTGGCACTCACCAAGAAGAATGGTAACCCAAAATCCTGGCCTGCTTAGGCTGAAGAAGCTTTTTCACGATTGAAGTCAGCTTTTGCTTCCGCACCTATTCTGACGAGACCCGACCCAGAAAAAACGTTCTTTCTTGTAGTGGATGCCTCCTCTGTAGGTGCCGGTGTGTGGTTCTGACCCAGAAGAATTCCAGGGGTAAAACGTTGACTTGTGGGTTCTTTTCCAAGATATTTTTTGCCAGCTGAGAGGAATTACAGCATTGGAGATCGGGAACTCTTGGCCATTTAGCTTGCCCTGGAAGAATGGAAAAAAGGATCTTCTCATCCCATCAATATTTACTCAGATCATAAAGTCTCCTCAGCGACCGATTGATTGAGGTTGCGCCAGTCGACCTTCAGCAAGTAATTTCGGTGAAGTTTTTTTGTGCCTTTCCACCTAAGACTTAAGAGTGTTGAACTGGGGACATTCTTCTTTGCTGGCCGGGCATCCTGGAGTACGGAAGTCTTTTCTGCTCATCTCCCGTCATTACTGGTGGCCGAACCTGGAACGTGATGTTACCGATTTTGTTCCTTCCTGCACTATCTGTGCCCGTGACAAGATTCCTCGCCTTAAGCCTGTGGGTCTTTTACAACCTTTGCTCATTCCGGAGTGTCCATGCACACATATTGCTATGGACTCCATCACAGATCTGCCGTCCTCCTCCAACAACACGTCATTTGGGTGGTCACGGATTGTTTCTCCAAAATGGCCCATTTTGTACCTCTGCCTGAACTTCTCACTGCCCCACAGCTGACGGATCAATTATTTCGGCATATTTTTTGCCTTCATGGATTGCCGTTGCAGATTGTCTCTGATCGAGGAGTCCAGTACGTCTCAAAATTTTGGCGGGCTCTCTGCTCTCGCCTCAAGGTCAAGTATCACCCACAGTCCAGATAAGAAAGTAAAGGTTCAGCTCACCATTAGCAGCATGCAGACCCAGATCACGATGAACTCAGCACACCTTCCAGCGGAAGCCACGGATTGAACAAGGGCCGTGATCCCAGGTACAACAGATGAGCACAAGAGAAAGGAAGAATTCTTCCTATGTTGAATTTTAATATGATACATTAAAGCTACAAATTTTTATCCAGTCTTGGGAGCCGGATCTTCCTTTCTCTTGTGCTCATATCACCCACAGACCAACGGCCAGGTAGAGAGGGTGAACTAAATTTTAGGGGATTGTCTCCGCCATTTTGCTTCTTCATGGCAGGACATTGGGCCAATCTGTTACCTTGGGCAGAGTTTTCCTATAACCACTGGGACTCTAAGGCTACAAGAACTTCTCCATTCTTCATTGTCTACGGTCGCCACTCTCTCCAACCTTTTCCGCTGCCCAATGCTTCTGGGTTACCTGCTGTTGATGATCAGATTCGAGACTTTATTGCTATTTGGCAAGTTCTTGCCTCCTCCCGCATGAAGTCTTTGGCCGATAAGAAGAGAAGGCCACCTCGGTCTTCTCTCCTGGGGACAAGGTCTGGCTGTCTGCCAAATATGTACATCTGAGGATACCCAGTTACAAACTGGGTCCTCAGTTCCTGGGTCCTTTTAAGATCTTGCACCGTATTAACTCAGTGTCATACAAGCTACACCAGCCACCATCTCTTCACATCCCGAACTCCTTCCGCGTCTCCCTTCTTAAGCCTCAGCCGCTTCTCCCAGGGGAATGTCACGCTCACTCCTGTGTCTGGTGCTCCTGACGTTTTTGAGGTAAAAGAGATTCTGGCCACCAAAACTGTCTGGGGGAAACGATTCTTCCTGGTGGACTGGAAAGGGTTCGGTCCTGAGGAAAGGTCGTGGGAACCAGAAGAGAACTTTCTAGATCGTGATCTCGTTCTGAGGTTCTTACGGCCTAAAAAAGAGGGCGACTCACAGCCCGTCTCCCTGTACAGCTTCAGGGATGGGCAGCGCTGAGGCCAGCATGCTCGGCTGTGGTTGCACTCAGTTAGCCGTGGTTACTTACCTCACCACGCTCCTGGCTTCTCTGCTTCCTCTGACTGCCGGCATGCGCATACCCGTTTCCTGGGGCGCATGCGCCGGCTCTCTGAAACTAAAAGGGCCAGCGCTTCGGTAATTAGTCCTTGCCGGGTGCTGATCCTATGAAGTGTCTGCACTTACTCTTAACCCCTGCTGGATCTTTGTGCCTTGTAGCCATTAAGAAAGCATACCTTGCAGTGTCCTGTCTATACCGTGTACCAGTACCGTTTTTCTATGTTTCCTGACCACGTACCTTGCCACCAGCCCTGACCTTCCTGCCAGTCCCTTTCCCTAAATGTCCTTATTTATTGTATCATACCTCACCTCAGCCACCACTGTGGGTTAGTTGTACCAGGGGTAGCGACCTGGGAGTTCGTCTGCCGCAGCAAGTTCATCGCGCTTTGGTGGGCTCTGGTGAAAACCAGCGGCTCCTTAGACTCCCTGGTGAGGCTTTCTGCAGTGGTACAGAGGATTCGCTACTCTGACCGTTACACTAATAATGGCAACAACTGTATAGACTTCTCCCCAAGATACTTAGCGATGGTCTTGAAGCCCATTCCAGCCTTGTGTAGTCTACAGGATCTTGTCCCTGACATCCTTGGACAGCTCTTTGGTCTTGATGGACCATGATGATGGAGAGTTGGGAATCTGACTGATTTCTTCTGTGGGCAGGTGTCTTTTATACAGGTAACAAACTGAGATTCGGAGTGTTCCTTTTAAGAGAATGCTCCTAATTTCAGCTTGTTATCTGTATATGAGACACCTGGGAGCAAAAATGTTGCTGATTGATCAATATTTCTTTTCTTCATTGTGCGAGACGGAACTAAAGAGATTCCCCCTGTTGCACTGGGGAAGACTTTACCAACCGGACCAAACAGGAAGTTCCCTGGGCGCAGCCATATTGAATTTCCCGCCGGCTGCTTCCAGCTCAGCGATATAACGACAAGCACCCCCTGCAGTGTAGACTCTGCACAAACCAACGATCCTCTGCAACAAGTCTCGAGCATCGGTGGCAGTTAGTGTTAACCCTCAGTGCCCAACGAAGTCCACGGGCACTTGCTGCATAGTGAGGAGAACGCTACCTGGAGTGTTCCTGTTAAGCAAGAGTTAAAACGATGCAGTCTATTGCCAAGCATCTTAAAGAGACAGCACACTGAAGCGATGGCGCACTCAAATCTTTTTAAAGCGACAGCGCACTCAAATCTTCTTAAAGCGACAGCGCACTCAAATCATCTTAAAGTGACAGCGCACTCAAGGAGATCGGCAAGATGTCAGCACCCAGCTCTCAAGGTCAACTCGGTGGAAGTGACCCTCCATCACCAGCAGCAGGAACATCTTCTACCCCAGCAGTTGGGATACTGCTGGTCCCGCTTGCAGTCCATGTCAACAATGTGGGTGTCCCAGCAACAGCCCCAGTATTTTTGGGGAATCCTGTCCTTCCTTTCTACAATGGAGACCCCTTCACCCTGAGGGATTTCAAGGAGAAGATTCAGAGTTTGTTTGTCTTTTACTCTTTTCCTCCTAATCAACAGGTGCAGCTGCTCACAGGACAACTACAAGGACCAGCACTTGAGGAAGTCTGCACCTGGCCTGCCTCAGAGAAGACAACGGTAGAGCAGATCTTCGAGGGGTTGTACCAGTTATTTGAGTCACATTCTCCGTCCGAGGTACGCCTTCGGTTGTATGAGAGACGGCAGAAGCCAGGTGAGACTCTCAGAGCTTATGCAGTGGCTTTACAAAATGCCCTAGAGACTGTTCAAAAGCTAGATGGCATCAGTCCCGATAAGGGTAACAAAGTATTGATGAACAGGTTCATTGATGTGGCTCACAATAAATGGGACAAAGCTCAGTTGAGGATGTTAGCCGTACAAAACCCCAATTTGTCCTTCCCTGCTTTTAAGAGACCGCCTATTCAAGTCATAGAGCCCGGGACTGAGTCTGAATTAAGCGGTGCCCCTATGCCAGAGCCCCTGGGTGCGGCAGGCAGCCCTATACCACCATCACCGGCTCCCGCCTCAGTGTCTTATACCCTATCAGCTGCCACAGCCTCAGAATTTGAGTGTCAAACAGGACATTGAACAGTTAGCTCAGGCTGTGAAGGAGCTTGCAAGTCGGGCCGCTCAGCCCAACCATGAGCCACCCCTACATAGGAGACCTGTAACTACTCCTGCCAAGTTAACCCCCGCAATAATCTGCCCAATAGGCCCCCAGGGACCCAAAGGCCCTTTTGTACCCACTGCAACAAATCTGGACATTGGAAAGTACAATGTTGGGATTTAAACAGCTTTCCCCAGCTTTCCCCAGACCGGCCCTCAGGAAAGCAGAGATCAGGTCCGAACCCAGAACAATCTAAGTCAGGACTCTCACATTATGTCACCCCTGCCCATATGTAAAGGTCACTGTAGAAGGTGTACAGTTGGAGGCGTTAATATATACGGAGTAACAAGTGTCCACTATATCTAAAGACATTTTTTACAATTACTGGAATGCTAATTTGATGTGTGAACCTGCCGATGTTGATTTCAGGGTAGTGGCAGGTAACTGGAAACCCACCATTCAACTGGGGAAACATGTACTCAGGGGACAGGGAGTGGTTGTAACTGATGTGTTTGACAAGGGGTCTGCAGAATTCATATTGGGGATGAATATTGTGAAACATTGTTTTACTGACATAGAAAATTCTTTGCATGCCTCTCTCCCCTACATGTCCCTATCAGGCCAACGGGTTGCACAGCACCACTTAAAGGTTCTCCAAATGTTGTTTTTTTTAGATTTTCAGTCTCTCACTGTTCTAATTAATCGACCATTAATAACCATTAATATTATAGACTGATCATTTTTTTGTCAGTGGGCAAATACTTTCTCATTCTCTGTATATTTTTACATCTTTCCATGTGCAGGGCATCTCTTGCCCCTCCACCCCAATTCTGCTCCAAGATCTGCAGCTTCTGACTATGTTATGGGCCCACCCCAACCCCTCTTTGTCTATTTAGATGACATCACTCTATGCTTTACATGTTATCTATATAACAATCAGTGGATCATCTCCTGCTCTTTATCATCCTATATTAGATCTTATTTCCAAAAATTACAAATTTTGATTTTCTTTTTCCATTTCGGTGATTAGCCCGGTGAGGAGACGTGCCTTTCACAATGCCGACTGTTCAATCATCCTGATTATGCATCCGGTAGCACTTTGTCTGATGGAAATCCTTTAACTTTCCCCGCTATTTATGACTTTTTAAAAGGCCAGCAGCAATTGATGGATACAATTGCATACAGTGCCTGTAATGCGTCTGGAGGAAAAAGTTACTATAGTGAATCATTACTGGTCCTTTCCAGTTATCCGCTGTTTTATGAGCTCATTGTCTGGCCTCATTTACAATTTACTCTAATTCATTACATCATAAATGACATTGATTTCCAACCATGGCTTTCGTCTATGGAGTGGGGCATGAAGCATTCTGGGTAATGGGCCTTTATTTTTCAGATTAGGGTGTTAATCTAAAATCAATTTACAAAAAAAGGGGAAAAAAAAGTTTTAAGAACACAGATGTGACTTTATTTTTGCCTGAAAGTGTTTGGCGCACAATATTGCTACAACAACACTGAGACTACTGTGATGATAACATATGGTTAGCTACTATGTATAAGCTCTAACATAATAGACAATCCTTCAATAAAGCTACAACAGCCCGGCTACACTGCACAATTAATCCTGTCCAGCTGAAGCACAGGCTGGGGCAAAGTCCAGGAAGTGAAGGCTGGACTAGCAATCCTCTGTGCTCACTCCTGTCCTTTCAGACTCCAGTCTGAAAACAGAGAGGAGGGGTTACGAAGCAGCCTGTAGTGATTGGATGAAGAGATCCAGCACAGAACAGCAGACTCAGGAAGGAAGTGAATGCATGGTGAGTGAGGGTGGGTTCAGTGCTTGCCTCGAAGACGCCCCGTCCTGAGCAGTGGATTTCAGAATGAGTGAGCAGCAGAACAGAGGAATTTGTGAGACAAATACAGAAGCTAGACACATAACATGTAGTAACACATGTAAGCGTAATTTTTTTTCCGGTGATATGACAGCTGCGTTTTAAGTGTTTACATAAGCAGATAAGCAGGGGCGTGCAATATACAGGGTAGGCTGGATCACTTGCTTTTCAATATCATATATATTCTATGCTCTTTAGGTTAAAATCCACAAACAAAGCCGGATTTACCTTTAGTACTCTCAAGTGTGTGCATTGTCAGATAAGCAGGGGCTTGCACTGTGCAGTTAGGCCCCTCCCCTGCATTTAGATTCTTTACTGACTGGGTTGACATCCACAAACTGAATTGGGTACATCACCCTACCCCTCCTTTTTTTCCTTTCAATACTTAATCGCCAAGTGCTCTTGCAGTGTACTCAGGAATCGCAGATGTCTGCTATGAGCTAACAAAGGCAGGGGCTCACTCTAGGGTTGGTCATCGGTGCATCCAGAGCGTAAAATGCGCTGCGGATCGGTTATGTGACCCTACCCTCAGGGTAGGGTCACACTTAATGAATCCACAGTGTATTTTACGCTGTGGACTCACCGATGACCAACCCTAGAGTGAGCCCCGGCCTGTGTCCGCTCGTAGCAGACATCTGCTTCTACAAGCACACACAGGGATCTGTGCGACTGTCGTAAACTGTGGGCACAGTTTACTCTCGGACCTCGCGGCTGCCTGTCTGTGAGTAAAAACTGCGCATGCACAGTTTACATTAGTTGCGCAGATCCCTGTGTATGCTTTTAGCAACAGATTTGATGGGTCAGGGTCTGACTGTTGAGACCCTGACCAATCATAAGAACAAGCCTGGTCTCATAGACACAGAGTGGGGACAGAAGCCGTGGGTGAAGGTGACAGTAGCTGTGCTCATGCCCCTTCTTAGAACATGCAGAAGTCTTTCCCCCAAAGAATCGGAGTACGGAACCTTTCTCTGAGGTTTGAATTAGTGTTGAGCGCGAATATTCAAATTGCTAATTTTTACCGCGAATATCGGCACTTCACGATTTTGAGAATATGACGATATATATTCGTAATGACAGATATTCTTTCTTTTTTCACAATACACCTCACAATGATAATGTAAAAAAGAAAATGTAAGTGATCATCCCTCCCTGCTTCCAGCTTGTGGTCCAAAGAAGGCCCCAATATTATTTACTGTGTGAGTCGGTGTGGAGCACCAATATTTTGTATTTGCGAATATGAGAATATTCGCAAATATCGGCACCTCCAGAGGATACTGATCCCTCCCTTCTTTAAGCTTGTTGGCCAATGAGAAGGATACAAATACAGGTGTCAGAGGTTAGCAACATCCCTAGCAACCAATAGGAAAGTTGCCCACAGATAGTTAGTTGAAAGATATAATCGCGCATGCGCACTATACGAATATAATTACGAATTTCGCTTGAAAAAAAAGTGAACGAATATGCGAAATTCGCAAACATAGGATGAATATTCGTCCATATATGTGCGAAATATCGCAAATTCGAATGTGGCCCCTACCACTCATCACTAGTTTGAATCACTCCTCCAGTCTGTTCCACTGTATCAAAATGCGTCTCAAAGAGCTTTCCCTGACGGTGTCTTAGCTTCTCTCCCTGCCATTACTCTCCACAGCTCAGCACAGTGGGACACAGATCGGGGATCCTGGAGAGGTGCTTCCAAGCTGTTCTTCGTAGTGCTCTAGTACAGCCTGCAGTCTCAGCACCACCTTAAAGGGGTACACCACCAAAAAACATTTTATCCCCTATCCAAAGCATGGGGGATAAGATGTCTGATTGTGGGGCTCCCATCGCTGAGGACCATTGCGATCTTGGGCGAGCAGTGGCAGCATCCGGAACACGGAAGCTTGGAGCTTCCACATTCGCGACGTCCTGCCACGCCCCCTCCTTTCATGTCTATGCAATGGGGTATGACAGCTAGTACGTAGCCATCACACCTCCTCCCACAGTCAGCCGATGTAAGTGAAATCTAGAGAGAGTGAGAAAGGCGCCTCATGTGCGGGATCAGTAGATCTTGCAGGTGGGGGTAGGGGACGGTAATTCCCAAGCCGCTTACCAAAGTTGGTTGTGCGCCCACACACAACAAGGTTAAGAGCAGAAGAGATATAGAAGAAGGTCCACTGCAGCCCTCCTGGGTGAGAGTAAAATCAAAACCGAATGACCAGGGAGTCAGGAGTTTGTCTGGCGCAGAGAGGAACCATCAGGCAGCCACGTAAAATCAATGAATTTATTAGATGCAACGTGTTTCGCTGCGCATGCGCAGCTTCATCAGGCATGACAAGGGAAGGCTGGTAACAGATATATATACCTCCAGGAATTAACCATTAGAGTACTTTTTGAAAGAGTTGTTACATAGAATTACATATCCACATATAAATGTGACAATGTATGAAAAATATATAAATAGATATAAATAAATATAAATAGGCAGACAAAAGTCACAAAAATAATAATAAAACAACAATATAAAAGCACAATGCAATCTTATAAACATATATATATATAATATAATTATCGCATGTGGTGTGAATATAACACCACAAGTGACTCAAGGAATCACACCGCTTAGTCACCGGTGCGGCATTCAACAACGCAAGTTGGATATTATTTCAAAAAATGTATATGATATAAAGAGATATAGACCTATAAGGTCTTATGTATGTTAAATCAAAAAAAAATTTAATTGTATATCGCTGCCTTATTAAATAAAAAATAAATAATAAACAGTGCGGTAAACCAAATCGCAACTGACCAGAAGGGAAAGTATGAACACTACTTGGAAAAAGTGAAAAAGATGAACTAGAATAACTAGTGCGGTATTGAATACAGCACCCGGCGAAAACGCAGGGTGTGAATATTCGTAAAGAGATCCAAATTTACAAACATTAAATAAAAAATACAGAAGTTTCTATATGCAGAAAGGAAGGGAAGAACAAAAAACGGAACTTGGATAATAAAACATAAGGAATAATAAATACACAGTGGGGCGCTCCAGGGTGAACAGCACAGAAGGAACGAAGAAAAAAATAGATCAAGGTATAATATTTTGGAAATTAATCCATAGGAAAAAATGGAAAATTTTTAAACCCTAATTTATCAGATTATTTAACTGTATCGATACATTCATTAAAACCTTGAGGGTGCAAAGTATGTAATTTGTGAATCCAAAAGGATTCACGATTATTTAATCTTTGTATTCTGTTAGGTAAATGAATGGGGATAGTTTCTAGAATAATTAATTTCAAAGTTTCAGTGTTTTTTTGATGATGAAGAGTGAAGTGTCGTGACAAACTATGCAACAAAAAACCATGTTTTATGTTCCATCTGTGCTTGTTCATCCTGGAGCGCACCGTTTGTGTCGTGCGGCCAACGTATTGGCGGTCGCAACCACAGGTTAATAGATAGATAGCAAACGTGGTGTCGCAATTTAGTGAATCTTTTATTTTAAATGTTTGTTGTGTGAAAAAGGAAGAAAAAGTATCAGTTTGGATGATCCATTCACAACAAAGGCAGCGACTTTTTTTTACAAGGGAAACAATATGGTTTAATGGAACAGGAATTCTGTGGTGTAAGATGTTCGGAAAATCTACTGGGGGCTAATAAATTGCTGAGATTTTTGGAACGTCTGTAGGTGACATAAGGAACTGGGGGAATTATTTGGTTTAGAATTTTATCATTTTGAATAATGGGCCAGTTTTTAGTTAGTATTTTTCTGATATTAGATGCCTCAATATTAAAATTCGTAACAAAGTTATATCTAAAGGGGTTATGAGGCTGATTGGAACTGGATTTTTTGGAAATAGATGTAACCAAATCAGAATGTTTTTTATCTTTCACCTAACCAAGGCATATATGAAGGTGTTATTCTAGTTCATCTTTTTCACTTTTTTCCAAGTAGTGTTCATACTTCCCCTTCTGGTCAGTTGCGATTTGGTTTACTGCACTGTTTATTATTTATTTAATAAGGCAGCGATATACAATTTTTTTATTTTTTTTGATTTAACATACATAAGACCTTATAGGTCTATATCTCTTTATATCATATACATTTTTTGAAATAATATCCAACTTGCGTTGTTGAATGCCGCACCGGTGACTAAGCGGTGTGATTCCTTGAGTCGCTTGTGGTGTTATATTCACACCACATGCGATAATTATATATATATATATATATATATATATATATATGTTTATAAGATTGCATTGTGCTTTAATATTGTTGTTTTATTATTCTTTTTGTGACTTTTGTTTGCCTATTTATATTTATTTATATCTATTTATATGTTTTTCATACATTGTCACATTTATATGTGGATATGTAATTCTATGTAACAACTCTTTCAAAAAGTACTCTAATGGTTAATTCCTGGAGGTATATATATCTGTTACCAGCCTTCCCTTGTCATGCCTGATGAAGCTGCGCATGCGCAGCGAAACGCGTTGCATCTAATAAATTCATTGATTTTACGTGGCTGCCAGATGGTTCCTCTCTGTGCCAGACAAACTCCTGACTCCCTGGTCATTCGGTTTGGATTTTACCTCCTCCCACAGACATGGATGGAGGTGGCGTGGCGGCTGTAGTCACCAGTCATCCGTCACGGAGCAGACTTTGCGCTGGGCACTGATGACTGGGACACCGTTTGGATAGGGGATAAGATATTTTTCGGCAGAGTACCCATGTAAGCCCAATATGATGCTATGACTGCAGGTGTTATCCAAGTTTGAATATTACACTTATTTCCATATGCACACTGCAGCAGAATCCCATTGAAATTAATGGGACACTGTCTCTGTGAAATTTCCAAGCAGAATATCCCCCCCCCCCCCCAAAATTTTGCTTGGAAATTCCACATGTAAACATAGGCTTATAAAAGACTGGAATAGCTTCTAATAATACAAAGGTACACTGCTCACAAAAACTTAAGGGAACTCTTAAACAACACAATGTAACTCCAAGTCAATGACAATTCTGTGAAATCCCACTGTCCACTCAGGAAGCAACACTGATTGCCAATCAATTTGACATGGAACAGACAACAGGTGGAAATGATAGGCAATTAGAAAAACACCCCAATAAAGGAGTGGTTCTGCAGGTGGTAACCACAGACCACTTCTCAGTCCCTATGCTTCCTGGCTGATGTTTTGGTCACTTTTGAATGCTGGCGGTGCTTTCACTCTAGTGGTAGCATGAGACAGAGTCTACTACCCACACAAGTGGCTCAGGTGGTGCAGCTCATCCAGGATGGCACATCAATGCGAGCTGTGGCAAGAAGGTTTGCTGTGTCTGTCAGCGTAGTGTCCAGAGCATGGAGGAGCTACCAGGAGACAGGCCAGTACATCAGGAGACCATAAGAGGGCAACAACCTGGCAGCAGGACCGCTACCTCCACCTTTGTGCAAGGAGGAGCAGGAGGAGCACTGCCAGAGCCCTGCAAAATTACCTCCAGCAGGCCACAAATGTGCATGTGTCCACTCAAACGGTCAGAAACAGACTTCATGAGGGTGGTATGAGGGCCCGACGTCCCCAGGTGGGGGTTGTGCTAACAGCCCAACACTGTGCAGGACGTTTGGCATTTGCCAGAGAATACCAAGATTGGCAAATTCACCACTGGCACCTTGTGCTCTTCACAGAAGAAAGCAGGTTCACCCTAATCACATGTGAAACGCTGTGGAGAATGTTCTGCTGCCTGCAACATCCTCCAGCATGACCAGTTTGGCGGTGGGTCAGTAATGGTGTGGGGTGGAATTTCTTTGGGGGGCCGCACAGCCCTACATGTGCTTGCCAGAGGTAGCCTGACTGCCATTAGGTACTGAGATCCTCAGACCCCTTATGAGACCATATGCTGGTGCAGTTGGCCCTGGGTTCCTCCTAATACAAGACAATGCTAGACCTCATGTGGCTGGAGTGGGTCAACAATTCCTGCAAGAGGAAGGCATTGATGCTATGGACTGGAATGCCCGTTCCCCAGTCCTGAATCCGATTGAGCACATCTGGGACATCATGTCTCGCTCCATCCATTAATGTCACGTTGCACCATAGACAGTCCAGGAGTTGGCGGATGCTTTAGTCCAGGTCTGGGAGGACATCCCTCAGGAAACCATCCGCCACCTCATCAGGAGCATGCCCAGGTGTTGTAGGGAGGTCATACGGGCACGTGGAGGCCACACACACTACTGAGCCTCATTTTCACTTGTTTTAAGGACATTACATAAAGTTGGATCAGTCTGTAGTGTGGTTTTCCACTGTGATTTTGAGTGTGACTCCATATCCAGACCTCCATGGGTTGATAAATTTGATTTCCATTGATAATTTTTGTGTGATTTTGTTGTCAGCGCATTCAACTATGTAAAGACGAAAGTATTTCATACGATTAGTTCATTCATTCAGATCTAGGATGTGTTATCTTAGTGTTCCCTTTTTTTCCTGAGCAGTGTATTTATCGTATTGCGCATTTCCTAGGTGATAAAATTGAACGCCATATCGTTTTTTTCTACGGTTTCAGTTTTTTCGAGGTTTGGGTCGCCACCCGGTTCTGTTTCCTTCAGCTTTCTTTACGTCGGAGTATTAACCTGGATAACTGTATGGGGGTGACACGTGGCGAGGAAGACGCTCATCCCCTCAATGAAGTTTTTCTTTTACGGAGGAACATTAGGATGACTTAAATAGAGCATGTAATGTCTGTGCCAGGCAGAGGAAACAACGGGGTGTAGTGTAGCTGTTGTCTAATAATGGCGCTCCCTGGGTGATCTGTAGGTATGTCTGGATCTGAATGGCACATTCCTGGCACCACCTGGGTAGTGATGTCATTAAGGAGCTGCGCAGGAAGTCGGTCATATTGCAGACCTGTCATGTGGAAAGAAGGCATGCTAAACCGAGAAGTATCGTTCTCTCACTGTGTTATTTCATCCAATATAAGATTGTAAATGCCACTATCTATGTAACATTGGATCAGCGGTCTTCAAACTGTAAACCTTCTGCTGTTGCAAAACTGCAACTCCCAGCATGCCCGGACAGCCAACGGCCAACGGCTGTCCGGGCATGCTGGGAGTTGTAGTTTTGCAACAGCTGGAGGTCCACAGTTTGGAGACTACTGCTCTAGACAGTACATTTACAGGTCAAATGCTGACCAATAGTTGTCTGGGCATGCTGGGAGTTGTAGTTTTGCAACAGCTGGAGGTCCACAGTTTGGAGACTACTGCTCTAGACAGTACATTTACAGGTCAAATGCTGACCAATAGCTGTCTGGGCATGCTGGGAGTTGTAGTTTTGCAACAGCTGGAGGTCCACAGTTTGGAGACTACTGCTCTAGACAGTACATTTACAGGTCAAATGCTGACCAATAGCTGCCTGGGCATGCTGGGAGTTGTAGTTTTTTAACATCTGAGGGGCTGTAGTTTGGAGACTACTGCTTTAGACCATAGGTGTCAAACCTGCGACCCCCAGCTGCTGTGTAGAACAACTCCCAGTATGCTGGGAGTTGTAGTTTTGCAACAGCTGGAGGTCCGCAGCATGGAGACCACTGCACTAGACAGTATACCTAGATAGGACGAGCGCTGGCCAATGACTGTCCGGGCATGCTGGGAATTGTAGTTTTGCAACAGATGAGGTTTCGCATTTTGGAGACCTCTACTCTGAGCCATAGGTGGCAAACCTGAGGCCCCTCCAGCTGTTGCAAAACTACAACTCCCAGCATGCTGGGAGTTGTAGTTTTTCAACGGTTAGAGGTCCACAGTTTGGAGACCACTGCAGAAGACAGTATATTTATAGGGTAAGCCTTGGCCAATGGCAGTCCAGGCATGTTGGGAGTTGTAGTTTTGCAACAGTTGGAGGTCCACAGTTTGGAGACCATTGCACTAGACAGTATATTTACAGGGCAAGTGTTGGCCAATGGCTGTCCGGACATGCTGGGAGTTGTAGTTTTGCAACAGTTGAATGACCATAGGTGTCGAATCTTTGGCCCTCCAGCTGCTGCAAAACTACAACTCCCAGCATGCTGAGAAAGAAATTGAGGGAGATTTATCAAAACCTGTGCAGAAGTGGAGCAGTTGCCCATAACAACCAATCAGATCACTTCTTTTATTTTTTAGAGGCCTTTTAAAAAATAAATGAAGCAATTTGATTGGTTTCTATGGGTACCTGCACCACTCTCTCTCTACACAGGTTTCGATAAATCTCCCCTATTGTAGCTACGTATGGTGGATCGGAATAAAACGATTATTTTTCTCCAGAATAACAAAAAGTTTAGAATAACAAATGAGGTTGAAAAACCAATGCAACGGAATGAAAAATATGTTAAAGGGGTACTCCGTCCAGAGATATCTTATTCCCTACCCGCCATGCCCCCTCCAATAGACTTGCATTGAAGGGGCAGGGCGTGATGTCACAAGGTGGTGGAGCCAGTAATTTGCCAGTAATTAGGTGCGAAGTTCGCTCCGTGCACTAGATGACAGGGGGTGCTGCAGGAGAGATCGTGGGGTCCCCAGCACAGGACCCCCACGATCAGACATCTTATCCCCTATCCTTTGTATAGGGAGTAAGATTTCTAGGGGCGGAGTACCCCTTTAAAGAAAATAAAATAAACAAAATTCTTTGTAATGTGAATAATGAAGAGTTCAAAATAACGAATGAGGTCGAAAAACAAACTAAAAAATGAAACTAAACAAACCGAACCAAATTTTTCCATTGTAAACATGTCTAGTCCTAAGAGCTCACTAACGCAGGTGTCCAAGACTTAAAGGGGTACTCCGCTACCCCTTTGTTTGGAACATTTTGTTCCGAATGCTTGAAGTAGGCAGCGGAGGGTCGTGACGTCACGCCACGGCCCCTCAATGCAAGTCTATGGGAGGGGGTGTGGTGCCCGCCATGCCCCCTCCTATCGACTTGCATTGAGGAACGTGGCGTGACGTCACAAAGGTCATGGCTGTGAAGTCCCGATCCCACCGCTCGCACCCAGAGATCGTCGGGGTCCCAGCGGCCGGACCCCCGCAATCAGACATCTTATCCTTTGGATAGGAGATAAGATGTCTAGAAGCGAAGTACCCCTTTAAGAGGTCAACAAGATGAATGTACAAAGGTACAAACAGCTGATGTTTCAGGGGAAAGCCATGGTTAGCCGATTTTTTCATGAAACTATAGTTTTACATTCTGGCCACTCAGAAGCATGGCCTACCATTTGGACGCCTAAAGAAGGATCCCAAGTCAAGAAACTTCACGTATGACATCTATATGGCCTACTAGGACAAAAATACTTCATGAAGCAACCCTGCTAAGACAGAGGCAGATGTAGAAATTGTTCCACAAGTGGGCATGAAAGGTACATGAGGGCCCCTGATTTTGTATTATAGTCTAGGAGCTCCATGTTATGCCTCTGTGGATGGATATGTGGAAGCCACGGGGTGTTAGGAAGTGTACCTGTTCACATCGTGACGCCAGGGCACCATTATCCTATACACGATCCGAGGTTGGAGGCAGCTTCTCCTGGGCCAGACACAATGAACAAGTAAACACACCGACGTCAGGTTATGGATATTAGCCTTTACTGAGCAGATGGAGGTGGAATTTCATAGACATTTGGTACGAGAGTGCAGCGTAATCCCTTTGGAGCCCTGTTGCCATTCTGAGACTTGTAGTAGTTGAATGAATGAATTCTGGTAGCTAGGGTCCTGCCAATATACTGTAGCTTTCACCGCAGGGGCATGAACTCCGCACACGCAAGTATTTTTACCAGGATAGCGATTAGGGTATAAGTAGGCCTCTCCTCAGAGCACACGACACACAGCACACCTGAGCCAAACTATTGCTTAGGAGTGTGGTAGGGCCTTGGGGGTGTAGTGTAGTTAGGGTGTTGCTTCAGTAGATGAGGGATTAATTTAACCCCTGTCACTCGTGACGCCAGGGTGAGGGTTAATACGCTGAGGTAAATCTTCGGCCTATCGCCAGCCTTCCCAGAAACGATAGGTACGTGCTTAAATGAATGAGGGTCCACAATAGAGTGAACTTGAACTTGTATAAACTTTACTGAGGTACTTGCGGTACATCCAATTAACAGCAACAGTCTTAGCAATACAGTCTCTATGTAGTACGGCAGTGATTGACAGATGCCGCGGACCATTAGCTTATCCAAGAGGTTATTAGAATTCAGGGTGATGCAGAGATCCGTCCAGATTTTGGGGTCTGTTTAGGTCCGGTGATCTTGCAGACTTAAGAGGGATTGAAATAACTCACAGTTCTGTAAGATGGCCGTTGCTGCAAGGCTTGGGCCTAATCACTGCTGACAACAGCTGCGCATATCCTCCTCTAACAGCAGCCCACGAGGAAAGAGCGAGATTAATGGCCGCCGCTCCCTTATATGGGCAGGGGCAGGGCCGTTTTGGATTGGTCCATGTCAGCTGTTACTCACCGTTACAATGCATGGTGGGCGATCACCTCACTTCCTCCAAAGGTCCTTGAACCATAAACCATAGAGTTTTGGAACGCATCACGTGACCCGCAGGTCCTGCGACACTAACAAGGTAAGTACACTTTATTTACATATTTACACATTAGATTTGAATAATTTTAACTATTAAAGGGGGGACAAGGGGCTAACTATAGATGAGGACCCCACCGGTACCTAGGGACTCTGACTTTGGGGACCTCACCAAAAGGTAACGGATGCAATCCGGTACCGGGACACCACAGGAGCTTTACTGGAACTAGACCAAACTAAAGACTGACTGACTCCTCCGCTGTACTTGACTATACAGGGTAGACTTTTGGGGTCTCATTGGCAGGCAGGGTCACATTGGGGTTCACTACAAGATCTCATGGGTAGCACTCTTAAAGGCACAATAACATATTAATCATATTTACTAGAGATGAGCACATTTAAAGAAAAAAAAATAGATTTGGCTGATTCGCCGAGTTTTCCCCAAAAATTTGGTTTGGTACGAATTTATTCGTTGTGAATCACTATTAAAAATGGCTATTTCTGTAGGGGTGTAGAACACTTTGCCTTGCCGTAACATGCATAGGGAGTGTGCTGTGTTAGTGAAGTAATACTGTTATTCAGTATGACATGCAGATTAGAGGTGTCGCTATTAGAATCACAGAGCGGTACAATGACAGAGCCTGGAGGGGGCATCAGTATGAGGAGACTATATGGAGGCAGAATGACACAGCGTGTAGGTGGCGGCAGCATGAGGAGACCATATAGTGGCTGAATGACCCAGCCTGGAGGTGGCAACAGCCTGACAAGACCACAGGGTCTTACAATTGAACAGAATAATTATATTTTTTAACATTTAAATTGAAGATTTCAAACAGATGAACCTAAAAAGTTTTATTTAATGTGCCAGCAGCATGAGGAGACCACATAGTGGCACAGTGACACAGCCTGGAGGTGGCAGCAGCATGAGGAGACCATATAGTGGCTGAATGACACAGCCTGGAGGTGGCGGAAGCATGAGGAGACCATATAGTTACATAGTTACATACATAGTTAGTACGGTCGAAAAAAGACATATGTCCATCAAGTTCAACCAGGGAATTAAGGGGTAGGGGTGTGGCGCGATATTGGGGAAGGGATGGGATTTTATATTTCTTCATAAGCATTAATGTTATTTTGTTCCAGGAATGTATCTAATCCTGTTTTAAAGCTGTTAATTGTTCCTGCTGTGACCAGTTCCTGAGGTAGACCGTTCCATAAATTCACAGTCCTCACGGTAAAGAAGGCGTGTCGCCCCTTGAGACTAAACTTTTTCTTCTCCAGACGGAGGGAGTGCCCCCTCGTCCTTTGGGGGGGTTTAACCTGGAACAGTTTTTCTCCATATTTTTTGTATGGGCCATTAATATACTTATATACGTTTATCATATCCCCCCTTAAACGTCTCTTCTCAAGACTAAACAATTGTAACTCCTTTAATCGCTCCTCATAGCTAAGATGATCCATGCCCCATATTAGTTTAGTCGCGCGTCTCTGCACCCTTTCCAACTCCGCAGTGTCCCTTTTATGGACAGGTGCCCAAAACTGAACAGCATATTCCAGGTGAGGCCGTACCAATGCTTTATAAAGGGGGAGTATTATGTCCCTGTCCCTCGAGTCCATGCCTCTTTTGATACATGACAATATCCTGCCGGCTTTGGAAGCAGCAGCCTGACATTGCATGCTATTCTGTAGTCTGTGATCTACAAGTACACCCAGATCCTTCTCTACCAGTGACTCTGACAGTTTAATCCCCCCTAAGACATACGATGCATGCAGGTTATTAGTACCCAGATGCATAACTTTACATTTATCCACATTGAACCTCATTTGCCAAGTGGATGCCCAGACACTTAGTCTATCCAAGTCATCTTGTAACTTATGCACATCCTCTATAGACTGTACCGTGCTACAAAGCTTGGTGTCATCTGCAAAGATAGAAACAGAGCTGTTAATACCATCCTCTATATCATTGATAAATAAATTAAACAACAGCGGGCCCAGTACTGAACCTTGGGGTACACCACTAATAACTGGGGACCAATCAGAGTACGAATCATTGACCACCACTCTCTGGGTACGATCCATGAGCCAGTGTTCAATCCAGTTACAAACTAAAATTTCCAAACCCAAAGACCTTAACTTACCTGTCAGACGTCTATGAGGGACAGTATCAAACGCTTTAGCAAAATCCAGAAACACTATATCCACAGCCATTCCTCTGTCAAGGCTTCTACTCACCTCTTCATAAAAGCAAATTAGATTGGTTTGACAACTTCTATCCTTAGTAAACCCATGCTGGCTATCACTTATAATACAATTATCCCCTATGTATTCCTGTATGTAATCCCTTATAAGTCCTTCAAACAATTTACCCACAATGCACGTTAGACTTACCGGTCTATAATTGCCTGGCGAAGACCTAGAGCCCTTCTTGAAGATTGGTACCACATTCGCCTTGCGCCAGTCCCTTGGCACAATACCAGACACCAGAGAATCTCTAAATATCATGAACAGGGGTACAGATATTACTGAACTTACCTCTCTAAGAACTCTTGGGTGTAGTCCATCCGGTCCTGGGGATTTGCTTACATTTATATCACTTAACTTACCTTGTACCATCTCTACATTAAGCCAGTTCAGTACATTACATGATGTGTTACCAGCACTGACCTGGCCAATGTCAGCTCCTTTTTCCATAGTGTATACAGAACTAAAGAACCCATTCAATAGCTCCGCCTTCTCTTGATCGCCTGTGACAACCTCCCCATTATCATTATTAAGGGGTCCTACATGCTCTGTCCTTGGTTTTTTTGCATTTATATATCTAAAAAAATATTTAGGATTAGTTTTGCTTTCTTTGGCCACCTGTCTCTCGTTTTGAATTTTTGCTGTTTTTATTACATTTTTACAGATTTTATTAAGCTCCTTGTACTGTTTAAATGTTATCGCTGACCCATCAGATTTGTATTTTATGAAGGCTATTTTTTTGTTGTTTATTGCTCTTTTAACATCATTTGTCAGCCATGTAGGATTTAGTTTTAATCGTTTATATTTGTTCCCCTTTGGTATATATTTAGCTGTATAGTTATTTAGAGTTGATTTAAAGATGTCCCATTTACCTTCTGTATCAGCATTTGACAACACCTCCCCGCAGTCTATGTCCTGTAGTGCAGCTCTCAGCCCAGGGAAATTTGCCTTTTTAAAGTTATATGTTTTTGCCTTCCCCGCCTGTCTTTGTTTTCTACATTTTAAGTCAAAAGTAACTATATTGTGGTCGCTATTACCAAGGTTTTCCCGCACAGTTACATTACCAACCAGCTCTGCGTTGTTGGAAATGATCAGATCCAACAAGGCATCACTTCTTGTTGGGTCCTCCACAAACTGGCCCAGAAAATTATCCTGCAATAAATTTAGGAATTGTCGCCCCTTTGTAGTTTTAGCCAACCCCGGACCCCAATCTATATCTGGATAGTTAAAATCTCCCATTATTACCACTGTACCTGCCCGGGCGGCCCTCTCTATTTGTTTATGAAGCTGAACTTCTATCTCTTCAGTGATATTAGGGGGTCTGTAGATTACCCCAAATATTATTTTTTCAGTATTTCCCTCCTTTTGTAATTCTACCCACAGTGACTCCACCTCCTCAAAATCATCACACACTATGGCATCGTTCACACTGACTTTCATACCACTTCTTACATACAGACAGACTCCACCACCTTTTCTGTTCATTCTATCCTTGCGAAACAATGTAAACCCCTGCAGATTGACAGCCCAGTCATGCGAGGAGTCCAGCCATGTCTCAGTGACCCCAACTATACATAGTGACTGAATAACACAGCCTGGAGGTGGCGGAAGCATGAGGAGACCATATAGTGGCTGAATGACACAGCCTGGAGTTGGTGGCAGCAAGAGGAGACCATATAGTGGCTGAATGGCCCAAATGGAGGTGGCAACAGCCTGACGAGACCACAAGGTCTTACAATTGAACAGAATAATTATATTTTTTAACATTTAAGTTGAAGATTTCAAACAGATGAACCTAAAAAGTTTTATTTAATGTGCCAGCAGCATGAGGAGACCACATAGCGGCACAGTGACACAGCCTGGAGGTGGCAGCAGCATGAGGAGACCATATAGTGGCTGAATGACACAGCCTGGAGGTGGCGGAAGCATGAGGAGACCATATAGTGACTGAATAGCACAGCCTGGAGGTGGCGGAAGCATGAGGAGACCATATAGTGGCTGAATGACACAGCCTGGAGTTGGTGGCAGCAAGAGGAGACCATATAGTGGCTGAATGGCCCAAATGGAGGTGGCAACAGCCTGACGAGACCACAGGGTCTTACAATTGAAAAGAATAATGATTTTGTTATTTTTCAACACTTAAATTGAAGATTTCAAACAGATGAACCTGTGTGACTTCATCTTTCTTTGCTGTATGTTAATTAAGTTTAGCACTATCCATATTTGTGAAGTGTTGGTGTGGCACCATGGTCAATATACTTTGATGCATCAGGTATTGGTGGGTGGAAATCCTGGCTGATCCATGCCTGATTCATCTGCACAAAGGTCAGTCTCTCCACATTTTCCATGGACAGACGAGTTCTCCTTGGGGTTACTATGGCCCCCGCCGCACTAAACACCTGCTCTGATGGCCGGGCAGGACAGCTTTTCCAGGGCAAACTCTACTGGTTGTGGTCACAAATCAAGTTTGTGGTGAGGGTGTGATGAGGGCAGATGGAATTACCCTAGGGGCAGATGGCATTAACCCTTTGTGTTCGTGACGCCAGGGCATGGTTTATCCTCTACACCACCTGAAGGTATAACGCGGGATCCTGGGCTAGGCAAGGGGGTAAATAATGTCTCCAACGCCAAGTTACAGAACAACGGAACAAAGTCAGACATATGCAACAGTCTATGCAGCTTGGCTAGGCCCAAGGAGGTCACCAGTGACTTCAGAGACCACAGGGCTTGCTGGGACTTATAGTGGACTTGGACAATTGGATGCAGGGCCACATTGACTTGAGACAGACTTGACTTGGACTGACTTGACTGAGACTATGACAGACTTCATCCCGCTTGTAGCTTACCAGGTTTTGACTTTCACCTGTGGGGCACTATACTTGTGGATCCGTGGCTGTGTGGTAGACTTTGGGCCTTCTTAAGACACCAGGCATTCTCTCAGGACTTGACCTCACTGTAGTTCAGCAAAGACTACAAAGAGGAAGCTCCACACAGAGCTTATATGGGGAGACTCTGGAGGAGTCCCATAGGTCACCCTGTAGGTCACATGGTCACTGGTAACTTCCTTGGTTGCAATCACATGACAACAGTACTTAAAGGCATACAACAATTATGTACATTGCATTAAATAACACATACATTATTTTACTATTCATGGCGCACAGGTGAAGGGGAGGCCCAGGGGTCACGGAATGGAGTCTGCCTGACAGGGCAGCAATGGTACAGGGGTGCAACTCCTGTACTGGGCCACCACAAGTATGGCTGCCCAGAAGTCTAGCGGATCTTCATAGTGTGTTGGCAGGGTCATGTCAAGGTATGCAACCACCTGCTGTTTCAGGTCCTGCTCCAGGTCTACCTGCTGCTGATGAGTTGCTTCACTATGCGGGTGAAGAAAGCTACTCATCAGCGACTGTAGACTCAGGCTGCTGCTGATGAAGCTGGTACTGCTCCTGTCACCCCACCCCTACCCAGCAGCCATGGCAGTAGAAGGTGAGTGCAGAGAGCTCCCCGAGTGAGACCTGCTAGAGTATGGATGATGGCCCAGATAGGCATCGGCCAACTGACTACGTAGGATGTCTCTGTAGTAGGTCAGTTTGTCCTTCCTCTCAGTGGGTGTAAAAAAAGGCCCCAATTTTGTGACAGTAGCGAGGGTCCAATAAGTTGGAGAGCTGAAGTCATCCCGCTGCCAAATGCTGACAATTCGGTGGTCACAACGCAAGCAAGTGGGCATGCATCGTGCCATTTGTGACTCGGAGGGACTCCCTGCCTTCATTTCCACTGCATACTGCCACAGTGTGTCTGGGTCCTCTTTCTTTTGTTACTCTTAACCCTCTAGCTACTCTGGCTGCTCCTGCTCCTCCTCTTCTGTAAGATGACTATAAAAAGCGCCCATTTCGTGAAGCCTAAACTGTGCTCTACTGTCCCCCTCCTCCTCCTCCTCCAGTGGCCGTATGAGCTCATGTCACGTATGAGCGGCCACTAGTTGACATTGAAGTTACACAGGGGAGTCCCCCTTTCTGCTTGGATCATCAAGAAATCAGTGATGGCTTTTCTCTGTTCGTATAGTCGGTCCAACATATGGAGGGTGGAATTCCAACGTGTGGAAACGTTGCAAATCAGAGTATGTTGGGGAATACCGTTCTGATGCTGCAGCTCAAGGAGTGTGTGCTTTGCGGTGTATAAGTGGCTGAAGTGCATGAAATGATTACTTGGCATTTTAAGGATGTCTTGCAGATGGGGGGAACACTTCAGGGACCGCTTGACAACCAGATTGAACATGTGTGCCATACAGGGCGCATGGCTCAGGCTTCCTTATCGCATTGCAGACAAGATGTTCTTCCCGTTGTCGGTCACCATGGTTCCCATTTCCAGTTTTCGTGGAGTAAGCCATGATTAGATTTCTTGATGAATTACTTTTAGTAGTTCCACCTCTGTGTGACTCCGTTTGCCAAGGAAAACCATGTGAAGAACAGCATGATACCGGCGTGCCCTGCATACATAGTATGCTGAAGGACCACTGAGACTTGTGCGGGCAGTGGAGGCTGAGGACACGGTGGAGGATGAGGAGGTGGAGTCCCATTCTGTCACAGGACCAATGGCCTGCGAGCATATAGGCGGAAGCGGCGTGACCTGTCCAAGTTGCTGTTGTAGCTGTGCAGGAACCACATTTACCCAGTGGGCCGTAAAGAACATGAATTGTCCCTGACCGTAGTTACAGCTCCACACGTCGGCGCTGCCGTGCACTTTGGTATACACAGACCGGCCCTGGGACTGGCCCACCTTCTGTTCCCCAAAATTGTGCAGGGCTGGTACTGCCTTCTTTGCAAAGAAATGACGGCTTGGTACTCTCCACCTCGGCTCAGCACAAGCCATCAGTTCTCTGAAAGGTGCAGAGTCCACCACTTGAAAAGGGAGGGACTGCAGCACCAGCAACTTGGACAGGAGCACATTTATCTTCTGCACCGT
The DNA here is from genome assembly GCF_029499605.1 of Hyla sarda. Taxonomy (NCBI): domain Eukaryota; kingdom Metazoa; phylum Chordata; class Amphibia; order Anura; family Hylidae; genus Hyla; species Hyla sarda. The sequence goes on along the minus strand of NC_079191.1, from coordinate 32,126,421 downwards.
TGGATGAGTGGGCGCATAATGTTGTCCCTTGGACAAGGTTTCGCCGATGGATTGCTGGCCGAATGACTGACTCGATGTAGGAGGAGCAGGAGCATCTGGAACTACAGAAGATGGGAATGACAGACAGCTCCCCTCGGCTGAGGTGGTGGAGCCTTGGCTGGCTGAAACAGGGAGCAGTGTGGCACTGGATGATGCAGAAGGCTGGACCACCGCATCGGAGCCAAGGCTCTCCAAGGCCGTTTTATGGTGATGCTGCATATGTTGACACAGGGCCGCGGTGCCAACTCTTCACCTGGCCACGCTTCACCTTCTGCCGACACATCTTGCATGTGCCCAGGTTAACATCCTCCGGTTGCTTGATGAAAAACTGCCACACCACTGAGTAGCTGATTTTCCCCCTAACAGTCCGCACTGATTGACTACTACTGCCGCCGACTCCAGGAACCCCTGTTCCACTACCTTCCAGGAAGGTAGGCCGCCCCAAAGCAGGTGGTCTGCCCCGGGCACGTTTGGCTCCAGACTTCCCACTTCTGCTACCCATGCTGACTCCCAACCATGCTACCACCTTACTGGCTCAGCTGCTGCCTCACGGGCAACCTGCTACCCTCTTCTCCCGATGATGATGATGAAGCCCCTTCTGCACCCGGCTCCCAAGTGTGATCGGCTTCATCATCATCGAGTTGTGTCTACACGTTACTGATGTCCTACTTAGGTTCCTCAACAGTGTCTGCTTCAGGAGCCTGAACGCTCGCAACACCACCTCCCACACCACTCTCCTGATCACTACTTGCCCGCCTAGCGGAGGAAGCAGCAGATGTCTCCTCCTCTTCTTGTCTGGGCAGTAGCTGCTGACTGTCCTCTAGTAGATTGTCCTCAATAAATAGTGGAGCTGAACCCACAGCATAAGATACTTCTGTAGGGGAGGGAACAGCATAGGACAGAGGCAATGGGAGGACAGGGACTGCTCCCAGGCCATGCCAACTGTGGGTTGTGTCTGAGAAACCCCCTGACTGTTGACTGACATATGTCACTTGTAATGAAGCGGATGACCGAGGTAACCAATCAATGACGGCAGATGGGTTGCTGGTGGAGACATGACCACTAGCTGATATCGGGAGCTCCGGTCTCTCGCTGCAACTCCTGCTGCCACTCGCCCCTAGTCTGCTGCGACCACTGCCTGATGAATTTAGACCTCTGCCCCTCCTCTGTGCACGTCCTGACACTTCTCTGCCTGACATACTTATACACCAGCTGAGAGCGGATATGTTACACTTACGAGAGGAGGACAATACGCTCCACTACCCTTAGACTACATAAACAAGTGTGTAGCTTTGGCTGACCTTTCACAGTACCTAGACCCAAATTAGTTTAACAGGAAAATATATAAAGGACACCACATAGGTGTACGTACAGTTTAAACTTATGAGAGGAGGACTATGCACTCCTCTACAAACTGTATAAGGCTACAGAAACAAGTGGATATCTTTGGCTGGCCTTTCACAGAAACTAGGCCAAAATCAGTTTTTCAGGGAAAAAAAAACATACAACACGTAGTTGTACCTGCACTTTACACTTATTAGAGCTGGACAATGCGCTCTGCTTAAAACTGTATAAGGCTACAGAAACAAGGGTGTAGCTTTGGCTGGCCTTTCACAGTAACTAGGCCCAAATTAGTTTTTCAGGAAAAAAAAACTTAGACCGCGTAGGTGTACGTACAGTTTACACTTATGAGAGATGGACAATAAGCTCTGTTACGCAACCTGTATTAGGCACTGTAATCAGGTGACTATGGCTTTTCTTGCTTACCCTAACTGGCCCCTGTTAGCTTTACGGTTGTTGTACAACCAAGTGTTGCAGTACAGAATCACTGTGTAGTAGAGCCCAGTACAGTACTATTAGGCCCTAATAGCAGGTGACAATAGCTTTTACCAGTCTGCCTAACTGGCCCCTTTAAGCTTTAGAGTTGCTGTACTCCCCACTGCAGCAGTGGAGTCGCTGTGTATAACACCCAAAAGTATACTTTCTCTCTCTCTCTGTCAGTGCTTTTATGCCGTGATTTGGGCTTGTGTTGAATTGCTGCTGTAACGCTGTTTACCTGTTCAACGCACACAATGCTCTATCTCTCCCTCCAGTGAAACGCTCTCTCTGAAATAAAAGGCTCATGTGACTGGCCGCAAGATGACTGCCAATTATATTGGGCTGTGACATCACTGCGGTGACTGGCTGCTGATTGGCTGCATGCTGCATGTGATTCAGGGTCCTCCCACCTACCCACCTTCCCAGAGTTCCTTGCCCCATGTCCTCACATGTGCATCCACCATTTTATATGCCCTGGATCCTGGACCGCACTAAATGGAGTTTAATGAAGCGATTTGTGTAAATTGCAGTGATATTTGGATTCGTTGCGAGGCAAATTTTTCCTGAAATTCGTAACAAATTCTGATTCGACAGATTCGGTTCACTCATCCCTAATATTTACATTGAACAATAATAACATTAATTTAGGGAAATATATCACTCTGATATCATAACAAACACGTAATTATTTCAACAACAGTACTTTAGTTGGCCCAATACCTTGTGCTGCCAGGCTGCCCAAGACAGTCCAAAACCAAGGGACAGCCTCTGGTTCTGGGACACAACAGATATGCTTACAAGTCAACCAGTTTTTGCTTTGTTGCTAGTCCTAGTCCCTGAGAAGACAGAGAGGTCAGACTACCACATATTAGAGGTCCAGGGCTATAAATGACACATACTGAAGTTGTTGGGGAAGTAGAAACTTTACCTAAGCTGGCCATACAAGAACACTCATTTGGTCGACAGCTATCTCTCCCAATCTCCACATATCCACTAATTGCATATGTTCTCGCATAGGAGGGGATAAAGGCACTGCCCCTCTCTGAGAATGAAAGGATAGGACACTTAAAATCCAGCATGCCTGACCCTTCTTCCCCCAACATCTGCCTTTGGGGTAGAGCATTAGGAGACCACCATACATGCTACATAGTCCGTCAGTCCCACTGAAATCAACAGGTTCGGCCATCACTTGCCTAATGTTGTATGGCTGCTTTAGTGCCCACCAGTATCACACCATGCTCCTTTATATAGTATTACAAGAGTTCAGCTCTTTGGTTTCCACGTATTATATACCACTACTTCTTTTCTTGTAGATACAATAGCTCCTCAGGAAGCCGCAGTGCAGTCTATGTGAAGCCACACAGGATCCATATTGCAGTTCAGCCGGTGGGAGGGACGGCCGGAGCACCACTTCCTACACAACCTAAAGTCATCTTCTTGGATATAAAGGTGCAGTTCTCATTATTCTATAAGTTCATGTAATATCCTATTAATGTAGGTCTATCATTGTATTCTTTATTAGAAAAGATTTCTATGACATTTTACCTGATAAAGATGATCAATTGGGGGGGGGGGTCCAACCGGGGTTACTAGCACAGATGTGGCCATACACACATGGATGTTTATGCTAGTGTTGTTAGACAGTCAGGGCTGGCATCAGAATATTGGGTCCTCTTATACAGCTCAAGGCCTGGCAGGATGTCTGTATACTGCCCCGCTTCAGTGCTCCAACCACTCCGGTCCTGGGCCTATGGGCGATAGCAGTGAGTCCCAGGCCCGGAGAAGCACTGGTCGGAGGACCAATGGCAGCATGCTGTGCCTGTATTATTACCTTCCAGGCCAGCCCACACATCTGCGATGTCCCGAAGTGGAACACGCTTGTCCACCTGCCCTGTCTTCTCCCGCCCACCGCTCAGGTTTACAGGTTATGTGTGTTAAAATGTATTTTAATGCAAAGTAGTATATTTAATGTCTGTGTATTTTGTTGTTTCCAAGAAAGAGTTAATTTTGTCTGTGCAGGAGGATACACAGAGAACCACATGAGCACTTTGGCCAATCATGGCCTCCTGCCCTGCTCCCCCAGGTCTGTCTAGACGGGGAGAAGCTTGTCAGTTCAGTAGAGGAGAGTATGTGGAGATCCAGTCCAGACCTCTGGGTGGGACCTGTACCTCACCACATGAGGACAGGCCTAAGAGACCTAATTACTGCTACCATATTCATTCCTGAATGACATTACCCTTCTGCAGGATCCTGCCGACCAGGTTGTCCTTCAGTCAAGTCTGTCCTCGTCAATGGTGATGAGCGGAAGGGGCCATATTCAAATTCGCAATATTTCACAAATATATGGACGAATATTCGTCCTATGTTTGCGAAATTATTCGCTATGTTTGTTCCCTTTTTTTCATGCGAAAATTTTTAATGAAATTTGCATAGTGTGCATGCGCGTTTATATTTTTCACATAAAAGAAGGGAGGGATCAGTGTCCTCTGGAAGTGTCAATATTTGCGAATATGTGCATATTCGCATATACGAAATATTCATGCTCCAAACCAACTCACACAGTAAATAATATTGGAGCCTTCTTTGAACCACAAGCTGGAAGCAGGGAGGTATGGTCACTTGCTGTGATGTGTACTGTGAAGAATAAAAAAAAAGAATATTTGTCATTACGAATATATATTGCTATATTCTAAATATTCACGAATTTGCGAAGTGCCAATATTCATGGTAAAAATTTTGAATATGTGTGCTCAACACTACTTTTCAAGTTCAGAAAAAAGTCTGCTTTTGGGGAGAGGCGAGCTGACAGGCCCCATTAGCCAAAAGAGTGAAAGCCTCCGGCAGCTCCGGTCCATACAAATCCACCCTGGCGGTAATCCCTTAACACTGGATTCCACAAGTGAAGTGCAGAGTTTGTGATTGTCGGCTCCAAACTCAAGTTAAGCTTTTCTAAGTCAAGTCCCAATCAGCCAGTCTGTCTAAGGAGGACTAAAAGTCCTATAGTGCCAAGAAGCAATTGTGGTTCTCTGTTGCAGCCTTCAGCCAATATTGCACTAAAGTGAACTGTACAACATTGCAATTTCCTAAAGTAAAATTAAAAGTGGTTTCCCTAATCTTACATTTGTGGTATTTCCTACCCGTCACTTGGCACCAACAACCACTTATCCTTGTAGTGTGATGGTTAACACTTCTGGCATCACGAACTGTCGTCACAGTCACAACACCCATAGTCTACACAACACGCCACCCCTTAGTCACCACATATCTTCCTCACTGCAGCCTCCAGAAAGCCAAAGTGGCCACGGGCCCGTGACAAAATGACCAGGCCATTCCTGTGTCCTGGAAAAATCTTTCAAGACACAGGGATGTCCTGGTTATACTGGATGTGTTGGTGGGCGCAAGCGTTTTTGGTCGCTGCCTGTACCCCGATGGCGGCCCTGTAGGCAGTCCCTATCAACTAGACTGTCAGACATTTCTCAGCTGTGCCATTCAAATCTGGTTCAAATCTGATTTTTTTAATGCATTTCAGTAGAGAACCTATTCTAGGTCAAAGATACTTGTGGTGTCTTGAAGGAATGTGATGTCTATTTAAATGCTGTATTGATTCTATCCTGTGTTTCATTCATCAGGGAAATCGTATCGCAAATTTAGGACATTTCTCCAATCCCTGGAAAGTATCTGTCTACCTGAAGGACTCTTCAGGTGCTCCACTAAAAGGTATTGTATGTGAACTATATAGTCATATGGGATTTCTGGGATTGTAGATATACAGATATTTTTTAATGTTACTCAACAGCCCGACACTTTGTAAACTACCCTTCTTAACACTGCCTTCTTCTGAACCATTATAGGCATTGAGGCAGTGCAGTATAGTCCTTCAGGACGTAGCTTTGGGAATGTTATAGACTTTCTTTGTTTTTTTGTTTGGATCTAAATACATTTTTTTGCCCAATATATCAGAGGCCATAAATAAAACTGCAGGATTGAACTTTTTTTGTCCGAACAGAATCTAGCAAACTTTCTTGGTCTTTATACTAAACCAGTGGTGTATTTAGATTTTGTGCTACCCTAGGCATGAGTAAACTTATGCACCCCCCACGTAATATAAATTTGCCCGTCCCTACTTATTCATGACTTTTACTGTTTACGAATCACTACTTTCTTTGTAAACTCCACCTCTTCCTCTTTTCTCCCCACCTTGCGGGGGGGGGGGGGGGGGCTTGTTGGGTCGGGCTAGTCCGGGGGGTACCACTGTGCAGGGAAGCACTTCTCCAGGAGAGGGCAACCTCAACACATATAACTTAGTTGAATGGTCGCCTCACCCTTACACATCATCCTGGGGATCCAGGGCAAGTGTCCTGGATTTCCTGTTAGCAATTGAGTCCCAACATGGATTAAAATGGTCCAGTAGCCAAGACTGCCTTCATAAAAGACCACCCATGCCTCCCTTTTCCAACAGTAGATCAGAAAAGAAAAAAGTTTTGTCCTCACTGCCGCCCCCTGATAAAGTGTCGCCTTAGGCCTGGGCCTTGTTGGCCTAGTTATAAATTCACCACTGTACCAAACATTGAAGGTAAACATGCCTTACCTTGTTTTTGTACACATAACTTTTGGTAGAGACCCTCTAGAGCAAGGCCGACCCAGCATTCAGTACTTCTCCGTTCTTCCCATATGTATCGGTATCTCATTGTCTTTTACGATACAATTTCCAACACTAAATGAGTCCCGTGTAAGAGTTTCTTTTACATCCGCCTGTCATTTCCATTCCTTACACTTGCTACAATTACACCAGGATAATTGGTTAAGTATTCGAGGAGGAACCTGTAGAAGAAAAGCTAAATTTATCTTCTCTACAGAAAATTTTCCCCAAGGGAAGATTCTGGGAGTCTGTGTTTACTTTCACTACCTGCGAAAATAAAAAAGCATAAAAGAGAGAGAGATTTTTTTTGTTCTACTGCCGGAGCGAGTGCAGAGACGAAGCCTGAGCGAAGCATTAAAGCGCGTGAAGCAGAATAAGGCTCCTCGTGTACATACATCAAGAATATAGCGAGCGCATTATTTCTCATATCCGCGGTGCAACGCGCAGCTGTTGGCGTTCCTCACTTGGCATGAATTTTATGGTGACGAGCCCCCCCCCCCACCAACCGTATTATGACAAAGCTTTAAGAACAGCGAGTGGCATTTAAGGACAATTAGTTAACATGTAAACCATTCTCCAGAACAGAAGCCAAGAGACTTGATGAAGCGGAGTGAAGCCTTAAATTGACTTGCTTCTGTCTTAAATACTATCTTGCATCAAAAAGTCTTCATTAAGACTCTCACATAGATATAAAACCCCGAGATTTAGGAGCATGTGTTTGAGAAATCTGAAATGGTCTTTTGGGAAGAGCAGAACGTTCCTCCGGGGCTCATAAGCTCGGAATGACAATTTACTATGTATTTGAAATCAACAGTCTGATCTATAAAGCTCCCGCTATGGGTTGTTAAACGCTCGAGGTACTGGGGGCTGACTGTATGTAATGGCTGTCGGTGCACCGCTTACAAAAAACGATGCCACCGTTATGGGCGACTTGTCCTGAAAACAGGGAATAAGCACAGGAAAGAAGAAAAAAATCTGATTAATCAGCTTGCGCTTTAAATGAGGTTAAAGAGAAGTGGGGGAAGAGGCAGCGCTGTATCGGTATACACCATTATATAAATAATACTGTCTTCAAATTTAGAGGTGTCCATTGTGTGTTTCAAAATATAAGCCAGTTACAGAAGGTCCCAGTGGTTTTGTTTTATTTTCCTGCAGTGCCCCCACAGGGGATATAAAGTATTACACACTTCTATTGATATTGATCTATACATATAAACTCAAAGTATGTGTGTATACATGTGTATATATATGTTCTAGAATAACTTTGCAACAGCTGGAGATATTTCGATTTAACTTGGTAAACATCATTCTTATATGTCAAATAAACATATAGTAGAGTTTAGGGATGTCCCAATACCAACAAGCTCTGCAGGCCGAGTCAGACAGTTAAATCATACTTTACCATCATAGTTCCGGACGAATCATGCAAATCCTGATCATTTTCTGATCACATAATTAGTGGGCTGTGAAGATTGCCCAGGAGTTTTAAACATCCTGCTGCCGGACTAACCTTAAGGTAATGTATGATTTATCCGTAGGGGAGGAAGATGCAGAGAATAGTTAATGTGGGGGCATGGAGAGGGGATCGGACAGGCCAGGGAGAGAAGATTTAGGACAGACTAAGAGACGAGTGAGGGGGGAGAGAAGACATCAATGTGGGGCAGAAAGAGGGCATAGCAGCACTGCTGCAGTGAAAAGTGCAGGGAAGACAAGCAACCTATCACTACTGGGGCCTCAGAAGACTGGGAAAGCTGGGTGGCATGCAGTATGTGTGCCTCCCAGCTTTCCCAGTCTCCTGAAGAGATCCAATATAGCTGCTTTACCAGACAGATATTCTTTTAAGGAGAATTGGAATTCTGGGTGGCAGGCAGTTCACAATGCAGGACTTACAGTACTACTCCAGCTTTTTCTGTCTCCTGAAGAGATTATCTTTTTGGTGAAGCAGCCATATTGGAGACACGATGAGAAGTAGCAGATGTCACTTAGGGTCCAACCTCTGGAACCCGCCTATAATCTCCGCAGAGCTCCGGCCCCCTCCTTCAGAGATGGGCAGAAGTGAGTAGGCCATCACTCCTGCTTGTCTCTAAAGGTGGGGACCGGAGATCTCAGGAGTACGGTAATTGAGCTGTGAGAACTGGGTCCTGTGCAGGAGATTGCAGGGGGTCCCAGCTGTCAGACCCTCCTCAACCAGACACTTATCTTCTATCCTGTCGATGGGAATAAGTTGTGTTCCCTGAAGTACCCCTTTAATTCATTTTTGTCTTATATTTTACTGAGAGAGCCACATCTCTCCTCCACTTTACAACCCAATGTGTGGCTGTAAAACAACTGGCTGCAGCAGGAGCCTCTCCCCCCTCTTTTTTTTTGTACAGTAGGACAAAAAAGATAAATAAGCCTCTCCCCTTTGCTAAGCTCCTCCCCTGAGGTGTCCCTTTACCAAAAATGAACAAATGAGCAAGATATTAACCCCTGTGTTCTGTGGAGTTTGTTTCATTACCCTGCACATTTACTTACAGGGGGGAAAGTGCATATTCTAATACCATCTCCTGCCAATGAAGTATTACATGTGGTCACCTTAATATCTTTCATGTATGACTTGGTTGCACCAAGATGCCCAGGGCAGGAGACCCCTATTCTCCATAATGCCCATTTGCTCCTGCAGGGCCTATATAAGGAAGGTGATTAGGTGATGTGATACCTATTTAATGGGAGTATCAAGACCTATCAGCTTTTTGTTTATAGGTGAATTCCCCGACATGCTAGGAGTAGTAGTTATGCAACTGCTGGAGGCACACTGTTTGAGAAACAATGGCACAGTCCCTTAAATAATTGGTGGGGCAAGCTGTGTATAACAGGATTGCCCCCTGACTGGAAAGCAGTTAAGGGGTTAATGGTAGAACTGATAGTGGAGCACCCCTCCCCTACCTCTAATCTGCTTAGTAACCAGGGGTGGTAGGTCCCAAGGGTGGGGGTCAGGAGCACTCTATCAGGGTGCTGGGTTTTCCCCGGGTTTCATGGACTCCTCCCCTGGGTATTTATTGAGCTGTCTGCCTAACCTCCCCCTCTTTGCTGCCCTGGACCCAGGGTTTTGCCCTCCCTCCCTTTTTATTTATTTATCTTTTTGTCATGTTTGTATAAGTCACAGCTTGGCGGAAAGAAGATGGAGAAAGCGGGGTCAACCCGGGTTAGACCTGCATACAGGTCGGTGTGGCAGTACCTCTCGGGTTGGCAATAAGCCAACGTGCCTTGTTTACAGTTTTTGTTATTTATTATAGTTATATATTTATAAATAAAGCTGTGGCCGATTCCCACCCAAATATTTTAACTTTGGTTTCAGTTATTTTAAGTTAAGTACGGGTAATAGGGGAGGGTCAGTTACAGAAAACAGGAGGTAAGTGGGTCTCTACAGTCATAAAAGCACAGCTCAGACTTTTTTCTTTTATACCTGTCCTCCATTTATGATGTGGCTTTGTATTCAATAATTGCTACTAGAAGGTGTGAACACAGCATTAATGGAAGACAAAGACACAATGATGACCCCGACTGCGGGTCCTGTAACTGCGCTGTTCTTCAGTCGTCTCCCTTTACCGTTACAGGGGGCACCACGGTGCCGATAGAAGATGGATGGGGAAACTTTACAAACTTGGCCGTCTCAAGTTCTGGATCAAACTGGCACTTAATATTCAACGTTACATCACCGGCAGGTATTTATCTGCTCTCTCTTGTTACCATTCTCAGTGTCTTGCACCCGGTAATATCTTAGCCTTGTGGGCGCCTCCAGGATGAATATATTAATATATTTATTGTGTGAAAGCTCAACAGCAAACTAGTAGAAAAGAGGTTTCTTGATAAAAAAAAAATTATCTCATATTTTATTCCTTTGTTCTTTGTGCTGATAATTGTAAAATTATTTTAATTGAGTTTTACTATGTGATCTGAATATTGCATAAAATTAATAATGATAATGATATATATGAGATAGATGGATATGAGATAGATAGATATGAGAGGATAGATAGATAGATATGAGATAGATAGATAGATAGATAGATATGAGATAGATAGATAGATAGATATGAGATGATAGATAGATAGATATGAGATAGATAGATAGATATTAGATAGATAGATATGAGATAGATAGATAGATAGATAGATAGATATGAGATGATAGATAGATAGATAGATAGATATCCATAGGAAAAGAATGCAGCACACAAGAAGTCCAATAAAGTGCAGTATTTGTGTGAATAAAACACTTTTTCACCCTATTGGAGTGCTGTTGCCTTTTGGATACTTCTATATAGATAGTAGTGTTGAGCGTGAATATTAGCAATGTGAATATTTATCACGAATATCGCATATTTGCGAATTCGCGAATATTGAAAATATAGCGCTAAATATTCGCAATTATGAATATTCACATTTTTTTTTCAAAGTACACATCACAGTGATCATCCCTCCCTGCTTCCAGCTTGTGGTGTAAACAAGGCTCCAATACTGGCTACTGTGTCAGAATGGCGTGCGCTTAAGCAAATTTTCGCGCATATTGATCCCTCCCTTCTTTTAACTCTTTTATCACGAGATATTGTGCATGCGCATTTTATGGTGAATGCGCATGCTAATTTTATGGCACATAGTAAAAAAAAGGCCGTAAATATTGCAAATATGCGAATTTTGCGAATCTATGATGAATATTCCCATATATTCACGAAATATTGCAAATTCGAAAATGGCCTATGCCGCTCAACACTAGTAGATTCACAGATAGATATGAGATAGATATGAGATAGATAGATAGATATGAGATAGATAGATAGATATGAGATGATAGATAGATATGAGATAGATAGATAGATATGAGATAGATAGATAGATATGAGATAGATAGATAGATATGAGATGATAGATAGATTTGAGATAGATAGATAGATAGATAGATATGAGATAGATATATAATAGAATAGAAAAAAAAATAAAGCCCCTGTGCAAATAAATATGATGTCCTACCCTTTTTTTGTATACATCTCCTATGCAGAACCTATAGTCATACTGGTCTTCTTTTCTACTTTCTGTACATCTGTAGATAGATAGATAGATAGATATGAGATAGATAAATAGAATAGATAGATATGAGATAGATAGATATGAGATAGATAGATATGAGATAGATAGATAGATATGATATCGATAGATAGATAGATTGATATACATGCCTGGTTAACAGACAGTAATGTGCATCTTTGTCCATTTCTATTTATTTTATATTATTTTTATTTTTATTTTATTTTTATTTTATTTTATATTTTTTTTATATATTTTTTTATATATATTTTTTTTTATATATTTCTTTATATTTATTTAACTTTAATTTTCTTTCATTCTTAATTTTACTTTTACAATTATTCAATTTTCCTTATTTCACCTGTATTATTTATTTACTTATTTATTTATTCTTCATTTTCATTTCATTTATACTTCTTTATTTTTCTCTATTTCACTTATACTTTATTCTATTACTCCACACATTTTTTCTGTTGAATTTATCTTATTCCAATTTTTCTTATACCTGTTACTTCTAAGACTCTATTCTGACCTCTTTTGCGGCCATTGCGAACCGCACCTAGAGTCACATTGTTGGACATGCGCGCGGACACGTGACGCGGTGGAGGAGGATCATGTGACTTGGCGTGTCACGTGACCGCGCGCGCGGACGCCCATGCTGCATCGCTGGTTACACTGTATGCATGATCTGAATATAACATATAGGGTGAGTGCAACTGAACCATCCCGCCTCCCGTATTGCCATTAATTATGTAACACATGTTTGAACTTAATGATGCAATTACTGTATTATGATATTTTCGTCTGTAAAACGTGGCCTTTGTAAAGTTTTATTGTGTTTTTAACATACACGGTCCACTATGCACTTTATCATTATAGTGGTAGCTTTTACCCTATATCCTATTGCACTTTACATGGTATATACCTCTTAATTTTTTGATTAGTTACTTTATTGATTTGTTTGTGCATTTACATATATATAGCACCCATGTGATCACTGTTTGTTGCTTGAAAAAGGCTGCATTGGCAGCAGAAACGTTGCACTTTTTGTATTGATATGGAATAAACACCTTTTTTACACTCATAACCTTGAGTGCTGCAGCCTCTTCTTGGATGTGTTACCTACCTTGACCTAGGACCCTTTCACCGCTGCCTGCACCATCTACTATCCACTTGGGCGCTGCTCTACATTTTGTTTGCTAGATAGATAGATAGATAGATATGAGATGGATAGATAGATATGAGATAGATAGAAATGAGATAGATAGATATGAGATAGGTAGATAGATAGATATGAGATAGATAGATAGAAAGATATGAGATGGATAGATAGATATGAGAGAGATAGATAGATAAATAGATATTAGATAGATAGATAGTTAGATAGATAGATAGATAGATATGAGATAGATAGACATAATAGAATAGAAAATAAATTAAAGCACCTGTACAAATAAATATGATGTCCTACCCTTTTTTTGTATACATCTCCTATGCAGAACCTATAGTCATACTGGTCTTCTTTTCTACTTTCTGTACATCGATAGATAGATAGATAGATATAATAGAATAGAATAGAAATTAAAGCACCTGTACAAATAAATATGATGTCCTACCCTTTTTTTGTATACATCTCCTATGCAGAACATGTAGTCATACTGGTCTTCTTTTCTACTTTCTCTACATCTGTAGATAGATAGATAGATAGATAGATAGATAGGAGATAGATAGATAGATAGATAAGAGATAGATAGATAGATATGACATAGATAGATAGATATGAGATAGATAGATAGATAGATAGATAGAAAGATAATGAGATAGATAGATAGATAGATATAATAGAATAGAAATTAAAGCACCTGTACAAATAAATATGATGTCCTACCCTTTTTTTGTATACATCTCCTATGCAGAACCTATAGTCATACCGCTCTTCTTTTCTACTTTCTGTACATCAGTCAGAAAAAAGAGCAAACAATTGCATTTTTACATGGCTGCAGCATTGGACTACACAGAGCTTTTGTTTGTAGCCTGTGTGACCATGGTGATACATAGATCTGCATGGGGTATACATTTATTTTATTCATTTATTGTAGATGCAGTAAAGCAATGTAAACAAAAACCTGTGTATTATACTTGTGTACTCTACCAGTGGTCTCCAAACTGCGGCCCCCCCAGATGATGCAGAACTACAACTCCCAACATGCCCGGACAGCCGTCTGCTGTCCGGGCGTGCTGGGAGTTGTAGTTTTGCAACATGTGGAGGGCTGTAGCTTGGAGACCACTGTTCCCTACATACAGTAGCTTGTTGGATCCTCCCTTGGCCCAATGCGCCCACCTTTGTCATAGAAAAGACATAATTTATAGACAAGTCACACAACACACAACTCAGGAAGCAGAAGTCTATCTCCAGCTCTTGCCGTTACGTCGCAGTCCATATACAGTACAGACATGTGTACGCCAAGCTAAAATGCATGCAAATCCGCACAGACATCCTATAAATTGAGTTTTGGAAGTTACAATAACACGTATAAGCCTGTTATGGCCGCTGTTATTTTCTGCTTGTCTCCCCGCAAACAGCCGCGGCTTCCCTGGCTTTGATATTGTTGTATAACTAATTGTGTCTCTTGCGATACTGTACATCTCCTAGCTGGTAGTCCCCCTTCACGTAAAGAAAAGAGCCAGCCGCCCTCTGAAGCCCGGCACATGAGTCTAATTTTCCAATTATGTTCGTGTTACTTTGAAAACTGGTTTATTTCAACAAGTTCAATTTTACGGCTTCCTTACCAAATTATAGAGTGCCGGGGTCCAGAGTGTGCCGGGGAGTTTTTCTTGTAAAAGTGTAACATGCTATAAACAATGCTCGTAAATTCCACAGTTTTCCTCTTTATTAACATCCTTTTTCCTGATGATAAAACAGTTAAGTCGCCAGGGCTTCTTTTGCCCCGGAGGGGGTGTGAAAATTAAGATTTAGGGGTCCTGAACAGAAGCCACAATAGGAAGGTGTCTGCAGAGCTTTCAAACTGCCAGACATGGTTTTATGGCCGCTGTAAATATTATCAGCTCCTACAAAGCCCAGAGCCTCTTCGGTGATGTACGTGCCGAAATGCAACGCAACTGTCGTGATGGATTCCAGGTATGGTAGTCTGAGAAGGACAGAAGCCGAAGAGAAGGTTTGTGGGCTAAAAAGTCTTTGCGATTTGTCGAAGTTGTTCGGATATTTTAGACTTGGCTTGGAGTAACATAAAATTAAGGCAAGGGCTAAATGCCAACTTTGGTCACCTTACATCAAGTCTATAGCAACTGTAAATATTGTCAGCTCTTACAAAGCCCAGAGCCTCTTCGGTGATGTACAAGCCGAAATGCAACACAACCATCGTGATGGATTCCAGGTATGGTCGTCTGAAGAAGACAGAAGCAGAAGAGAAGATTTGTAGCCAAAAAAAAAAAAGTGTTCAGGATTTGTCAAAGTCGTACGATTAGTTAAGACTTGCCTTGGAGTAGCATAAAATTAAGGAAAGGGCTACATGCCAACTTTGGTCACATTACATCAAGTCTAAGGCAACTGTAAATATTATTAGCTCTTACAAAGTCCAGAGCCTCTTTTGTGATGTACAAGCTGAAATGCAACACAACCGTCGTGATGGATTCCAGGTATGGTCGTCTGAAGAAGACAGAAGCAGAAGAGAAGGTTTGTGACCAAGAAAAAAAAGTGTTCGGGATTTGCCAAAGTCTTTCGACTATGTTAGACTTGGCTGGAAGTAGTGTAAAATTAAAATATGGCAAGGGCAATATGTCAACTTTGGTCGTATTACATCAAGTCTAAGGCAACTGAAAATATTATAAACTCTTACACAGCCCAGAGCTTCTTCGGTGATGTACGTGCCGAAATGCAACGCAACTGTCGTAATGGATTCCAGGTATGTCACCTGAAGAGGACAGAAGCAGAAGAGAAGGTTTGTGGCCTTAAAAGCGTTTGTGATTTGTCGAAGTCGTTCGACTATTTTAGACTTGGCTTGGAGTAGCATAAAATTAAGGCAAGGGCTACACGACAACTTTGGTCCCATTAAATCAAGTCTAAGGCAACTGTAAATATTATCAGCTCTTACAAAGTCCATAGCCTCCTTGGTGATGTACAAGCCGAAATGCAACACAACCGTCATGATGGATTCCAGGCATGGTCATCTGAGAAGGACAGAAGCAGAATAGAAGGTTTGTGGCCTAAATAGTGTTCGTGATTTGTCGAAGTTGTTCGACTATTTTATACTTGGCTTGGTGTAGCGTAAAATTAAGGCAAGGGCTACATGCCAACTCTGGTCACGTTACATTAAGTCTGAGGCAACTGTAAATATTATCAGCTCTTACAAAGCCCAGAGCCTCTTCAGTGATGTATGTGCCGAAATGCAATGCAACCGTCGTGATGGGTTTGAAATATGGTCGTCTGAGGAGCAAAGAAGCCAAAGAGAAGGTTTGTGGCCAAAAAAAGTGTTCATTTTAGTGACTTTTTTAGACTTGGCTGTAAACAGTGTAAAATTAAGGCAAGGGCTACACGCCAACTTTGGTCATGTTACATCAAGTATAGAGCAACCGTCAGACATGGTTTTATGGTAGTTGTGAATATTATCAGCTTCTACAATCAGCTTCTGTGATTTACATGTGGAAATGCAACACAACTATAGTGATGGATTCCAGGTATGGTCACCTGAAGAGGACAGAAGCAAAAGAAAAGGTTTGTGGCCTAAAAAGTGTTTGGGATTTGTCAAAGTCGTTTGACTTTTTTAGACTTGGTTTGGAGTAGCATAAAATTAAGGCAAGAGCTGCACGACAATTTTTGGTCATGTTACATCAAGTCTAAGGCAACTGCCAGACATTGTTTTATGGCCGCTGTAAATATAATTAGCTTCTACAAAGCCCAGAGCCTCTCAGTGATTTACGTGCCGAAATGCAACACATCCGTTGTGATGGATTCCAGGTATGGTCGTCTGCGGAGGACAGAGAAGGCCAAAGAGAAAGTTTGTGGCCAAAATTTTTTGGGGATTTGTAGAAAACTTGCATTGGAATTGTTCGACTATTTTAGACTATTTAGTTGTAAAATTGAGGCAATGGCTACATGCCAATTTTGGTCTGTTACAGCAAAGCTCTTAATATTCAGCTTAATTATCAGCTCTTAATATTATCAGCTCTTTGTAGAACCTCTTCAGTTATGTACATCCTGAAATGTAACCCAAATAGTCATGATGGATTCAAGGTATGGTAGTCTGAGGAGGACAGAAGCTGAAGAGAAGGTTTGTGGACAAAAAAAAAGTGTTTGTGATTTGTCAAAGTCATTTTACTCTTTAAGACTTGGCTGGGAATAGCGTAAAATTAAGGCAAGGGCTACATGCCAACTTTGGTCACGTTATATCAAGTCTAAGACAAGTTGCACAACCAAAACATTTTCTCAATTTGTTTGCACTTTTTGTTTTTGTAAGAGCCCAGGTACGTGCACTATTACCTAAGTGCATAGAAAGTACACTAGGATGGAGTTGTCCTAAAGAAGAGGGGCCCACAAAAACCTTCCCTTTCCTTCTGGGTGAAAAGGCATTTGCAATGTCCAGGATTGATGCACCCCTTATGGGCAACCAAAACCGCTCCCGGCATTTACCTGGGCTCGCCCCAATATCAACTTGGGAGCACAAACCATTTGGAATCTCTGTAAAACAGAGATCAAGAGTTGCAGGGAGGGGGGGAACCCTATGGTAACACACAACTGGTCTAGACATCCAGGAACGACACCCAAAAGGGCATTGCACTTTGGAACATCCATGAGTGTCCATCACACTTAAAACGTGGACACACAGGGATATAAATATATAAAGTATAAATAGATAAGCTTCATATAAGAAGTAGCACGGCACTGCGGTATTGGTGGAAATAAACGTGTTGGATTTGCGTTGGTGTAGCTAGATGCTGCTGGTGGTGCTCTGACACAATGAGATATTCATATATTCCAAGAGAAGAGAAAGAAATCGGCAACTCACCATTCAGCTGGTATGTTCTTTTATTGAGGCATACTCACATGAATATAACAAAGGGAGAGGGTAGTGGGGGGATAGTGATATGCGACCGAGCTCCTGTTTCGCACACTAAGTGTGCTTCCTCCGGCCATGTCTATTCCTATCTGTGCTCCATATATATACACAGGTGAGTGCAATGATCATCCAATCACGTCTTCGGATCACAGTCATGTGTCCGACTGACGTGAATAGTGTGAAGGTGTGCTCTGACTAAAAACATGCTGATAGTTCAGTCCTATCGTTTAACCCTATGTTGCCTGTTGCGTGCGTCTTTAGTATCCATAGAGTTTCTGCACGCAATAGTTTTTGGTCGGTGCGCTCAAATTTACTTGATTTTACTCGCTCCAAACCCAAAAACCGCAGGACTTCTGCATTATTACCATGGGTTTCTTTTACGTGGGCTTGCAGACGTGATGCGCCTGGTCTCCCAGTACGTATTGCGTACATATGTTCTCTAATACGTATCTGGAGTTGGCGTTTTGTCTGCCCTATGTAAAAGAAATCGCAGGGACATAGGATAGCATAAATAACATTTTTGGTGCGACAGGTAATGAGGTCCTGTATTGTGTGTTGTACGGGTCCCAATCTTATATGTTTAGTTTCATGGCTATATTTGCATTGATTGCAATTTTTGCATTTATAATTACCTTTTGGTGTAATTTCATTTAGCCATGTCTTTTCTGATGGTTTTTTACTGTTTGTTCTGCCTTTATTAATAGTGTCTCCTATAGTGATGTTTCTTTTGTATGTTATACGGGGTTTTTGTTTAGCTATCTCTTTCAGATCTTCATCTGCCTCGATCAGAAACCAGTTTTTTCTGATTGCTCTTTCCACTGTGGAGTTCATTGGTGAGTTTTGGAATGCAAAAGTGAATCTTTCCTTTGTTACTATTTCTTTGTTTTGTGATTTTTTATCTTTTAGTAACTCTGCTCTATTTAGATTATCTGCTTTCTCTCTGCCTTTTTTAATGATATATTCTGGGTAGGCACGCTGTCTAAACCTGTTCTCTAATTCCTCTGCTTTCTTTTTAAAGGTGGTCTCATCACTATTATTACGTTTTAATCTGACAAATTGTCCATAGGGGATGTTATGTTTGACACTATGCTTATGTGAGCTGTTAAAGTGTAGCAGTGTATTCTTAGCTACAGGTTTTCTATAGCTTTCTGTAACTATAGTTCCATCCTTATTTATCAATTTCAAATCTAGAAATTCTAAACAATTTCCTCCATAGAGGCTGGTGAATTGCATGTTCACTGTGTTGTTATTTAGATAAGCGACAAATTGATTAAACTCTATTTCTGTCCCATGCCATGTAATTATGATGTCATCCACATATCTGTGGTATGATTTAATATGATGGAGAAATGGATTATCATTACTGTACACATATGTATTTTCAAAGATTCCCAGAAACAAGTTGGCATAAGTACAGGAGACCGGGGTGCCCATCGGGGTCCCGGTCTCCTGCTTGTACCACTGTTCCCCTGATAGGAATGTGTTGTTATTGAGAATAAGCGCTAAGCCTTCTGCAATGAACTCTATTATACTTTCTGACACTCCTGCCAGCTTTAATATTTCTCTGATAGCCTGTATACCCGCATTATGTGGGATACGGGTATACAGGCTAGTAACATCTATGGAGCATAGCTTGTAATCTTTTTCTATATGCATGCTGTTAAGGATCTGCAACAAATGTTTAGTGTCTTTTATGTGTGACAATAAAGATCCCTGTAAGGGATTAAGCATCCAGTCGAGGTACTGGGACAGGAACTCCGTCGCTGAGCCGATCCCGGCAACTATTGGCCTTCCTGGGGGTCGGCTCAGCGACTAAATAGATAAGCACTGTGTGATACAGCCCGGACATTCTTGTAGTGACCAGTAGCCAGAAGGCCAGAAAACTAGACGTGAGTGCCCAAATAGGGTGAAAGTGAAGTGCATGTGCCATCTCTCAGTGAAATTCCATTCTCAGTGAGTTCTAGTGTCGCTGGGTCACCACGCCTGGCTGCTTCTGCACATCAGCTCTCTCCCTGCCCACACCTAATAACCAGATCCGGATGCTCAGCTCGCCCCGAGGTGGCCATTGGGCTAGCCTCTGTGCACCTGAAGCTTCTACTCTGTGTGAAGATCTATTATGTCTCAGTAGTCTCACAACAAACCACTGGCGAGAATAGATATTACACGTGAGCTTGTCTTCGCATGACATCACATCTATGTTTGCAAAGTCATGCTCCAAAAAATAAAGGGAACACTGAGATATCACATCCTAGATCTGAATGAATGAACTAATCGGATTAAATACTTTTGTCTTTACATAGTTGAATGTGCATACAACAAAATCACACAAAAATTATCAATGGAAATCAAATTTATCAACACATGGAGGTCTTGATATGGAGTCACACTCACAATCAAAGTGGAAAACCGCACTACAGGCTGATCCAACTTTGATGTAATGTTCTTAAAGCAAGTCAAAATGAGGCTCAGTAGTGTGTGTGGCCTCCAAGTGCCCGTATGACCTCCCTACAATGCCTGGGCATGCTCCAGATGAGGTGGCCTGGACTAAACCATCCACCAACTCCTGGACAGTCTGGTGCAGCGTGGCATTGGTGGATGGAGCAAGATATGATGTCCCAGATGTGCTCAATGGGATTCAGATCTGGGGAACGGGCGAGCCAGTCCATAGCATCAATCCCTTCCTCTTGCAGGAACTGCTGGCACACTTCCAGGTCTAGCATTGTCTTGCATTAGGAGGAACCCAGGGCCAACCGCACCAGCATATGGTCTCTCAAGGGGTCTAAGGATCTCATCTCGGTATCTAATGGCAGTCAGGCTACCTATGGCAAGCACATGGAGTGCTGTGCGGCCCCCCAAAGAAATGCCACCCCAAACCATTACTGACCCACCATGCTGGAGGATGTTGCAGGCAGCAGAACGTTCTCCACGGCATCTCCAGACTCTTTCACGTCTGTCATATGTGTTCAGTGTGAACCTGCTTTCATCTGTGAAGAGCACAGGGCACCAGTGGCGAATTTGCCAATCTTGGTGTTCTCTGGTGAGTGCCAAACATCCTGCACAGTGTTGGGGTGTAAGCACAACCCCCACCTGTGGACGTTGGGCCCTCATACCACCCTCATGCCACTCTCTGGCAGTGCTCCTCCTGCTTGTCCTTGCACAAAGGTGGAGGTAGCAGTCCTGCTGCTGGGTTGTTGCCCTCATACAGCCTCCCTCATGTCTCCTGATGTACTGGCCTGTCTCCTGGTAGAGCCTCCATGCTCTGGACACTACGCTGATAGACACAACAAACCTTCTTGCCACAGCTTGCATTGACGTGCCATCCTGGATGAGCTGCACTATCTGAGCCACTTGTGTGGGTTGTAGACTCCGTCTCATGGTACCACTAGAGTGAAAACACCGCCAGCATTCAAAAATGATCAAAACATCAGCCAGGAAGCATAGGAACTACAGCATGTGAAATTGATTGTCAATCAGTGTTGCTTCCTGAGTGGACAGTGTGATTTCACAGAAGTGTCATTGACTTGGAGTTATATTGTGTTGTTTAAGTGTTCCCTTTATTTTTTTGAGCAGTGTATATTAAGATAAGTATGGAGAACCTGAGCCCACTTTGATCCTGGCTATTAGACCCCTATTTTTGTGCAAATAAATTTACAGTAGGGGTGCAGTCACATTACGGAATCTCCACCCATAAACATTTTGGGCGGTGATTCCTTCTGCAGCATGTGCTGCCCAAATCCATCACGCTAGGACCTACCACCATCACCAGTGACGGCAGTGGAATCCATGCGGAATTCCATTGAATGAATTAACTTGTTGTCAATTCACACCAATGTTTTCTTCATGCAGTGGAATTAAATCCAGCTCAGAAATTCTGTAGTGTGAATGGTCCCTAATAGGGCAGCCTGTACATTTATTAAGAGCTTTATTCAAAGTGAGAGGAAACTTCTGTACTGGTGACCTAAGCATGGGCGGAGCCTCATAATGAATATTCATGAGCAGCATTCATGGATAAGATATACAGATAACACTTAGAAGGATCAGAATGTAAATTATATCTTGGATCTTTGTTAAAAAAAAATAAAAAATTAAAAAAAGATGGCCCAGGGGTCATCAGTAAGCTGTTTTAGCTTATATTGAGGAAATCCATCTAGTTATATAGCAGTATTGGTGTAGGGCAGATATCATGATCGAGAATTTGAGCCCAAAGTCTCGGGCTTCTACCCACAGTATTATGACTCCATTCCTCTCCCATTCTGTGTGGGTGTAGAGATGTGACAGCCATTTAACCTTCTGGATGATGTGATTTTGTATTTTGTATGTGTCACGATGCCGGCTGGCAGGTAGTGGATCCTCTGTGCCAGAGAGGGATTGGCGTGGACCGTGCTAGTGGATCGGTTCTAAGTCACTACTGGTTTTCACCAGAGCCCGCCGCAAAGCGGGATGGTCTTGCTGCGGCGGTAGTGACCAGGTCGTATCCACTAGCAACGGCTCACCTCTCTGGCTGCTGAAGATAGGCGCGGTACAAGGGAGTAGACAGAAGCAAGGTCGGACGTAGCAGAAGGTCGGGGCAGGCAGCAAGGATCGTAGTCAGGGGCAACGGCAGGAGGTCTGGAACACAGGCTAGGAACACACAAGGAAACGCTTTCACTGGCACGATGGCAACAAGATCCGGCAAGGGAGTGCAGGGGAAGTGAGGTGATATAGGGAAGTGCACAGGTGATCAGACTAATTGGAACCACTGCGCCAATCAGCGGCGCAGTGGCCCTTTAAATCGCAAAGACCCGGCGCGCGCGCGCCCTAAGGAGCGGGGCCGCGCGCGCCGGGACAGGACCGACGGAGAGCGAGTCAGGTACGGGAGCCGGGGTGCGCATCGCGAGCGGGCGCTACCCGCATCGCGAATCGCATCCCGGCCGGAGGCAGTATCGCAGCGCCCCGGGTCAGTGGATCTGACCGGAGCGCTGCAGTGAGGAGAGTGTAGCGAGCGCTCCGGGGAGGAGCGGGGAGCCGGAGCGCTCGGCGTAACAGTACCCCCCCCCTTGGGTCTCCCCCTCTTCTTAGAGCCTGAGAACCTGAGGAGCAGACTTTTGTCTAGGATATTGTCCTCAGGTTCCCAGGATCTCTCTTCTGGACCACAACCCTCCCAATCCACCAAAAAAAAGGTTTTCCCTCTGACCTTTTTTGATGCCAGGATCTCTTTGACGGAGAAGATGTCCGAGGAGCCGGAAACAGGAGTGGGAGGAACAGATTTGGGAGAGAAACGGTTGATGATGAGTGGTTTAAGAAGAGAAACGTGAAAGGCATTAGGAATACGAAGAGAAGGAGGAAGAAGAAGTTTGTAAGAGACAGGATTAATCTGGCACAAAATTTTGAAAGGACCAAGATAGCGTGGTCCCAACTTGTAGCTAGGGACACGGAAGCGGACATATTTAGCGGAGAGCCATACCTTGTCTCCAGGGGAAAAAATGGGAGGAGCTCTTCTTTTCTTATCCGCGAACTTCTTCATGCGTGATGAAGCCTGTAAGAGAGAATTTTGGGTCTCTCTCCATATGATGGAAAGGTCACGAGAAATTTCATCCACAGCGGGCAGACCAGAGGGCAAGGGGGTAGGGAGGGGGGGAAGAGGGTGACGGCCGTACACCACGAAAAATGGGGATTTGGAGGAAGATTCAGAGACTCTGAAGTTATACGAGAATTCGGCCCATGGAAGGAGATCTGCCCAGTCATCCTGGCGGGAGGAAACAAAATGTCGTAAATAATCACCCAAGACCTGGTTAATTCTTTCTACTTGTCCATTGGATTGGGGATGATATGAAGAAGAAAAATTTAATTTAATCTTGAGTTGTTTACAGAGAGCCCTCCAGAATTTAGACACGAATTGGACGCCTCTATCCGAGACGATCTGCGTAGGCAACCCGTGAAGACGAAAAATGTGTACAAAAAATTGTTTAGCCAACTGAGGCGCTGAAGGAAGACCAGGAAGAGGGATGAAATGTGCCATTTTGGAGAATCGATCAACGACCACCCAAATAACAGTGTTGCCACGGGAAGGGGGTAAATCAGTAATAAAATCCATACCAATCAGAGACCAAGGCTGTTCGGGGACAGGCAGGGGATGAAGAAAACCAGCGGGCTTCTGGCGAGGAGTCTTATCCCGGGCACAGATAGTGCAGGCTCGCACAAAGTCCACAACATCCGTCTCCAAAGTCGGCCACCAATAGAAGCGGGAGATGAGTTGCACAGATTTCTTGATGCCCACATGACCTGCGAGATGGGAGGAGTGACCCCATTTGAGGATTCCGAGGCGTTGGCGTGGAGAAACAAAGGTCTTTCCTGGAGGAGTTTGCCTGATGGTGGCTGGAGAAGTGGAAATCAGGCAGTCAGGAGGAATGATGTGTTGCGGAGAGAGTTCAACTTCCGAAGCATCCGAGGAACGAGAGAGAGCATCGGCCCTAATGTTCTTATCGGCAGGCCGAAAGTGAATTTCAAAATTAAATCGGGCAAAGAACAGAGACCACCGGGCCTGGCGAGGATTCAGCCGTTGGGCAGACTGGAGGTAGGAGAGGTTCTTGTGATCGGTGTAAATAATAACTGGAAATCTTGATCCCTCCAGCAGATGCCTCCATTCCTCAAGTGCTAATTTGATGGCTAGAAGCTCTCGATCCCCGATGGAGTAGTTCCTCTCCGCGGGAGAGAAGGTCCTAGAAAAAAAACCACAAGTGACAGCATGCCCGGAAGAATTTTTTTGTAGAAGAACAGCTCCAGCTCCCACTGAGGAGGCATCAACCTCCAATAGGAAGGGTTTGGAAGGGTCAGGTCTGGAGAGCACGGGAGCCAAAGAAAAGGCAGACTTGAGTCGTTTAAAGGCGTCTTCTGCTTGAGGAGGCCAAGACTTGGGATCGGCATTTTTTTTGGTTAAAGCCACGATAGGGGCCACAACGGTAGAAAAATGTGGAATAAATTGCCTGTAATAATTGGCGAACCCCAAAAAGCGTTGGATAGCACGGAGTCCGGAGGGGCGTGGCCAATCTAAGACGGCAGAGAGTTTGTCTGGATCCATTTGTAGTCCCTGGCCAGAGACCAAGTATCCTAGAAAAGGAAGAGATTGGCATTCAAACAGACATTTCTCAATTTTGGCATAGAGTTGATTGTCACGAAGTCTCTGAAGAACCATGCGGACATGCTGGCGGTGTTCTTCTAGATTGGCAGAAAAAATCAGGATATCGTCCAGATATACAACAACACAGGAGTATAAAAGATCACGAAAAATTTCATTAACAAAGTCTTGGAAGACGGCAGGGGCGTTGCACAGGCCAAAGGGCATGACCAGATACTCAAAGTGTCCATCTCTGGTGTTAAATGCCGTTTTCCATTCATCCCCCTCTCTGATGCAGATGAGATTATAAGCACCTCTTAAGTCCAGTTTAGTAAAGATGTGGGCACCTTGGAGGCGATCAAAGAGTTCAGAGATGAGGGGTAGGGGGTAGCGGTTCTTAACCGTGATTTTATTAAGACCGCGGTAGTCAATGCAAGGACGTAGGGAGCCATCTTTTTTGGACACAAAGAAAAATCCGGCTCCGGCAGGAGAGGAGGATTTACGGATAAAGCCCTTTTTCAAATTTTCCTGGACGTATTCAGACATGGCAAGAGTCTCTGGGGCGGACAGAGGATAAATTCTGCCCCGGGGTGGAGTAGTGCCCGGGAGGAGGTCGATAGGACAATCATAAGGCCTGTGAGGAGGTAGAGTCTCAGCTTGTTTTTTGCAAAAAACATCCGCAAAGTCCATATAGGCCTTAGGGAGACCGGTTACTGGAGGAACCACAGAGTCACGGCAAGGGTTACTGGGAACCGGTTTTAGACAGTCCTTGGAACAAGAGGGCCCCCAACTCTTGATCTCCCCAGTGGACCAATCCAGGGTTGGAGAATGAAGTTGAAGCCAGGGAAGTCCAAGGAGAATTTCCGAAGTGCAATTGGGGAGGACCAAAAGTTCAATCCTCTCGTGATGAGATCCGATGCTCATTAGAAGGGGCTCCGTGCGGAAACGTATGGTACAGTCCAATCTTTCATTGTTTACACAATTGATGTAAAGGGGTCTGGCGAGACTGGTCACTGGGATGTTGAACCTGTTGACGAGAGAGGCCAAAATAAAATTTCCTGCAGATCCAGAGTCCAAGAAGGCCACAGTAGAGAAGGAGAAGGCAGAGGCAGACATCCGCACAGGCACAGTAAGACGTGGAGAAGCAGAGTAGACATCAAGGACTGTCTCACCTTTGTGCGGAGTCAGCGTACGTCTTTCCAGGCGGGGAGGACGGATAGGACAATCCCTCAGGAAGTGTTCGGTACTAGCACAGTACAGGCAGAGGTTCTCCATGCGGCGTCGTGTCCTCTCTTGAGGTGTCAGGCGAGACCGGTCGACCTGCATAGCCTCCACGGCGGGAGGCACAGGAACGGATTGCAGGGGACCAGAGGAGAGAGGAGCCGAGGAGAAGAAACGCCTCGTGCGAACAGAGTCCATATCTTGGCGGAGCTCCTGACGCCTTTCGGAAAAACGCATGTCAATGCGAGTGGCTAGGTGAATGAGTTCATGTAGATTAGCAGGAATTTCTCGTGCGGCCAGAACATCTTTAATGTTGCTGGATAGGCCTTTTTTAAAGGTCGCGCAGAGGGCCTCATTATTCCAGGATAATTCTGAAGCAAGAGTACGGAATTGTACGGCATACTCGCCAACGGAAGAATTACCCTGGACCAAGTTCAACAGGGCAGTCTCAGCAGAAGAGGCTCGGGCAGGTTCCTCAAAGACACTTCGGATTTCCGAGAAGAAGGAGTGTACAGAGGCAGTGACGGGGTCATTGCGGTCCCAGAGCGGTGTGGCCCAAGACAGGGCTTTTCCAGACAGAAGGCTGACTACGAAAGCCACCTTAGACCTTTCAGTGGGAAACTGGTCCGACATCATCTCCAGATGCAGGGAACATTGGGAAAGAAAGCCACGGCAAAACTTAGAGTCCCCATCAAATTTATCCGGCAAGGATAGGCGTAGACCAGGAGCGGCCACTCGCTGCGGAGGAGGTGCAGGAGCTGGCGGAGGAGATGATTGCTGAAGCTGTGGTAGTAACTGCTGTAGCATAACGGTCAGTTGAGACAGCTGTTGGCCTTGTTGCGCTATCTGTTGTGACTGCTGGGCGACCACCGTGGTGAGGTCAGCGACAACTGGCAGAGGAACTTCAGCGGGATCCATGGCCGGATCTACTGTCACGATGCCGGCTGGCAGGTAGTGGATCCTCTGTGCCAGAGAGGGATTGGCGTGGACCGTGCTAGTGGATCGGTTCTAAGTCACTACTGGTTTTCACCAGAGCCCGCCGCAAAGCGGGATGGTCTTGCTGCGGCGGTAGTGACCAGGTCGTATCCACTAGCAACGGCTCACCTCTCTGGCTGCTGAAGATAGGCGCGGTACAAGGGAGTAGACAGAAGCAAGGTCGGACGTAGCAGAAGGTCGGGGCAGGCAGCAAGGATCGTAGTCAGGGGCAACGGCAGGAGGTCTGGAACACAGGCTAGGAACACACAAGGAAACGCTTTCACTGGCACGATGGCAACAAGATCCGGCAAGGGAGTGCAGGGGAAGTGAGGTGATATAGGGAAGTGCACAGGTGATCAGACTAATTGGAACCACTGCGCCAATCAGCGGCGCAGTGGCCCTTTAAATCGCAAAGACCCGGCGCGCGCGCGCCCTAAGGAGCGGGGCCGCGCGCGCCGGGACAGGACCGACGGAGAGCGAGTCAGGTACGGGAGCCGGGGTGCGCATCGCGAGCGGGCGCTACCCGCATCGCGAATCGCATCCCGGCCGGAGGCAGTATCGCAGCGCCCCGGGTCAGTGGATCTGACCGGAGCGCTGCAGTGAGGAGAGTGTAGCGAGCGCTCCGGGGAGGAGCGGGGAGCCGGAGCGCTCGGCGTAACAGTATGTTATATATATTGTATAACTGTATATTGTCAATCAGAGGTGTCGCTTGAAGCATAAGGGGCCTTGTTGCAAAATTTATACCATGGCCGGCCTACTGTCATGTGCCATTCATAGCCCTAATGTGGGTGTCATACTTGTCAATGACTAAATGAGACAAGATAGGCTTTATTTGGAGTATGTATATATATATATATATATATATATATATATATATATATATATAAAATATATATATATATATATATATACATATATATTTATATATATATATATATATATATATATATATATATATACATATATAATACAAAAAAGAAGGTTGCAGCAGCACTCTTGGTCAAAAAAATTTGGTTCTTAGCGCACTTTTTGATCAAATCCTGTCCCCCATCCACCACACAGAGGTGGCCTCATTTCGGATGGGACCCTAACACTCATTTCACTCACCTCTGCTGGGCATATGGCCTCTGACTGGGTGACATGCTGGATCCACTATCAATTTAAAAACCTAACTCACTGCGATTACTGCTGTACAGGTCTTGCTTGCTTGACAGCCCACGAGGTAAGAGAGCTGTTGCTAGTTTAGCAACCCAGGAACAAGAGAGTGAAAAGATGGCCGCCACTTCCTTATATGGGCAGGGGGCGTGGCGAATCTGATTGGTCCGAATGTCTGCCATTCACCTTACATGGTGTGATGGCATTGCTTACGTCACAGGGCCTCCTAAGCTCCTTAAGCCAAATACCATAGAGTTCACCTTGTCACATGACCCGCAGGTCCTGCAAAGCTAATGGAAACAAGTAATTAACCATTTATCTACATATATGATGCTATTTACATTAACCTATGCATAAATTACTGATTATACATTAGAATAGAGGCGACTAGGGGTAGACTAGATTACAGGGATCCCTGCATCCTAGGGACTCTGGCTATGGGGACCCACAAATAAACAAGTACCGTATAGCATGCGGTACTGGGACACCACATATATATATATATATATATATATATATATATATATATATATAGCAACAGAATGTCTATATATATATATATATATATATATATATAATAAAGCATGAAGGCTGGTGGTGATGTAATGGTGTGGGAGGACATTTTCTTCGCTCACTTTGGTCCCCTTAGTAGCAATCGAGCCTGGTATTAACACGACAGCCTACCTGAGTATTGTTACTGACCATGTCCATCCGTTTATGACCACAGCTAGGAAATATAGAAAAAAATGTCATATAAAACAAGTCACTGGCATCAACAAATGGCGGAATATTGACACAGAGCAGTGAAGACTTGAGCTATATGCAGGAACAGCTTTATTTTTTTAAAAAACAGGACAATGAGATAACACCACTCAGCTATGTGGCACATACATCAAGAACTACAACCCTCATCACTGCCCTTATAATCACCAGACATGCACATTAGATTAAAGTTGGCTTCACATGCAAATCTGCTGGTCAACCATCTATTGTGTATAAGGAACTATCCCTTGGCAGCAGATGTTGTGAAAAGAGACATTGTGCATGTTGGACTTCAAACTCTCTTCTTTCCTCTCACCATTGAGCTCATGCAAACTGAGTGTACATACGTACGGAGGATCAGGTAAGAAAGTTGTCAGCCTATTGAGTATACTGAAATACCGCTGTGTCTGGTCCAGAAGTGAAGGTGCCACAGTGCTCTGCTGATTTGTGGTAGGAAGCAATATTAAAGGGGTTATCCAACATAAGGTGACTTTAGTAACTAAGTGTCATACAGTAATGGATATGCTTATGATCTGTGCTTGTGTTGCTGGTAAATGGCCATGTCCTGGGTTCCCCATTAAGCTGCTGGCTTGGTTTTGAGAACTTGCTACCTTTCGGTTTTTGTGTCCTCCCTCAGACTACAATCCCCAGGGTCCTTTGTTTCAAGGTGAAAGTTGAGTGATTTCCCACTGACACATCAGTTGCCACACCCATTGCAGCACGGTCATGCACCCTTTGATCACGTTTCTTGCCCGACATCACTTGACACCCAAGCTGTGGATCTGTGTGAAGATGAATGCACGCACATGTGTGCCGGTAATGTCATCAGGGGGCTGGCTTCACGCATAACAGAAAAGCAGCCAAGCCCCCTTTCAGTACTGACTGACTTCTGATGTATTGTCTCGGCCGCACAGCAAACTGGGAAAGGTTCGAGACATTACTAATTTTGTAGGCTGCAGCAAATGATCTTCCGGGGAAAAGAAAGACAAAGAAATACAATACCATCCACCAAACATAGGTAAGTGAATTATATTAGTAACTAGACTATCTTTGCTGCCCCTGTCTCACATGCAAAGAACAACCAATCCCAGAATACCTCTTTAAAGGGGTACTTAGACCCCCTAGACATCTTATCCCCTATGCAAAGTATAGGGGATGAGATGTCTGTTCGCAGGGGTCCCGCCGCTGAGGACCCCCTAGCGATCTCCCTGCTGCACCCAACGTTCGTTTAGAGCATCGAGTGCAGCGCCGGAAGCTCATGACATCATGGTTGCACCCCACTTGTGACGTCACGGCCACGCCCCCTATGGGAGGGGATGTCATGGTCAGTCATCCAGCACGGGGTGAAGTTTGCTTCGTGCTCCGGATGTCTGGGGTGCCGCAGCCGAGATCGCAGGGGTCCCCGCAGGACCCCCGCGACCAGATATCTTGTCCCCTTTTTTAAGTTAAAAAAAGAAACCTCTTTAACTCATATGTATCAAATCTCTGCATTGGCAGCCATTATTTCAGGAGACTAACAGATACGGACAGCGCTACAGAATATGTCAGTGCTAATAAAGCGCATTCACTTTTCACTCTTTCTAAGATATCTGTTACACACATGTTTTATTAATACACCTTGTAAAAAACACAGACAAACCTCCAGATGCAGCCGATAATTACATTTATTCCCCCGTCTAAATAGAGAACACATGTCAGAAGGAACATGCGCGGTGTTTAGGATTTCTGTGTATTGTTTGGCTCCTCCTGAGGCTTTCAAAACAATGTACCTCGAGAAAGGCCTTCATTCAATAACTCAAGGGGGTGTGAAATCGCTGGAACTGACAATTACACCGAATCCTTGGGGAGGCTCCGAAAACACTACTGGGCATATTGCGCGATTCCTTTCCCTGCCATTCAAAATAAAAAGGTGGATGTGTTCCCCGAGCATGGAAAATAATCATGAAATTCCCTATTTAACATGTATTATGGAGGAGCCGAAAACAGAATGCATTCATGAAATGTGTCGCATAAAAGGAGAGACGGATTTTATGATGTTTACACTCTGAAATAAAGGGGACTTGTCACCGGCTCATCGCTGTGATGTCCTAGCAAAGCCAAACTAATGGGCAAGATTGTAGTGGGCCACATAAAACAAGTGGTGGCCCTCCTCTTAGAAGATGAACATGTGGTCCATGGTTGCACAGTGATTCAGAGTGTTTTGACATGGGTTACCCTCTGGATAGGCCATCAATATTAGATCAGCTTGGGTCTGACTCCTGACAAACCCTCACCCACCCACACCACATTGATCAACTGTATAACGTTGCCCCAGTGCTTTTGGGAGCACCTCAACCTCTTCAATGTTTAGTAGTACTTGTATCAGCATCACTCATTCTTCATTAAAGGGGTAATGTTTCTCCTTGAAGAGAGCACTATAGAGACATGTGGAGTCTTATACACTCTTCATGTTCCACTTAGAATTCTGGGAAGAGTATATACAAAGCAGCTCTCTGATATCCCCTTTTGGGGGTAGTGTGAAACATTACCCCTTTGGTCCCACGACAATAGGTCTCTCTACACCCCTGTTGTTTACGACAGACAATAACCCTGAAACAGCTGGCTACAGATGCATAACTGTCCTTTCTGGAGAGAGTTAATGATTCGGCCTATTAAAGGGGTTCTCCCCTGGCAGACAGTAATGGACATGCTTAGGAAGGATCTGCGCTTGTCTTGGGGCTAAATGGCTATGTTGTGAGATTACCATAACACTGTGGCTAGCTTTTTGGGAACTGGTATTTCCTGTTTGAGTTTTCTTCTTTTGCCTACAAATCCCATAATTCCATTTTCCTCCCTCCCACACATCATCCACCCCAACTATTGAAACATAAATGAGCTGCATCCATTCAAAAGACCTGTGGTTTCCAATCAGGGTGCCTACAGCTGTTGCATTAGTTGCAGATTAATCTCTCTTCCACCAAGGGATCGCTCCACCCATTGAAGCAGACAGGCTCCCTGTCATCAGCTGACAAAGGAGTCAGGTCTCGGCTGCATTGAAACCTGGGAAAAATCTGAGACAACAGTCATTTTGTATGCTGTTAAAAATAAATATTGGGGTTAAAATCACATAAGAACTGTGAGAAAATCGGCACTTACAGGTAGAGACGCTATATTATGAACCACACTAACTTTACAGCCCCTGTAGCACAGTCAAATAAAAAAAAAATAAACCTTTAATTCCCAGTCATTTTCTAAGGCTTCTTAATGGAGTGAAACATTGACTTGCAGGGAAAGCTACCTCCTAAAGGTATTTTCACTCGGCAGATTTTTTGTAGAATGTCCTCCCGGAAAATTTCTGGCAGACATTCTGTAGACAATGGAACATGCCGGTGCTAGGACCGCTCAGAAACGCGCTGTCTCCATAGATGACAATACATGTCCGAACAGATTCCGCAGAAATAACTGATATGTCAATTCTTTTTGCAGAGGCCGTAAGTGAGACTCTGTTGCAATGGGATTTCTCAGCTTAATTCTCCATTGGATTCCACTCAGAAATTTTGCTGTGTGAACGAGGCCTAAAGCTGGTTTTAGAGCTTTTTTACCCTTATTGAACTGCATTAAAAACATTGGACAGTTCACATGTATAAAACGTGAATAAAATGCTCCCCAAAAGGTATGCTCTGTAAAGCTAAAACCAGTTACAACAAAAGCAATGAAAAAGCTTAAAGGGGTACTTAGACATCTTATCCCCTATCCAAAGGGGACCCCCGTGATCTTGCACGCGGCACCCCATTTGTAATCAGTCCCCGGAGCGTGTTCGCTCCGGGTCTGATTACGGACGACCACAGGGCCGTCACGCCTCCGCCCCTGTGTGACGTCACGCTCCACCCCTCAATGCAAGCCTATGTGAGGGGGCATGATAGCTGTCATTCCCCCCCCGTAGGCTTGCATTGAGGGGCAGTGCGTGACATAACACAGGGGCGGAGGTGTGACGTCACACGCCGTCGGCCCTGTGGTCGCCAGTAATCAGACCCGGAGCGAACACGCTCCGGGGACTGATTACAAACGGGGTGCCGCGTGCAAGATCACGGGGGTCCCCAGCGGCGAGACTCCCGCGATCAGGCATCTTATTCCCTATCCTTTGGATAGGGGATAAGATGTCTAAGCACCGGAGTACCCCTTAAAAAATTCCATTTAAATTTTAAAACAAACACATTTGGGGGCCTCAAAATTAACTAAAAACCCTTTGTGTGAACATAACCTTAGAAGTGTTGGAGAGACGTCCCAGGAAACCTTCAGTGGCTGTAAATATTAAGTGAGGGGGTCAAGGGTCCGTATGGGACAACCTGCTTTCTAGCCCCTCACTGGCTCTTTATGGGGAAATTTTAGTTTGTAAACATTTTGAGGTTCCCTGTAGATGACAAAAGGGGGAGAAAAACTGAAAGGAGCTTTGTAACCTGCCAGTCTGTTTTTTGAGAAATGTAAATAAGGTTTATGATCTGCGTCTTCTCTGCATGTCTGGTGGGTGAGATAAATATTGGCTAAACTGGAAAAATTCTGTGGGACTTGTCAACCATCTAATGTGTATGGGGTCTTCCTATTTATCCCCATGTTGCAGTACATTAAAGGTCACGCCCCCTCCCATAGGCTTGCATTGAGGGGGCGGAGCGTGATATCACACGGGGGCGAGGCCGTGACGTCACAATGCTCCGGCCCCGGGATCGCCAGTCATCAGACCTGGAGCGAACATGCTCCGGGGACTGATTGTAACGGGGTGCTGCGTGCCAGATCACGGGGGTCCCCAGCGGCAGGACCCCCGCGATCAGGCATCTTACCCCCTATCCTTTGGATAGGGGATAAGATATCTTAGCGCCGGAGTACCCTTTAAGATTGGACAGCTGGATTTCAATGGGCCCAATATTTCTCTCAGGTAGGTAAGCCACCGCCAAATCAACTGGTGCCAGAAAGTTAAACAGATTTGTAAATGACTTCTATATAAAAAAAAATATTTACCCTTCCAGTACTTATCAGATGCTGTATGCTCCAGAGGAAGTTGAGTTGTTCTTTTCTGTCTGACCACAGTGCTCTCTGCTGCCACCTCTGTCCGTGTCACGAACTGTCCAGAGCAGGAGAGGTTTGCTATGTGGATTTGCTTCTACTCTAGATACAGACAGAGGTGGCAGCAGAGAGCACTGGGGTCAGACAGAAAAGAACAACTCAACTTCCTCTGGAACATACAGTAGCTGATAAGTACTGGAAGGATTAAGATTTGTATATTGAAGTCATTTACAAATCTGTTTAACTTTCTAGAGACAGTGGATATGAAAAAAATAAAATAAAATAATAAGAATGTTTTCCACCGGAGTACCCCTTTAAGTCTCCAAAGCAGTGGAGGCCAATACCCTGTGTGTCCTCCCTGTAAATGAATAGAGCAATGTAATAATACGAGATTTACATCCTCTAAACCTCATCATGTTATTGTTCTGTGTGAAGGTCCCTGAAAACAATCTTCCTCTGAGAAATACAAAATTCGTTCTATTTTTTTTTTTCTGCTGTTTTCGCTTCTTTTTTTTTTTTTTTTTTTTTCCAACTTCAAAATGTTGGGTAATTACACATATTTTTGTCTTGGGAGACAGTTGTTGATGGTTCTAAGTCATTTCAATATTTGTAATCCAGCAGCAGCTTGTGCTTGAGGCTCCCCGCTTTATTCCTTTGGTAGATCAGAAAATATATCTGCTTTATTTGTATGTATCCTCAGGTTGAGATTCAGATCCAACGATACAATATTTCATGCTCAAAGACAATGCCGTATAAACATGCTCCATGTTGTGTCTTGAAAAGAAAAAGTTTGCACCAGAAAATGTTTAATTTGTCGGGGGGAAACTTTTTATTTTTTTGCTATATTGTTCTGACGTCCATTCAGCTCCTTATTATACCGCAGGAGATTTATATGGAGATGTCCGTGTAGTAAGGATTGTAATATACCGATAAGGGCTTCTGACTATGATTGGGGGTCAATTTGACTAGTTGTAGACTTGTCATATATGGTAGGAGGACAATTTAAGGCGTACCCATTAAGTAAAAAATAAAAAATAAATTATATATTATTAGTACCTACCTAATCCTGACCATGTACATGTAATTTTTCTGCCTCTATCGCCTATATTTATTATAAAAAAATACATCTTTTCATTAGCTCGCAGTGTTAGAAATCCTCTCGTGGAAGGGGGTGTGTCCCTCACTTGTGGTGGGAGGTGATTGGTGTGTGGTAGAAGGGGGCGTGTCCCTCCCTTGTGGTGGGAGGTGATTGGTGTGTGGTAGAAGGGGGCTTGTCACTACCTTGTGGTGGGAGGTGATTGGTGTGTGGTAGAAGGGGGCTTGTCCCTCCCTTGTGGTGGTGGGAGGTGATTGGTGTGTAGTGGAAGGGGGCGTGTCCCTCACTTGTGGTGGGAGGTGATTAATGTGTGGTAGAAGGGGGCGTGTCCCTCCCTTGTGGTGGTGGGAGGTGATTGGTGGGTAGTGGAAGGGGGCGTGTCCCTCCTTGTTGTGTTGGGAGGTGATTGGTGTGGTAGAACTGGGAGTGTCCCTCCCTTGTGGTGGGAGGTTATTGGTGTGTGGTAGAAGGGGGCTTGTCACTACCTTGTGGTGGGAGGTGATTGGTGTGTGGTAGAAGGGGGTGTCCCTCCCTTGTGGTGGGAGGTGATTGGTGTGTGGTAGAAGGGGGCATGTCCCTCCCTTGTGGTGGTGGGAGGTGATTGGTGTGTTGTAGAAGGGGGCGTGTTCCTCCCTTGTGGTGGTGGGAGGTGATTGGTGTGTAGTGGAAGCGGGCATGTCCCTCCTTGTGGTGTTGGCAGGCGATTGGTGTGTGGTAGAAGGGGGCGTGTTCCTCCCTTGTGGTGGTGGGAGGTGATTGGTGTGTGGTGGGAGGTGATTGGTGTGTCTGCTTATGCAGCCTTCTCCATTAGTCATATCTTGTCCATGACTCATGGACAAGCCTGATGCGGCAGCTGGACTGGTTAGTGTCCCAGTAGGCATGGGGACCCCTAGTGGTAGAATTTTCAGGAGCCATTTTCTTTATTAAATATTCAATATTTTTTAAACAGCTATACTACAAAGGTATTTAATGTTCATCAGTAACAGCATATAAAAGGTTTTTGGATCTTACAATGCCAATTTAACAGTCTTATATGGTAAATTCCCAAAACACCATGCATTTTAAGGCCGATAATCCCATTTTCTTCAAGTGGCTTATAAAACGTTGCATGGGAGGATGCCAATCTCACATTTCTCTGAAGGAGAAGACAGTGGTAACTGTGTGGGAGCCTAGGTAAGTATGGTTTTTTTGTTGTTGTTTTTTTAAGCATCTTCTGAGGCGGGTCCTACCTACAGGTGGCAAGCCAACTACCGGGGCTCCTACCTACAATGGGCAAACTACCTACAGGGAGAAAACTACCTATAGGGGGTCCTACCAAGAATGGGCACACTACCTACAGCAGGTCCTTTTTGCAGGGTAAAAAATACCTACAGGGGGAAAATTACAGGGGGTCCTACTTTAAGGGGAAAAGCTACATATGAAGGTGGTCAAACTACCTACAGAGGGTCCTACCTACAGGAGACAAGCTACCAATGCATATAGAGAAAATGGTTGGGCATATGGGAGCACAGAGGAAGAAGGCAGGAAAACTTGGAAAGCTTAATGTCGCCTTAATTGCGCAAAGGGACATATTTGCATACTAGCAATGGAGCCAGTAACTCAAAAATGTAAGTAGGTGATGCATTATTTTAGTCAGTTTCACCCACACTATTACCCTGTTTATTGGATTTAAATGCGAATGGATTTAAATGTGAATTGGATTTAAATGCGAATGTCTGTCAGTTTCCCTTAAGCCCCACCCAAAAACATCCCAAATTCCTGGCAACACCCCTGAGGACTGTTTGCAAGTGCTCTGTGGAAAACAATATGTATTGGATGAAACAGTCACAAGCTGCTGCAATGTAAAACCCTACTGAAAGAGCAAATATAGGCATCCTATACAATTGTATGCACATTAACTGATCCATATACCATATAGTAGGTGAGTGAGCCTGTGAAAAAGGCCTGTGAAAAATGAAAGAAGCAATCTGATTGGTTACTATGGGCAACTGCACCACTCTTCCTCTGCACAGGTTTTGATAAATCTCCCACTTTTATATTCCTAACAGTGTTAGATAGGTGTTTGGAGCTGTTAGGCAGTGTTATAAACGTGTTTAGGGGCTTATTTCATTGCCGGTTCGAGTCAAACCAAACTCGTGATTTCTGAAAAGTTTGGCAAGTCCGGCAAACCAAACTTTTCAAAAGTTCCCTCAACTCTAATTATGAATATTCTGACTTAAAGGGGTACTCCGGTGGAAATTATTATTTTTTTTAATCAACTGGTGCCAGAAAGTTAAACAGATTTGTAAATTACTTCTATTAAAAAAATCTTAATCCTTCCAGTACTTATAAGCTGCGGAATACTACAAAGGAAATTATTTTCTTTTTGGAACACAGAGCTCTCTGCTGACATCATGACCACAGTGCTCTCTGCTGACCTCTCTGTCCATTTTAAGTACTGTCCAGAGTGGGAGAAAATCCCCATAGCAAACAAATGCTGCTCTTGACAGTTCCTAAAATGGACAGAGATGTCAGCAGAGAGCACTGTGCTCGTGATGTCAGCAGAGAGCACTGTGTTCCAAAAAGAACATAATTTCCTCTGTAGTATTCAGCAGCTAATAAGTACTGGAAGGATTAAGATTTTTTTAATAAAAGTAATTTACAAATCTGTCGGTTATCCAGGAAAAAAACTTTTTTTAATGTATCCACTGGCTCCAGAAAGTTAAACAGATTTGTAAGTTACTTCTATTAAAAAATCTTCACTGTTTCAGTACTTATGAGCTTCTGAAGTTGAGTTGTTCTTTTCTGATGACACCTGTCTCGGGAAACTCCCAGTTTAGAAGCAAATCCCCATAGCAAACCTCTTCTACTCTGTGCCGTTCCCGAGACAAGCAGAGATGTCAGCAGAGAGCACTGTTGCCAGACAGAAAACAACAACTCAACTTCAGCAGCTGATAATTATTAGAAGGATTAAGATTTTTAAAAAAGAAGTAATTTACAAATCTGTTTAACTTTCTGGAGCCAGTTGATATAAAAAAAAGTCTTTTCCTGGAATACCCCTTTAACTTTCTGGCACCAGTTGATTTAAAAAAAAAAAAGTTTTCCACCGGAGTACCCCTTTAAGTGCGACCAGTATGTTTTTCTCTTTTCTATAAAAAAGTAAAATTTCTTTACCCTGTCTCTCATCTGTCTTCTCCATGCAGGGGTGGCACTGTCTGTCGAATCCAAAGAATTCCAAATTTCCGTTTCCCTTGGCCACGATAAAGAAAATATCTTCATGTTGGTCATCCTCAGCTCTGCAGCTTCCGCTATCGTGTTATTGCTTTTTGTTTGTTTTTTCTTTAAAAAGAAAAAGGTTGAACGTGAGTATCACAGCTTTATTGTTCTTTTGACCAAGTTCAGTTTTCACTTATGTGTCTTATATCGGTGCACGCGACTGTAAACTGGATAGTGCCAGGTAGCTGCTGCAAAGGCAAAATAAGAAATAAAAATACACATACAAAATTCTGTATAGATTTTTGGGCCCAAGTATTTAAAGGGGCAAGACATCTTATCATTTAGAGCGTCAGGTTCAGCGCCGGAGGCTCGTGATGTCATGGTCACGCCCTACTCGTGACGCCACGGCCACACCCCTTCAATGTAGGTCTATGGGAGGGGCCGTCACGCCCCCTCCCATAGACTTGCATTGAGGGGGCATGGTCGTGATGTCATGAGTGGGGCATGACCGTGACGTCACGAGCCTCCGCCCCGCATCGCCAGTCATCCAGCATGGAATGAAGTTCACTCCATGCACCGGATGTCTGGGGGGCTGCAGCCGAGATCGCTAGGTCCCCAGCAGCGGGTCCCCCGCGATCAGACATCTTATCCCCTATCCTTTGGATAGGGGATAAGATGTCTAGGGGCGGAGTACCCCTTTAATGGAACCAGATAGGGTTCAGAAATAGGCAAAGTGTCAAAGAATTTGACCGATTTACTTGTACAGGAACTGAGCCTTGTGAGAAAGTATTTAAATAAAATAAAGGATTTTGTGACTTTCTTCTCAAAAATGTACTCCTCATAAATACTTAACAAAAAAACACATATCCTGGCGCAAAATGTTTTAACGACAAACTTTTTCTATCAAGTCAGAAACGCATCTAATTGATCAGAAGTATTATATATTTATAAGCGCAGCGTAATCTGTAGGTACTATATAAATAAAATTATTATTATTTATTATGTATTTTTTTTAATCCTTCCCAAAATATAATTTTGTGCGGGCGCATGGATTACTCACATGGTTACTTTTCATTATGTTTTTCTTTTTTTTTTTGTACTTTATCTACTTCTGCTTCTGTCTTCCAAATGATAGGCTCAGGGGCATAATATAAGCTTTATTTTTGTTAATATTCACAAAATATGATCTCTTAAATGCAAAAAGAAAAACTTTCTCAGATTGTCCTAATTTATGCAATACTATTGATTTAGAAATTGTTCGGTATAATCAGCTGGGAAAGGAGCGGGTAAAACACATTTTAATTGGGAAATCTATAAACCTTATTACAAATGTGTAATATCCTCGGACCGATTGTGGACAGTTTCATCTTTGAAACCAACAAAGCGTAGTATCGGAAGAATGGATTAGGGTAGGTTCACACTACGTTCCTGTCGAAAATGGAATGCCGATGTATAATGTTAAAGGGGTTATCCAGGGAAAAACTTTTTTTTATACGGTATATCAACTGGCTCCAGAAAGTTAAACAGATTTGTAAATTACGTCTAATATAAAATCTTAATCCTTTCAGTACTTATGAGCTTCTGAAGTTAAGGTTGTTCTTTTCTGTCTAAGTACTCTCTGATGACATGTTTCTAGGGAACCGCCCAGTTTAGAAGATTAATTTACAAATCTGTTTAACTTTCTGGAGCCAGTTGATATATATAAAAAAGTTTTTTTTCCCCTGGAATACCCCTTTAATTATAACCCCATTGTATTCTATACCCAAGATGTATACACCTGATGACTGAGTCCGGGACCTCTGCACCATTTTAGGCGGACTCAGAAGCACGGAATGCTGAGCTTTTGAAACAGCGCATAGGTCCCAAACTGAGTCACTAGGTGACTCTGTTCGGCCATAGAATTCAATGGCTCCGCTCCCCCCATCACCATTCTGTTTATAGGGCACAAATGTAGTATAAACCTCAATCCACTGATAACATTTAGGATTTGTATTGGCAAAAAATAGTCAAATCTAGTCTAACTTAACAAGCGGTATTCCGGCTTTATACATTTTATCCCCCATCCAATGGATGTATGATCGCAGGGGTCCTGCCGCTGGGGACCCCCGCGATCTCGGTGCAGCCCCTGGCATTCTGTGCCAGACGCTGCTTACAAAATGGGGATGTGACGTCACGGCCAAGCCCCTAGTTACGTCACGCCCCCTCTATTCATGTGTATGGGAGGAGGCATGACGGTCGTCTCGCCCCCTCCCATAGACTTGAATGGAGGGGGCGTGGCATCACTAGGGGGCGTGGTCGTGACATCATGTCCCCGCCAGGGGCTGCACCGAGATCGCGGGGGTCCGCAGTGGCGGGACCGCTGTAATCATACATCTTATCCCTTATCCTTTGAATAGGGAGGGGTAAGATGTATAAAGCAGAAATACCCCTTTATAGTCCAGAGCTGCTTTACTGACCGTTCTGCACAGATCGCTGCGGAAAAACGCAACTGATGCTGAGCGGTACAATTGTACGATGCCCAGAAAGTTCCATGCACAGGCCCTTTTAACGATGAATGGGAGTTGAACGCAGAACTTGTTGGGCACCAAACTTTACTGCCTACAGGGGATCCCGAAGAGGACACGCCTGAGCCCCGAGGACAGGTAAGTGATCGTCAGCGGAGCACACGGGGCACCATAAACGGCTATCCGGTGGCAGCTGAAGCAGTCTACACTGCCGGATAGCCGTTTATGCGATGGCCCCGACATAAAAAAGCATCGTATGTTGATGCTGCCTCTGAGAGGCCATCGTATGTTGAAATGATCGTATGTCGGGGCCATCGTAGGTCGGGGGGTCACTGTATTTCATTGTCATACCCCATTAACATCAGTCATTGTATGCAGAGTGGATTCTTACTAGATGTCTACAAAGGTTAGCAATTAATGTTTAATTGGTGCATTGAAAAAATAAATACAATATTTTATATTGCCCCATTAATGGAGCTGTTGAAACCTTCACATCTCACATTTGTCAGTTAAAGGGGTACTCTACTGAAAAAAAAAAATAATAATCAGCTGGTGCCAGAAAGTTAAACAGATTTGTAAATTACTTCTATTAAAAAATCTTAATCCTTCCAGTACATATGAGCTGCTGTTATGATCCACTGAAAATTAGAATTTCCTTTCTGCCTGACCGCAGTGCTCTCTGCTGACACCGCTGTCCATTTTAGGAACTGTCCAGAGTAGTAGATGTTTTCTATGGGGATTTGCTCCTTCTCTGGACAGTTCCTAAAATGGACAGAGGTGTCAGCAGAGAGCACTGTGGTCAGGCAGAAAGGAAATTCAAATTTTCTGTGGATCATAACAGCAGCTCATATGTACTGGAAGGATTAAGATTTTTTAATTGAAGTAATTTACAAATTTGTTTAACTTTTTGGCACCGGTTGATTAAAAAAAAAAATGTTTTCCAGTGGAGTACCCCTTTAAATAATTGGCCCAGATTGGTTTTAGATTGAGCTTCCTTCGACCCAAGATTTTGAAGTCCATTCTGCACCTACACACAAAACATGATCTGTAAGTAGGGTTTCCCCTGGCCGGTATTTTACAGGCATAGCCGGTATTTTGGCCACCCTGCTGGTATTTTTTATATAAAAAATACCGGCAAGGCAATGGCCGGTGTTTATCCAACCAATCCTCCAACTCCCGGAATGTTGCACCATATACTATACCAGTGTTTCCCAACCAGAGCACCTTTAGCTGTTGCAAAACTACAATTCCCAGCATGCCTGGACAGCCAACGGCTGTCCGGGCATGCTGGGAGTTGTAGTTTTGCAACAGCTGTAGGCACCCCTGGTTGGGAAACACTAATCTATACTATATATATATATATATATATATATATATATATATATATTCTGGGAGTTGTAGTTTTGCAACAGATGTAGGCACCCCTGGTTGGGAAACACTGATCTATACTATATATATATATATATATATATATATATATATATATATATATGCCGGGAGTTGTAGTTTTCGTTTGGGGCAGCTGCTGTATCAGGGCATGCTGGGAGTTGTAGTTATTAACTAACTGCAACTCAAGAATGTAATGAATAAAAAAGCGATTAAAAAGTCACTTCCAAAGGATAGGGCATAAGATGTCTGATTGTGACCCCCACGATCTCTGTGCAGCACCTGGCGTTCCTCTAGAACGCTGGGTGCCAGCGGTGGGGGTCGTGACGCCACATGACATCACACCACGCCCCCTCAATGCAAGTCTATGGGAGGGGGTGTGGTGACTGCGGCACCCCCTCCCATAGACTTGCATTGAGGGACCATGGCAAGACATCATGAGGGGCCATGGCAGTGATGTCACAACTCTCCCCCGCAGCTTTTTCCAAGCATTCGGAACAAAATATTCCAAACACTGGGGCAACGGAGTACCCCTTTAAAGGGGTACTCCCGTGGAAATTTTTTTTTTAAATCAACTGGTGCCAGAAAGTTAAACAGATTTGTAAATCACTTCTACTAAAAAAAATCTTTACCCTTCCAGTACTTTTTAGAGGCTGTATACTAAAAAGAAATCCAAAAAAGAAATGTATTTCCTGTGATGTCATGACCACAGTGCTCTCTGCTGACCTCTGCTGCCCATATTAAGAACTGTCCAGAGTAGGAGAAAATCCCCATCGCAAACATATGCTGCTCTGGACAGTTCCTAAAAATGGAC
Organism: Hyla sarda; assembly: GCF_029499605.1. Lineage (NCBI taxonomy): Eukaryota > Metazoa > Chordata > Amphibia > Anura > Hylidae > Hyla > Hyla sarda. The sequence goes on along the minus strand of NC_079191.1, from coordinate 32,083,549 downwards.
AGCAGAGGTCAGCAAAGAGCACTGTGGTCATGACATCAGAGGAAGCTCATTTCTTTTTTGGATTTCTCTTTAGTATACAGCCCCTAATAAGTACTGGAAGGATTAAGATTTTTTTAATAGAAGTGATTTACAAATCTGTTTAACTTTCTGGCACCAGTTCATTTAAAAAAAAAAAAAAAAAAAAGGTTTTTCACGGGAGTACCCCTTTAAGAGAAGTTTTCACTTATCAAGACCTTTTACCCTGAAAAACTGCTTGAAATATTTTTTGGGAATGATTCATTTTTCTTGACTTTTTTATGGTGGGCGGACGCCCAGTTTGCCGCACGTGCGTTGTTTGTGTTATGTTTCCGAATTAATTACCCGGCAAATAGAGATCCAAGTAAAGTTTTGTCTTATTTCAATTAGAATTCATCAGAAAGACATAAAGAAAGGAAATGCTACAATTTATATGTTTTGATACTTACCATACCACTCCTAAGATAGGATTCAGCTGTGTGTGCCCGAGGATACAGATCTGCTATAAATTCATTTTTATCTAATTTGTCTGAGATCTAAGCTTCCTGTAGAGGTCTGTGATCAAAGAAACTGATTCCGTCTGATGTTGGCTCTGACACGTAATGTGTGCTGACTTAGTTCTGTCTATAAACTCGCAGTGGGAGGCTGGGACTGTCCCCTGACACCTGAGCGCAGTGAACTTTCATTATACCCGGGGATGGCGATAGCTACAGTTCCCATCGGTCATACAACGTAATAATTAACAAGATGCCGGAACGTTGTAGTAATGGTCATTGTTGAGGAGATAAATGCTGAGGAATCAGATGGGGATCAATGCCGGCATCCACAATTCTAGCGATACAGACAGTATTAGGGCCCATGGACGCTACAGAAATTCTTCATCAGATCCGCGCTGGATGATGTGTCGGAAAGAAAAAACTTGTTGACTAATGGACTTGTCCAAGAAAATATCCCAAATAATAAATATGTTAATTGTCTTGTAGGCTGCATTATTGTCTTGTATTGTCTTGTATCAGGCTGCATTCACACCATGTTTTTGCAATGCAGTTCCCGTATACGTTTTCAATGTGAAAACCGTATGCATGGACTCCCCATTGAAAACCGTACGCCAAAAGATGTATCAGGTTGTGTCCATTTTGCTTCCTGTACGGTTTTGTCAGTTTTTTTCCCTGTACCCAAAACCGTAGCCTACGGGTGCATGCACACCACGTTTTTACTATCCAGTTCCCGTATACAGTTTTCCTTGAAAAACCGTACTAAAATGTATTGAAAATCAGATGTATTGACTTAACATTGCAAACCGTATTGCAAACGCATCATATTACGGTTATGTCCGTTTGGCGACTTTCACGGTTGCGCCCAGTTTTTCAGCCGTGTTCGCAACCGGAGTATACAGCGTTTTTAGGTCCCAGCCGGATACGTTTTTATTAACATGGAAGTCAATGAGAACCGGACTAAACGGTATGAGTGTACGGTTGCATCCGTTTTAATCCCTCTGTTTTTATTATTGCACATGCGCAATGCAAGCCGAAAACACTACCCAGCTTTTAGAATGTTCTTTCTGGAAAAACATTATTTAAAAACAAGGCGAACATTGACAGACGTATACGTTTTTTTAGGGTGGAAACGGACACAACCGAATTAAACCGTACATCACGATTCCAACCGGATACAGGTTGATCTATGTGCACACGGTTTAATACGGTTAAGTCCGGTTTTTGCCTATCCGTTTTTTACAAAAAACCTGATACGGGAACTGGATAGCAAAAACGTGGTGTGCATGCACCCACCACGGTTTTTGGTCTGGGTGAAAAACTGTATTAAACCGTATATGTATTTTTTTTAACATGGGAGTCAATGGGAACCGTACAGAACCGTATGTGCGTTCGGTTTCATCCGGTTTTCACCATATGGTTTTTGACTTTGCACAGTTTTTTTTCTTGGAATTTCAATCAAACAAGTGAAACTTTATTCACAATGGAGTGAAAAGTTAAAAACGTATTACATTTTTTTCTTAAAAAACGGATGCAACCGGACATCCTTTTTCAAACCGTATACGGTTTTTAACTGTATATGGGTTGAAATGTGTACACAGGTTTTGATACAGTTTAGTCAGGTTTTGAGGAATCCATTGTTCATCAAAAACCTGATACGGGAACTGTATTGCAAAAAATGTGGTGTGCATGCAGCCTTACAAGGATGAAACAACAGAAGATGTCTGGATAAGGGCCCATGGACGCTACAGAAATTCTTCATCAGATCCGCGCTGGATGATGTTTCGGAAAGAAAAGACTTGTTGACTAATGGACTTGTCCAAGGAAATATCCCAAATAATAAATACGTTGTAGGAATCCTGATCTGTGTCGAAAATTCTGATACAGAACTTCCATACTGAAAAGCACAACTCCATTGAGATCAATGGGATTCTGCTGCATGGGGATTCCGCTCTGAGTTAAATGGGTTCTCCGCCCCTAGCATCTTATCCCCTATCCAAGGGATAGAGGATAAGATGTCAGATCGTGGGGGTCCCGCCGCTGGGGATCCCCGGGATCTCCGCTGCAGCATCCTGCAAACTCGCTCTGTGCGTAATGATGAGCAATACACGGGCCGGAGCATCGTGACGTCACGGATCCGCCTCCTCGTGACATCATGGCCCGCCCCTCAATACAAGTCTATGGGAGGGGGCGTGGCAGCCATGGCTGCCATGCCCCCTCCCATAGACTTGTATTGAGGGGGTGGGCCTTGACATCACGGGGGGGCGGATCCGTGACATCACGATGCTCCGGCCCCTGTATTGCTCATCATTACGCACAGAGCGAGTTTGCTCTGTGCAGAAATGATAGCGTGGTGGTGCAGCGGAGATCCCGGGGATCCCCAGCGGCGGGACCCCCGCGATCTGACATCTTATCCTCTATCCTTTGGATAGGGGATAAGATGCTAGGGGCGGAGTACCCCTTTAAAGGGAAAAAAATGTTTTTAAATTAACCGGTGGCAGAAAGTTAAACAGATTTGTAAATGACTTCCATTTTAAAATCTTAATCCTTCCAGTACTTATCAGCTGCTGTATGCTCCACAGGAAGTTCTTTTCTTTTTGAATTTCTTTTCAATCTGACCACAGTGTTCTCTGTCCATGTCAAGAACTGTCCAGAGCAGGAGCAAATCCTCATAGCAAACCTCTCCTGCTCTGGACAGTTCCTGACATGGATAGAGGTGTCTGCAGAGAGCACTGTGGTCAGACAGAAAAGAAGTTCAAAAAGAAAAGATAAGATTTTAAGATTTTTTAATAGAAGTAATTTACAAATCTTGTATGGAGCAGAATCTACAAATCTGTTTAACTTTCTGCCACCAGTTTATAAAGAAAAAAAATGCTTTCCACTGGAATACCCCTTTAATTCTGAGCAAAATATCCAAAGTATACATGAACTGAATAACCAAGATGTGAATTTTCCATGCAATGAAGTATTTGTGCTAGGAATTTTCCATGTTGCTGTATGTCTTGTTCACGCTTTGACGTGGCCAGTAGAGATGAGCGAATTTACAGTAAATTTGATTCGTCACAAACTTCTCGGCTCGGCAGTTGATTACTTATCCTGCGTAAATTAGTTCAGCCTTCAGGTGCTCCGGTGGGCTGGAAAAGGTGGATACATTCCTAGGAAAGAGTCTCCTAGGACTGTATCCACCTTTTCCCGCCCACCGGAGCACCTGAAAGCTGAACTCATTTATGCAGGAAAAGTCATCATCAACTGCCGAGCCGAGAAGTTCGTGACGAATCAAATTTACTGTAAGTTCGCTCATCTCTAGTGGCCAGTGTATGAATTTCCAGGCTTTGAATTGTCCATGCTAAGAAATGTCCAGACTAGAAATTGTCCAGGCCACAAATTGTCCTTGCTAAGAGAAATTGTCCAGGCTAGAAAATGGCCAGGACGAAGTATTGTCTATGCCAAAATTTTACCAGGTCATGAATTGTCCGGGCTAAGAATTGTTTATGCTATGGATTGTCCAGTTCAGAAGTTGTCCATGCTAGGAGGAATTGTTCAGGTTACAATTTGTCCATGCTATGAATTGGTTATGAATTGTCAAGGCTAGGAGGGATTGTTCAGGTTATTAATTGTCTTTGCAAAAAAATTTCCAGGCTAGGAACTGAATATAGACACCATGATCTCGAGAATGGGGCCCAAGTCTCCTGTTGTAAATAACCAGCAGGTTGTGCATGTGTGAGGCTTCTCCATTTATTGTCTATGGGAGCATGGGGATAGCTGAGTACGGCGCATAGCTTTCCCTGGCACTACCAATGACATCCAGTGTAGCAGCCATATACATACATGATCTGACAGGAGATTCCCACAGGAGGCTCAGGTCTCCATCCTAGAGATCCTAGAGATCCCAGTGATCCGACACCGAAATAGGGCTGGAAGAGACTTTTAATCCAGGTTAGGCAATGACAATGTTTACAATTATTACCTGACTCGTGTGACCCACCAAGATTTTGAAATTATAATAAACTTTTTATTTTATTTTTTCATAGGAATAAAAGAAAACAGAAAGAAACCAAGAAGTTAAATACAAATATAACGATACATAAGAATGGAATCACATAGAAATTGATCTTCATGAGAAAATCCATTTGGTGAATTTTGGAATTTTTTCAAATGTATAAAAACTTCTGTGAACGACTTGTCTTGTATTTCTCTATTTTATGCCTACATCTTCCCTTGACAACCTTGGGCTGAATCTCCTTGCATGGCCCAATCCTCTAGATCTCAGGACCACTGAACCACTTTTTATCTATTTTTCATAATTCTGCTCTGAATGACGTTTTGCGGGTCAGCACGAAAACCTGTGTCAATATGTCCAGTTTTATGGCCTACGTTGTCATGGTGTCAAATGGTGTCTGGGTCACCCATAGTTGGATGTCCTATACACTCCATGCAGGTAAAAGGTCAGCAACCTGCACCCTGTAAAATGTCCCATTACTTGATTCCTTTAGACCGTCTATATTAGGACATTCTCTGTGTCTTCATGGAGAGGAATTCATTGTTGGCCTGACTTTTGGGGTCGTTGCAGTGTCTTGCTAGGAAAACATACACAAGTTCAGAAATTATTTAAGTTGTTGTGATAGCCTGGGGGAGTAGGGTATATGGGGTGTAGCTGTGCGGTGACTAAAGGGCGTCTGGTTAACCCTTGCTATTCGTGACGCCAGGGTGAGGGCTCCTCTGTAATGCTTGTCCTACCGCCACCCTTCCCAAGAGTGATAGGGAGGTATAGAATAATTGAATGTCCACAACCAGAGAGTTTGCTGAAAACAGTTGGAACTTTACCCAAGATTTTATGCAAACTTCACAACAGGAACAGTCTCTATACATGCAAATTCTCTTGGAGATTGGCAAAGGTTGGGACCTTAAACTATTTAGAGTTTTTAGGATGATATGCGCTGTTCCACTGGATTTAGGGGATTAGTTGCAGTCTAGTAGTAACGCTAGCTTTAGCGGGGATTAGTTTAGACCTCACAGTTTAGTCTGCTGAGGCTGGTAGGTTTTTCAGGCCTAGCATGTCTTTGCAAGTTGCGCAGATCCCTCCTGCTAGTCCGGCATCCACGAGAGCAGCAACCCAAGAGAGCGATAATTGGCTACAGCTCCCTTATATGGGCAGGGGCTGGACTAGAGCTAATTGGTCCAATACTTCTGTCAATCACCTTTACAAAGGGTTATGGGTAACATGTGACCGAAGGACCTCCAAAAGGTCCTCTAACATACCATAGAGAAATTAACATAGTCACATGACCGAAGGTCCTGCGACGCTAACAAGGTAAGTACTCTATATATTATCTTTAATACACACCTTATTAAATATATACACATATAAACACTATAGAATTAGAGTAGAAGGAGGCGACTAGGGGCTGTCCCACCTGGGGGACCCTACCTGAACGTAGTAACTCTGACTTTGGGGACCACCATACAAGGTTCGGTATGCAATACGGTACCGAGACACCACAGTGTAAACATTGAATCCGTCTAAAATACAAAATTGAATTTGTGGCCATGTTAGAGGTAGTGGGGATCAGGACACACTCGTTCTTTATAGTTTGGAACCTGCCATGTGTAGATCATTTAATTTTGGGCCTACAACTCCTATACAGACCTATGTGTCTTAGAGAGTACCAACCCTTTCATTGATCCACCACTCCTGATACCCATGAGGCTTTTCTTCACTGTACAGTTGCCTTCTTATCCTCTTACTTTTAAATTATCTTATTTAAATCTATTTCTCAGCTTGGTGATGACTGGTACCCTCCATTACATCTCCCTCATGCATCGTCAGCAATATAGAAATATCTTTATCGTGACAATATATCAATTTGTATTTAGGATAGGCTATCAATATCATACTGTTGTGGTCTGAACCTTGCACCCCTGATGATTAGCGGATTCAATTGGTTTGACCTACAATGAATTGCAATACCAGGCACTGCCACTACAAAATTTATGGAGCTGTTCCTGGTGAACAATAAAGAAAATATGCTACTTGCCAAAGCAGAAGGGTGTCAGTCCTAGGAGATGGGGTCTCACTGGGGCCTGTAATGTCTGCAGGGGTGGACCCCCAACCCTCAAAAAAATATTATAGACTGTGCTCTGGGCCATCAAGCATTGTCCACATTCTCAGTCCACCTCTGGATAGTGACCATAATGGTTGTCATCCAGCTTTCTCAGAAACATATAGTGAGTAGAATACCTGAATGAACCCTTTTCCCTTGGAGGGGTCACCATCTTGAAGAACCTTATGCAATTTACTTTTAGACTTTGATAATGTTTGTGGTTTGACGTCTCTCCCCGGCAATTAAAATACACAAAGCGTTTGTCACGGCACGGGCTCCACGCATTCGCCGAGTATATGGTGACTTTCCTCGCCCTTGTTCGTGTTCTTACAAATTATGACCCCAATTGCTTCAGTGAGAATTACCTAGAATATGGTATGACAGTGATAGAGGTTGATTTACAGTGCTGTAAATGAAGACACCATCAGGAGGCCCTAACCCCCCAAAAAAGATAAAAATGCTCAAGCTTAATGAACAGCTCCTTAGGCGCTTTCTTGAGGAGCTTATTTGCATGTCCCAGGTGGCAGCTTGCGTCCTCTGGATTCCACGTACCGCGCCGTGAATGGGATGTTGAATGCTGTGACATTGTCCTATGAATGAACATACAAGGGCTTTTCCATCTGCCTCCATAGCAGTACATCAATGACCGGTCTGCTTTCATAAAAATAGATGGGAAAAAAGTTTGATAGCTTATCATTTCACTGTTTCTTTCTCTTTGTATAAATATTATGTTCAGTCAAGTAATAATTGTAGAATTACATTTTTTTTTTCTAATTTTTACATTACATGTTTTTTTTTGCATATTTTTTAAACACTTCAACCTTAACCCCTTAAGGACCAGGCCATTTTACACCTTAGGACCAGAGCGTTTTTTGCACATCTGACCACTGTCACTTTAATAACTCTGGAATGCTATTAGTTATCATTCTGATTCCGAGATTGTTTTTTCGTGACATATTCTACTTTAACACAGTGGTAAAATTTTGTGGCAACTTGCATCATTTCTTGGTGAAAAATCCAAAAATTTGATGAAAGAAATGACAATTTAGAATTTTTCTAACTTTGAAGCTCTCTGCTTGTAAGGAAAATGGATATTCCAAATAATTTTCTTTGGATCACATATACAACAAGTCTACTTTATGTTTGCATCATAAAATTTGACGTGTTTTTACTTTTGGAAGACACCAGAGGGCTTCAAAGTTCATCAGCAATTTTCAAATTTTTCACAAAATTTTCAAACTCACTATTTTTCAGTGACCAGTTCAGTTTTGAAGTGGATTTGAAAGGTCTTCATATTAGAAATACCCCATAAATGACCCCAATATAAAAACTACACCCCCCAAAGTATTCAAAATGACATTCAGTAAGTGTTTTAACCCTTTAGGTGTTTCACAGGAATAGCAGCAAAGTGAAGGAGAAAATTCAAAATCTTCATTTTTTTTTGCATGTTCTTGTAGACCCAGTTTTTGAAATTTTTGAAAGGGGTAAAAGGAGACATTTTTTACTGGTATTTGTAGCCCAATTTCTCTCGAGTAAGCACATACCTCATATGTCTATGTAAAGTGTTCGGTGGGTGCAGTAGAGGGCTCAGAAGGGAAGGAGCGACAAGGGAATTTTGGAGAGAACATTTTTCTGAAATGGTTTTTGGGGGGCATGTCACCTTTAGGAAGCCCCTAGGGTGCCAAAACAGCAAAAAAAAAAAAAAAAAAAACGTACCAAGGAATTAAGTGAGCCTTAATAACCCACAGGTGTTTCATGACTTTTGCAAAGGTAAAAATAATAATAATTTTACATAAAATGCTTGTTTTCCCAAAAATTTTACATTTTTACAAAGGGTTAAAGCAGAAAATACCCCCCCAAAATTTGAAGCACAATTTCTCCCGATTCAGAAAACACCCCATGTGGGGGTGAAAAATGCTCTGCTAGCGCACTACAGGTCTCAGAAGAGGAGTAGTCACATTTGGCTTTTTGGAAGCAAATTTTGCTCTGGGGGCATGCCGCATTTAGGAAGCCCCTATGGTGCCAGGACAGCAAAAAAAAAAACACATGCATTATATTTTGGAAACTAGACCCCTTGGGGAACATAACAAGGGGTAAAGTGAACCTTAATACCCCACAGGGGTTTCACAACTTTTGCATATGTAAAAAAAAATACAAAATTTTACCGAAAATGCTTGGTTTCCCAAAAATTTTACATTTTTACAAAGGGTTAAAGCAGAAAATTCCCCCCAAAATTTGAAGCCCAATTTCTCCCGATTCAGAAAACACCCCATATGGGGGTGAGAAGTGCTCTGCTGGCGCACTACAGGTCTCAGATGCGGAGTAGTCACATTTGGCTTTTTGTAAGCAAATTTTGCTCTGGGGGCATGTTGCATTTAGGAAGCCCCTATGGTGCCAGGACAGCAAAAAAAAAAAAAAACACATGGCATTATATTTTGGAAACTAGACCCCTTGGGGAATGTAACAAGGGGTAAAGTAAGCCTTAATACCCCACAGGGATTCCATGACTTTTGCATATGTAAAAAAAAAAAAATATATCACTAAAATGTGGGTTTCCCCACAAATTTCACATTGTTGCAAGGGTTAATAGTAGAAAAGACCCCCCAAAATTTGTAACCCCATCTCTTCTGAGTATGTAAGTACCCCATAAGTGGACGTCAAGTGCACTACGAGCGAACGACAATGCTCAGAAGAGAAGGAGTCACATTTGCAAACTTTGCTGATATGGGGGGGACATGTCGCATTTAGGAAGCCCCTATGGTGCCAGTACAGCAAAATACCCCCCACATGTCATACCATTTTGGAAACTAGACCCCTTGAGGAATGTAACAAGGGGTAAAGTAAGCCTTAATACCCCACAGAGGTTTTGCCACTTTTGCATATGTAGAAAAAAAATAATTCTCACTAAAATGTGTGTTTCCCCTAAAATTTTACATTTTTACAAGGGTTAATAGCAGAAAAGACACCCCACAATTTGTAAATACATTTCTTTGGAGTAAGAACATACCTTATTTTTTGATGATTTAGGCTTGGCGGGTGCACAGCAGGTCTTGCTTGAGTGGGAGCGCAGTCAGGGACCTTTAGCTTGATATGGAGCCAGGATATGGGACCCCCCCTCAAGGAGCGCTAATGGGGGGAGCACTGAGCCCTAAAATAGGGGAACACTATGGGGGACAACGGGCCGTAACTGGGGTAGACAGGTGGGGTACAGAGGCCCCTAATATGGGGTACAGTGGGCCAGGAAATTATAAAACATAATAAAACAGGAAATGTTCCCAGAATGATGACCCAGAGTATAGCCAAAACTAAAAAAAATATGCCTGCCCCAAACCCTATGCTCTGAGTCATCATTCTGGGAATGTGATGTGTGTGGCCGTCCCTAACCTGTTGCCTCAAATGCGCACATGCTCAGGTGGAGAGAGAGCGCTGCACATTTGAGACAACATAAAAAGTCCCCGATGATAGTGACTCAGTGACCTATGACCCATTTTTGAAAAAACACCCCCAGAGGTCTTATCAGGTTTTGTTTTTTTTTTTCCAGGTTTTTTTGGGCAATTTAGTGATTTTATGGGGGTTACATTTTGGAATGTACTCTGGACTTGGTACATTGGTCAAATTATGGAAAATTCAAATGAAAAGGGAAAATGTAGTGCTCCATGGAAGTGTGATACTCCTTGAAGCAGCCTATGCAGAGGCCCGGATTATCTGGGCAAGTCTCGCATTGATATGTGGTGTCCTTGCGCATCCCCTTCCTGAAACACACTCTGCATTTTTTCTGGGTTCGTCCCTTCTTTCCAGTGGGGGGATCACACCTGGAAAGTGCTGGCCGGGGACGATCCTGGCGCCTATAACTCCAGACCCTTGGTAAGTCCGGCCTGATCTTTCCTGGTCGCCAAAGATCAGGAACCTTAGAACTTCTTCTTGGTACTGGAGGAATTTCCCTGTGTTGCCAGCGTACTGGGATAGTACAAAAGCGTTGTACATGGCAACCTGTACCAAGTAGACCGCAACTTTTTTGTACCATGCCCATGTTTTCCGCATGGCGTTGTATGGCTTGAGGACTTGATCTGAGAGATCAACTCCCCCCATATACCGATTGTAGTCCAGAATACAATCGGGCTTGAGGACCGGTCCCACGGTGCCTCGCACAGGGACAGGGGTGCTGCCATTCCCATGAATAGTGGTGAGCATAAGGACATCCCTCTTATCCTTATTCTTCACCAACAACAGGTTATAATGGGTCAGGGCATGGGACTCACGGGGGGGGGGGGGCAGGGAAGTGTGTATGTGGTGCTTGGTGTACTACTTTATATATAACGGTGTGTTATAATTGGGGGGGGGGGGGAAAGGCTGCTGCCAAAAAAAAAAAAAGGATGGTGCACGCAGCTCCCTGATCCCCTAATAGGACCCAGGGTCAGGGATCAGACCCAAATAGGACCCTTGGGGACCTATTAGGGGTCGGGGGGGGGTACTTCTTTCTTCTTTTTTAAAAAAATTTTAAAACTTTTTTAACTTTATCAGTCCTACCTGTCCCTATACACTGCTCTCCCTATTGTAACGGCTCCTGAGGGGCTCCGGCTTCGAGGGGGGGTCGACGGTCTTCTCCTCACTGCTGCACCCGCTGACTGAACACAGAGAGCGGGTACAGCAGCGGGAAGGAGCCGTTAACCCCTCCTTTGCCGCTCTGCTATTGGCTGGACGATCGCTGGCCAATAGCAGCATTGCTGGGGCGGTGACAGTATTGTCACCGCTCCCCAGCAATGGTAGGTGATTGGTGGTGTATTGTACACCACCGATCACCATTTATTTCCAGGTCATCGGGTCATCATTGACCCGATTGACCGGAATCACCGCAGATCACCCGCGCGATTTCTCGGACGATCTGCGGCGATCGTCGATATGTGGGGGTCCCGGGACCCCCCTCGGCGTTTGCCTGGGACGCCTGCTGAATGATTTCAGCAGGCGTCCGGTTTCGCAACCCACCCGTCGCGCGGTGGGATGCGAAATTTGCTGGGACGTATGAGTACGTCCCTGGTCCTTAAGACCCAGGGCGCAGGGACGTACTCATACGTCCGTGGTCCTTAAGGGGTTAAACACCTCAAGGGGTATTCCGGGTGTCCTCCCGGTGTCCTGTAAGCACTAACCCGGCTATTCAGTCGGGCTGTTCGGGACCGCCGCGGTGAAATCGCGGCGGTCCCGAACAGCCCGACTGAACAGACGGGTTAGTGTCACTTTCCCTTCAGACGTGGCGGTCAGCTTTGATCGCCGCATCTGAAGGGTTAATACAGGGCATCACCACGATCGGTGATGTCCTGTAATGTCCTGTAATCGGTGGGTCCCGGCCGTTGATGGCTGCAGGGACCGCCGCGATAGGGGTGTATTCGCCGTATAAGACGCACCGACTTTTTCCCCCCAGTTTTGGGGAAGAAAAAGTGCGTCTTATACGGCGAAAAATACGGTAGTCACATTAACAGAAATACTTGTTTTGGGCAATGCCTAATTGTAAGAAGGTCTCTTGAAATTAAAGGTATCTAAGGTTTTAAGCCAAACCCTATTGTTGTTAGAGCTAATCTAATCCTCCCTATAGACAACACATAAGTGCTCAGCCATGCCAAACATTTATGTGTATGGGGAGGTCTGGAGATAAGTTTGTTCAGCCAACAGTTATTAAAAATATATGGCCACCTTAAAGGGGTAGGGGATAAGATGTCTGCTCAGGGGGGGGGGGGTCCCTCTGCTGGGGCCCTCCGCCACCTCCCATAGCACCCGGGTTCTTGCGGCGGTCGTGACGTCATGGCTAGTGTTGGGGCAAATATTCGCATTTCAAATATTTATCACGAATATCGCGAATAGTGGAAATATATTCGCTATATATTCGAAATTACGAATATTCACTTTTTTCCGCATATGCGCATATTCGCATATGTGAATATTCACACACTAATTCTTTTCACTTGTAGGCCAATTAGAATGATGCAAATACACTTGTCAGAGGTTATCAACAACATCCCTAGCAACCAATAGTAAAGTTGCCCACCCCCTCACTGTTTTCTTCCTCGAATATGCGAATATAACGAATATGCAAAATTCGCAAATATAGGACGAATATTCGTCTATATATTTGCGAAATATTGCAAATTCGAATATGGGCAATGCCGCCCATCACTAGTCATGGCCATGGCCCCTCGTGCCGTCATGCTGTGCAATTCATGTCTATAAGTGGGGGCGTGATGTGACCTCATGAGGGGCCGTGATCGTGACCTCACGATCATGGTCTCTGGCTCCAAACATTCTGAACAAAATGTTCAGAATGCTGGAGCACCGGAGTACCACTTTAAGGTGAATACCAATCTGAAAACCATGGCTTTTACTGTCTGAAGAGAAACCTTGCAGTAAGGTTCTATTTTCCTACAGTGCCACCACAGGGGAAATAAAGTATTACACAGTACCCATTCAAATCAATGAGTTTTCTGTGTAAAACAGGACAGGACAAGTCCTCCAAAGAATGAGACACTCTCTCCAAAAGATGAGAATCTTAAAGGGGTACTCAGGCAAAAATATCTTATTCCCTATCTAAAGTATGTTTGATCCCCGGGCTGGCAGCGGCGGCATCCGGAACACGGAAGCTTGGTGCTTCCTTGTTCGTGATGCAACACCACGCCCCTTCCATACATGTCTGTGGAAGGGGATGTGATGACTGGTACGTAGCCATCACGCCTCCTCCCCTAGACATGAATTGAGGGGGTGTGACGGCTGCAATTGCCAGCCATCCGGCACGGAATGGAGTTCACTCCGTGAACGGATGACTTGGGTTCCACACTGGTCCCCAGCAGCGTCCCGCTGCTGGGGACCAGTGTGGAACCCCAGTCATCCGCGATCAAGACATCTTGATCTTGAAGATGTTTTTCACTGGAGTACCCCTTTAAACAGAGGACCTCTCAGATTTCCCCAGCAGGGTATGTATAATTTGTGTTTCTAAACTATACAACCCCTTTAAGATACTTTTATTATCCGGCTCAGCATATGTTTAAGGAGAATATACAGGGACAGTTCTATTTTCCTATAGTTAGAGCCAAGCGCTCAGATCCTCGGTGATTTTAGATGCAGGATACATATTTTTATTTTCCTGTAAGGTATAATTGGTTCTTTTTGATTGAGCGCACCATAAACATAACAGTGTAAATAAAAGAAGAGAACACCACAAGGAAATACTCAAGGAAAAAAACCATAAAAGAATGGATTGTTGCCGCAGCCCGGGAAATTACCCCCATAACTTGAGATCGCCCCACAGTAGTTTCCCACAGGGCGAGTAAATGGCGAAGAACTTTTCTACCTGACAATTTTTGTTTTATTGAATGGCTGCTTTACATCCTCCAAGTATAAAGGAACATTCCATGCCGAAATTTATGCAGATCATATGCAAAAGTAATATCATAGCGCCGCATACAAATGAGATGCAAACATTATGCAACAAACCTACTTGGAAATTCTCTGAAAACAGAATCATTCATATCAATATCTGTCAAGATTTTTAATTAATCCTTTAATATAAAATTCCTATAATGCTCCACATTGTGTTTACTGAATACATTAAAAAAACATTCTTCTTTTGACTCTACAAAAATGGAACCAGAAACCACCAAATGAACTTTATTCTACATTGTTATTTGCATTTGAAGGAACTGCGCCCATTTTATCATTCCGATCTTCATTTAGTCAGGACGGGAGTGTAGACCACCTGGGGGGGTCCACGTAGTCATCGAAGGAACAAAAAACAACATAAAAGCTTTTGGGAGTGTTGGCAATGGGAAGATGAGAACATTCGCTCTCAGTAGTCGGCTTCTAGGAAAATAGAGGGTTATTTAAGAGTCTCCATTGCCCATATAGCCACTGAAAGCATCAAGAAAAAAATTGTGGCAAATTTTGTAGGATAGGAAAATATTTACTTGGTCAACAACCTCCCCATTTTTTTATATTTTGCTTAAAGGGGTACTCCACACCTAGACATGTTATCTACCATCCAAAGGATAGGGGATAAGATGTCTGATGGCTGGGGAGGGGGGGCAGGCACTTTGGACCCCCACCCCGGCATTCTAAACATTATTTTCAGAATGCTGGGTTTTGGGCAGCCGTGGTCATGACGTCACGCTACTCCCCTTCCATTCTTGTCTATGTGAGGGGGCACGATGGCTTTCACGCCCCCCTCCTATAGACATCAGTGGAGGGGTGTGGCAGCGGCCAGACCCCCTGCAATCAGACATCTTATCCTTTGGATAAGGGATAAGATGTCTAGAGGTGGAGTACCCCTTTACGGCCTTATTTCTTCATTAAAGTTGAAATTGAGACAGCTTAGATCCCATGCACACTGAGGAAATTCCACAAGGGAATTCCTCTGTGGATCTTTGATCTGTTTACACTAGGGAAATAAGATGGAAAATGATGAGTAAAAGCTGAAATCCTCTACTTCAGAAATCAGTGCACACTAAGTAATGTATGGCAGATTCCAACATAATTTTCATGTAGATTCTGCCTCAAAATCTGCCTGGAATTCTGTGGAAATTAAAGCCCAATTGATATAAATTGAAAGTCCTGACAAAGTTGACATTTTCTTGAAGCAGAAAATTATCCTCCTCAGGATTTTCCATTGACATTGATGGGGAATTTCTCAATGTACAAGGCGTGTGTTCCATGGATGACTTCTTTAACATATACAATTTTATTGACCAATCTATCTCAGCATGTAACCATGGACATAGGAGATAAAAGTTACATATGTACCTGTGCAGTCTTCAGCACAGTCTCTGACATCTGAGTGACGTGGCCAGCTTGGCTAATGAGGAGACGCTCACGACTCCTAGCAGTGGGATATTTAAACTTCTGTTTCAGCCAGTGCCAGGGTTCCTATGTGACCTGACCTCTTGCCTGTTCTCTGACTTCGCTCCTGCCAACCGATTTTGTACTTGACTATTCTGTAGGTTTGACCCTCTCATGTCCTGACTTTGTATTGACTCTGATTTTGTACTGCGCTGTCCTCTTGGTTCTGACTATCTGGCTTGTCCCTGTTTATACTTTACCATCTTATTTGGTTATGTTTTGGTTCATGCATTGCTGACCTTTTCTGTTTGACATTTACTGAAGGAGGCAGTGATTCAGGCGAAATTAAGGTCTGCGCAGATCCCTACCCCAGATGCGACAATACATCCTGACTATGAAAGCCAATATCGTGATCCAGCAATTTGATTTTACTTTGAAGGAAAAATTGTTGTTTAACCCATTAAGGATGCAGCCCATTTTGACCTTAAGGGCGCAGCCGTTTTTTGCAAATCTGACCACTGTCACTTTAAGCATTAATAACTCTGGGATGCTTTAACTTATGAATTTGATTCAGAGATAGTTTTTATAATTTTTTTAACTTTGAAGTTCTCTGCTTGTAAGGAAATTGGACATTCCAAATACATTATATGTTGATACAATATGTCTAGCTTGTGTTTGCATCATAAAGCAGCAATTTTCCAATTTTTCATGAAAATTTAAAAATCTTAATTTTTCAGCATCCAGTTCAGTTTCAAAATGAATTTGAGGGTCTTTATGTTAGAAATACCCTATACTTGACCCCATTATGAAAACTAAACTGCACCCCTTAAGGTATTCAAAATGGCATTCAGAAAGTTTGTTAACCCTTTAGATGTTTCACAGGAATAGGTACAAAATGGAGGAGAAAATTCAAAATCTTAATTTTTTACACTAACGTTCTTATAGACCCATTTTTTCCCCATTTTTACAAGGGGTAATAGGTAAAAATGTCCCCCGAAATTTGTAACCCTATTTCTCTCCAGTAAGGAAAAGTTTGTTAACCCTTTGGTGTTTCACAGGCAGCAGCAAAATGGAGGAGAAAAATCTAAATCTCCATTTTTTACACTAACATGTTATTGTAGCCCCATTGTTTTCATTTTTACAAGGGGTAAAGGGTAAAAAGGCCCCCGAAAACTTGTAATTCATTTTCTCTCGAGTAAGGAAATACCTCATATTTGGATGTAAAGTGCTCTGTGGGTGCATTAGAGGGCTCAGAATGGAAGGAGCGACAATGGAATTTTGGAGAGCGAATTTTGCTGAAATGGTTTTTGGGGGCATGTCTCATTTAGGCAACCCCTATGGTGCCAGAACAGCCCAAAAAAATACCCACATGGCATACTATTTTGAAAACGACACCCCTCAAGGAATGTAAAAAGGGGTACAGTGAGCCTTAACACCCCACAGGTGTTTGATGAATTTTCGCTAAAGTTGGATGTGAAAATGAAAAATTTTATTTTTTTCACTAAAATGTTGGTGTTATGCCAAATTTGGAACACAATTTCTTCTAAATATGGAAATAAACCATATGTGGATGTAAAGTGCTCTGCTGGCGCACGACAATGTTCAGAAGAGGAGGAGCACCATTGAGCTTTTGGAGAGAGAATTTGGTTGGAATAGTGCTGCCAGAACATTGGACCCCCCCCACATGTGACCCCATTTTGGAAACTACACCCCTCACATAATTTAATAAGGGGTGCAGTGAGCATTTACACCACACTGGTGTTTGACAGATTTATTGAACAGTAAGCTGTGTAAATTTTATTTTTCATTTTCACAGACCACTTTTTCAAAAATCTGTCAGACACCTGTGTGGTGTAAATGCTCTCTGTACTCCTTATTACATTACGTGAGGGGTGTAGTTTGCAAAATGGAGTCACATATTAGGAGGTCCACTGTTCTGGTAGCATGGGGGCTTTGTAAACACACATGGCCTTCAGTTCCAGCCAAATTCTCTCTCCAAAAGCCCTATGGCGCTCCTTCTCTTCTGACCACTGTAGTTCACCAGCAGAGCACTTTACATCCACATATGAGGTATTTCCTTAATCAGAAGAAATCCGGTTACAAATTTTGGGGGGCTTTTTCTCCTATTATCCCTAAAAAAATGTTTAATTTCTGCGTCGAACTTTAACGAAAATTTGTCAAAAACCTGTTGGGTGTTAAAGCTCACTATACCCCTTGTTATGTTCCATGAGGGATGAAGTTTCCAAAAGGGGGTGATCTTTTTTTTTTTTTTGCGTTTATGTCAGAACCGCTGTAACTATCAGCCACCCTGTGCAAATCACCAATTTAGACCTCAAATGTACATAGTGCGCTCTCACTCCTGAGCCTTGTTGTGACCCCGCAGAGCATTTTACGTCCACATATGGGGTAGTTCTGTACTCAGGAGAAATTGTGTTATAGATTTTGGGGGTCTTTTTTCCTTTTACCTCTAATAAAAGTGAAAACTATGGAGCAACACCAGCATGTTAATTTAAAATATATAAAAAATTTCATAAGGAGTAAAGGGAGAAAAAGTCTCCCAAAATTTGTAACGCAATTTCTCCTGAGTATGGAAATACCCCATATGTGGCCCTAAACTGTTTCCTTGAAATACGATAGGGCTCCAAAGTGAGAGAGCTCCATGTGCATTTGAGGCCTAAATTAGGGATTTGCATAGGGACGGACACAGCAGTGTTCCCCAGACAGGGTGCCTCCAGCTGTTGCAAAACTCCCAGCATGCCTGGACAGTCAATGGCTGTCTGGCATTACTGGGAGTTATTTTGCAACAGCTGGATACTTTGTTTTGAAAACACTTCTGTGACGTTTTCATTTTTTATTGTAGTGTTTTACCTTCTGTTTTGTGTAGGTGTAGTTTAATGTAGTGTTTTTAGGGTACATTCACATGGGCTGGGGTCCACAGTGAGTTTCCTGCTGGGAGTTTGTGCTGTGGCGGAAAATTTGCTGCAGCTACCCTGTACATTCACATGGGGGGTGCGTGGGTGGTGCTAACCTCCAACTGTTGCAAAATTACAACTCCCAGCATGCACTGACAGACCATGCATGCTGGGAGTTGTAGTTATGCAAAAGCTGGAGGCACACTGGTTGGGAAACACTAAGTTAGGTAACTGACTACCGCAGTGTTTCCTCACCAGTTTACCTCCAGCTGTTGCAAAACTGCAACTCACAGCATGCATGGTCTGTCAGTGCATGCTGGGAGTTGTAGTTTTGCAACAGCTGGAGGCACAGACAGACAGTGTTTCCCAACCAGTGTGCCTCCAGTTGTTGCAAAACTACAACTCCCAGTATGCCCGGACAGCTGAAGGGCATGCTGGGAGTTGTAGTTTTGCAACATCTGGAAGTGCACAGTTTGGAGACCACTATACAGTGGTCTTCAAACTGTAGCCCTCCAGATGTTGCAAAACTACAACTCCCAGCATGCCCAGACAGCCTTTGGCTATCTGGACATGCTGGGAGTTGTAGTTGTGAAACTACAAGGCAGCAGTGAAGATCACTTATCAGATCTTCACTGCTGCCTCTGTCTCCACCACCGCCACCTGCATTCTGCTCCCGCCAGTCCTCCCCGCCTCCTCTGCCGCCATCCCAGCGCTATCTGCAGCCGGTAACCGCCGCCATCTTTACCCCACTCTGCCTGGACTTCCAGGGGTGGGCAGAGTGGGGATCCCAATTTTGATCCTCGCCCCTGCCAAGCGATTCGCCAGTCAGTCCTGACCGACAATCGCAGGGGACAGGAGGAGGTGGCACCCCTGCCACCTCGCTCCTATCCTTTAGGATGATCGGGGCTGTCTCAGTAAGCTCTGATCATCCCTATTTTCTGGGCGATCGGGTCACCAGAGACCTGATCAGCCCGGAAAAGCCGTGATTCGACAGTCAGAATTGACCCCCCTGGGCGATATGCCGGGAGGCGTCACCCCGTTCCGATCACCACGTCTGGAGACGCGGTGATCAAGGAACGCAGCGGCGTAAATGTAAGGGACATTTCGCAGTGCCGTACATTTACGGCGCTCATCGTTAAGAGGTTAAGGGCCTTGATAATCCTTATTATGGTGGCCCCAAGACTCCTGCTCCTCCTCACTATCATACCCATGGTGGGAAGGAGTTTGATGAACATTTCCATTCCATAACTTGCATTAAAAGAAACTACACTCACATCTTCCCATCATAATAAAGTCAGGACATGAGTGTAGACAACATGGGGTTCTAATTCACATAGTCATTGAAGGACATAAAAGTTTGAATCTAGACCTCATAGAAGACTTCTTGAAGGATTCATCATTTCAAACAACCTATATAAACATAGTTGAGCTCTGGTAGCCATACAGTTACGTCCTGGCTATGAAAGCCAATATCTTGGTCCAGCCAAAAACTTAAAGGGGTACTCCACCCCTAGACATCTTATCCCCTATCCAAAGGATAGGGGATAAGATATCTGATAGCGGGGGTTCCCGTCACTTGGGACCTCCGCAATATAGCATGCGGCCCCCACCTGTTTCTGCTTCGGAAGCGCTGTAGGGTCTGGGTCCCGACCACCGGAACGGAAGCCTGTGACGTCACGACTCTGTCCCCGTGTGACATCATGCCCTGTCCCCTCAATGCAAGTCTATGGGAGGGGGCGTGACGGCCGTCACGCCCCCTCCCATAGACTTGCATTGAGGGGACGGGGCATGACGTCACACGGGGACGGAGTCGTGACGTCACGGACTTCCGTTCCGGTGGGCTCTTCTAATCACTAGTATGGTGGTCCCAAGACTTCTGTCCCACCTCACTATCATATCCATGGTAAGGAGGAGTTTGTATGATGCACGCTCTACAGGAGTGATGGAAACAACTGAGAGAGCATTCTACTGCCGCTTTACACAACTGCTTTCGTATAGAGAGGAGAACCAAACAACTGGGGACCCCCATACTAGTAATCTGTGACCCTCCTAATAATTATCACTGATCCTGTGCATGATCAACTTTACAAGAAAATATATATATATTTTTTTATCATACTTTATATTTAAAAAAAGTCACGTCCACGTTCTCCGCCAAAATGGAAGCCATCGCCACGAGCGACCAACAGGTGAACGGTAAAGGTAATGTTCCCTTTCAGATGGAGCTTTCCGTTATTATATTAGATGAGCATTATCTGGACCACGGATCATAGAGAAAGACAAAAACAATTGTGTTGTGGTTAATGACAAAAAATGTAATACGAAAAGAGTATTAAGACGAGGTCGTAATCTCCGCTCCGTTATTGCCTGCACAAAACATTGAGCCGGATGATAACATTGCTTCCTAAAATGCGCTTTTTTTCTGAGGTCTGCTTTCCTTTTTGGATTAGAACACAGTTTGCATTTTCAATTTCCATTTACTAAACAGGAAAATATTTCACTGGGAGGGAATAGTATAAAGAGGAAACGATTCTCGGCTCGCCCGAGGCCCAGTGAGCACAGGATTTGATTTGCTGTGTTAGGCTGCAATCTGGATTGATACAGAGAGATGAGAGGGGTCTTTAATAAAATTTACATTTCATTTTCTTACTTGACACCAGTCTCTTGTCACTCACTGACTGGGGGAAGGGACTGACTCGCTTCAAATCATTGTTATTTCTGAAATAGGCTTGACAAAGCCAAAGAAAAAGAATTACTTTTTTTTTTTTTTTTTTTTCCTTATCAGAGAAAATAGTTTTTCTTTCGCAAAGTCGGTCTGTAAACTTTTTGGACATTTAGAACTCGAAACCGTAAGAAAAAAAAAAAAAAACTTAAAAAAATAAACAGTTTTGTCCTTCAGATTTCTTTTCTTTACGTTTTTATTTATTTATTTTTTCTTTTTTTTTAAATCTGCTTTTTGGGAGCCATGATTTTTTTTATTTTTTTTTATTTCTTTTAGTTGGATGAGAACACCATATAATGTAGAAAACTTTTATTATTATTATTACCATTTTATTTCTTTAGGTTTTGGGCAGTATACATGGCCTGTTATCTTTATTCCGTGAGTCCAGTCACTCATTGATGGTTAAATTGATACAACCCCTTTTTCTACTTTTTTTTTTTTTTTTTACAATAAAAGCATCTAAAAAAAAATGTTGTCCTCGCTTTTTTTTTGTAAGTTTATATAAAACAAACCATATGTTTTTTTTTTTTTTTACAAAAACACGGCTGTAAAATTGGGTAAAAATTACTTTGACTTATTAATAATGTGTTGCATGGAAATCTATGGAAAAGCTCCTAACAATACTGAACATTTTCATTATTTGATACCATTTTTGCTCGTACTATTTTAGAATATGTGAGGTTTTTTGAAAGATTTTTTTATTTCATTTTTCTGGGAGGCAAGATGGACAGCATTCCTTGCACTGTTTTAAATTTTTGGCATTTACCGAGCAGGTTATATAACACAAAATCCTTACTGATTTGGCAATATTAAGTATGTTTACTTTTCTTCTTGGAAAAATTGTCCTAAAAGCATCTACGGTAGTTAAATCTATAGATGCTATAAAAATGTGGCAGTAAAAAACTACTATACAGGAAAAATATTGCTCACCTGGTTACTAATTTATGAGACAACTTCTCCACCAGCAATTCTGTATAAACATACATACATATCAACCAAACCTTCTAAAGTGAAGATTACATGGCTGTATTATCTTTTAGAGCATTTCGTTTCTTATTATTACCTACTGCAGTGTGGACGGAAAGTGGACCCATGTGTATATGTATTTATATCCACTGGGGGTGTCCACAATATAATTTGAGAGATCTCTTAAATTTGTTTTTATTCTCTGATGCAATGAGTCAAACAGGTGTTCCCAAGCCCCTAAAGTGCTGAGGGTTGGAATGCCTCCTCTCTCCCCCAGTCATCCATACCCCTTCTTTATTGACAGTCAGCTTGAAGCCGAGCCCTGTTTCTAGATCTCATTCCTGTCACAAGTAGCACTGCAGGCAGACGTGCTGGCTGCAAGTGTGCTCCGGCCCCGTCCTCCCATGCTGCTTCTGCCGCCTTTTGCATAGTGGGTCGCGCCCGCATGCGAATGCCGGGCTCTCACTCTTCTCTTCTCCGCATCTCTGTCCCGTCCACTGTCCCCTGTTGTCGGCGTGCACAGCAGGGAACAGTGGACGGGACAGAGATACAGAGAGGAGAATGAGAGCCCGGCATTCGCATGCAGGCACGACCCGCAATGCAAAAGGTGGCAGAAGCAGCATGGGAGGACGGGGCTGGAGCATGCTCGCACTGGCTTCCTCAGATTTAACCCCTTAAGGACTCAGGGTTTTTCCGTTTTTGCACTTTCGTTTTTTCCTCCTTACCTTTTAAAAATCATAACCCTTTCAATTTTCCACCTAAAAATCCATATTATGGCTTATTTTTGGCGTCACCAATTCTACTTTGCAGTGACATCAGTGATTTTACCCAAAAATTCACAACAAAACGGAAAAAAATAATCATTGTGCGACAAAATCGAAGAAAAAACGCCATTTTGTAACTTTTGGGGGCTTCCGTTTCTACGAAGTGCATATTTCGGTAAAAATGACACCTTATCATTATTCTGTAGATCAATACGGTTAAAATTATACCCTACTTATATAGGTTTGATTTTGTCGCACTTCTGGAAAAAATCATAACTACATGCAGGAAAATTTATACGTTTAAAAATGTCCTCTTCTGACCCCTATAACTTTTTTATTTTTCCATATACAGGGCGGTATGAGGACTCATTTTTTGCGCCGTGATCTGAAGTTTTTATCGGTATGTTTTTTGTTTTGATCGGACTTTTTGATCACTTTTTATTCATTTTTTAATGGTATAAAAAGTGACCAAAATATACTTTTTTGGACTTTAGAATTTTTTTGCGCGTACGCCATTGACCGTGCGGTTTAATTAATGATATATTTTTATAGTTCGGACACTTACGCACGTGGCGATACCACATATGTTTATTTTTATTTACACTGTTTTATTTTTTTTATGGGAAAAGGGGGGTGATTCAAACTTTTATTAGGGAAGGGGTTAAATGACCTTTATTAACACTTTATTTTTACTTTTTTTTTGCAGTGTTATAGGTCCCATAGGGACCTATAACACTGCACACACTGATTTCTCATCCTGATCACAGGCGTGTATTAACACGCCTGTGATCAGTGTTATCGGCGCAGGACTGCTCCTGCCTGGATCTCCGGCACGGAGCAGTCATTCGTGGACACCGAGGAGGCAGGTAAGGGCCCTCCCGGTGTCCTGCAAGCTGTTCGGGACGTCGCGATTTCACTGCGGCGTTCCCGAACAGCCCGACTGACTAGCCGGGATACTTTTGCTTTAGAAGCGGCGGTCAGCTTTGACCGCCACTTCTAAAGGGTTAATACCGCACATCGCCGCGATCGGCGATGTGTGGTATTAGCTGCGGGTCCCGGCCGTTGATGAGCGCCGGGACTGACGCGATGCGATGCTTCATATAGCGGGAGCCAGCGTAGGACGTAAATATACGTCCTGCGTCGTTAAAGGGTTAAAGGGCCAGCGCACCATTGATTGGTGCTTGTCTGGTCCTGTGTCTATTTAACCCCCCTATTTCCTGTCCTTGCCGGATATTTGTTCTCACTAGCCCTAGAGAAAGTGTTCCATTTGTGTGTTAACAGTGTTCCTGACCTCTTGCTCTGTGACCTGACCACGCTCCTGTGCCGCATGCCCTTTGACATCCTAGCTTTGTTCCTGACCACGCTCCTGTGCCACCTGTCCAGACTACAAGTTTGCCTCATCTTACCTGTGCCACGTAACACCTCAGCAGCCTGTGTGGACAAGTTGTATCAGGGGTAGCGACCTGGATGCCGCCTGCCGCAGCAAGAACGTCCCACTTTGCGGAAGGCTCTGGTGAAAACCAGCGGCACTTTAGACTCTGCTCCCTGGTACGGCCCACACCATCATCCACGCAGGTTTTCAGCAGATTCACTCCTCCACTGCTGTTTCAATTCCTGTGCTGTGTCTCTTCACTACCTTCCCACGGACCTTAATAGAGACAAATATTGCTCACAAATAAGAATGGGGGAATTAATTTGACTCATCCCTTTTTACTATGTGGTATCTTTTTAAAGACATCTAAATACATCATACTGTGTGTGGTGCCATCTCAAGAGTTATCCAAGAAAATCTGCAGATTATCTAGAATCATTGGAGCCAAAACAAAAAAAAAAATTGTTTCTTGGTAAAAGAAAAAAAAATTAAAAGGATTGTCCGGTCAAAAGAGTTTTTCTAAAAAACTTGGTCTGGTTGCCTGCCTAAACATAAAAAAAACCTATAATCACCTTCCTTGGTCCACTTAGCCTCCAATATCACTGCTCTCGATCTCTGGTGAACTTATTTTCCTGGTACATCAGATTGCCACTCAGACAATCACTGACACCCATCAGAAAGTGAAGTTCCCTGGATGCCAGGTATAGAGATACTGGAGGATACGTGGACCAAGTGAGGTAAGTACATTTTTTTTTTTTTTAAGTAGCAAACCTGTCCATGTTTGTACCTGGGCAGACAACCTCTGTATGTACATGTAGCTGTGGCAGAAACTTTAGACCCCCTCAGGTGGAAGGTCCATTGTGGGCACTAGACCATAAATTCTTCCTTCAAATGGAAAGATGATTTGAAATTGTTGACAATCCAGAAGAGGTAAAATCATTAGAAAGTTTCTAAGAATTTAGGTGGTAGGTTCGGCATCAAATGTTCATGTGAGATTAAATAATTCCGTTTTAAAACTTCTCTTTAATGTATGGATCACTAGGCTAGATTTCAGAAAGTTATCTGGCGCAGTAAGACGAGGGCTCCAGGCATACAATGTACTCTGACCAAATTCAGGACTGTTGCCTACTCAACGGGGAGCAGTCAGCCGGCCCCGGGCTCTGTCATATATCAGAGATTGTTAAGTGACATCCTACTTGTCGTTAATGTTAAGTAATTCTTATGCACCAGGATACACAATATGACAGAACAGCTATATAAAAATATACCAAAAATGGATTAACATGCTCGAGTAATGCAGAAATCTTTATTATTTGACCGTTTCGAAGAATATATGCTGATCCTATCCATATCCTGTGCTTATATGTACATAAAGGGGCTGCGTCATCAAAACAACCTCTTTCCATGTGCCATGTTACCCCAGTGGCAGAAATTCATGGCCAGCAGGAGCTTGAATGTTATGCAAATACCAGCCGTGAATTGCTACAATGTTGAAACCGATCTGTAACACAAAAAATTGTATTGCACGATTAGGTTAGGTTTACATCAGCGTTCGGAGCTCTGTTCGCTGATGAAAAATCATAAAAAATAATGGGCATCTAATGGAACGCTGACAAAATAAATGGTATCTGTTGGGTTCCATTGGTGTCTGGTGTCACAACCTCCAGCCAAGCCCGGTTATCATTAATTGTAACGGACCTCCACAACATAGCCTTAGAGATGATATAAAAACAGTGAGGGGTTATTTATCAATAAAGGTCTTGGCTAGATCATTTTTGTTGTTTGTCTAGATGTGTTTTTTTTTTTGGGCGGTGCTGCTCAAAATGTATCATATTGTCGCAGTGACCATGATAAATTTCACGCAGATTTGCATCCAGATCATTTTCTACTGCTGCTTTTACTTCACGTCTACCCTGCTTCTGAGGAGCTGGTTTGTCTGGGTGTTTGGCTTTATTTGTTTTAGTTTTAATTTTAAGGCAAATTAATGTCTAAAAGAAAGTCTGCAAAGAGAGTCTCACATTTGAATAGTGGTTTACCTTGCCATAGGCCAGGGGGAAAAAAAAATATGTTATTGTTCGAGAGACGGAGGTTTTAGTTGAACAGTTTTTTTTTTTTTCTACCTTTCACTTTTTTAAATTTTGTTATCACTTTGTATGATATTTTTTTAAAGGGGTACTCCACTGAAAAAATTTTGTTTTTAAATCAACTGGTGCCAGAAAGTTAAACAGATTTGTAAATGACTTCTAATGCTTGGAACTACTTGGAACGCCTCCTCTCTCCCCCTCTCAGCTGATAAGTACTGGAAGGGTTAAGATTTTTAAATAGAAGTAATTTACAAATTTGTTTAACTTTCCCGCACCAGTTGATTTAATATCTCTCTCTCTCTCTCTCTCTCTCTCTCTCTCTCTCTCTCTCTCTCTCTCTCTCTCTCTCACACACACACACACACAATGATAAAAAACCCCTTTAGTTTTAATTTTGTATTCTGAAGTATTATTTTACAGTGGTATTTGTCATAAGACTGGGACTTTTTTCTTATTATGTTGAGGCCTTGCCATCAGTCTACACCCAATACCCTATAATAACAAAGTGAAAACAGAATAGGATGTTTAGGAATGTTTACAAATTTATTAAAAGAGAAAAGTAAAATTGGACATGGACATGAGCATTCAGACCTCTTGCTGTGACACTAAAAAATGTATCGCTGGCTCCTCCCATTTTCCTTGATTATCTCTGAGATGTTTCTCCACCTTGATTAGAGTCACCAGTGGTAAATTCAGCTGATTGGACAGGATTTGGCAAGAAGAAATAACAGAAAATCTCCAAATCCAGGTGCGTAAACCTTGTGGCTTCATCTCTAAGAAGACTGGAGGCCAGAATCCCTGCCAAAGAGGAGTACCCCTTTAAAGTGGTTCTCCTCCATAAGGTGATTTTAGTACGTACCTGGCAGACAGTAATGGACATGCTTAGGAAGGATCTGCGCTTATCTTGGAGATAAATGGCTATGCTGTGAGATTACCATAACACTGTGGCTAGCTTTTTGTGAACTGGTATTTCCTTTTTGAGTGTTGCTCTTTGCCTACAAATCCCATAATTCCATTTCCTCCCTCCCACACATCATTCACCCCACCCATTGAAACATAAATGAGCTGCATCTATTCAAAAGACCTGTGGTTTTCAATCAGGGTGCCTACAGCTGTTGCATTAGTTGCAGATTGATCTCTCTCCCACCAAGCGATCCCTCCACCCATTGAAGCAGACAGGCTCCCTGTCATCAGCTTACTAGTGATGTCAGGTCTAGGCCGCATTGCAAGCTGGGAAAAATCTGAGACAACAGTCATTTTGTATGCTGTTAAAAATAAATATTAGGGTGAAAATCACATAAGAATTGTGAGAAAACCGTACAGACATTATATTATGAACTATACTAACTTTACAGCCCCTGTAGCATAGTCATATAAAACAAATTCCTGGAATACCCCTTTAAGCATCTGAATACTTAAGACCCATAGGAGCCGTGTGTAGGACACGATGATGTACCTCAGTGACATCACTATTGATATACATCTTCCTACACTGTTCAGTGAGGTAGAAAGGACAGTCTCTGTTTGTCTTGTCTTGTCTTTATTTTACTGTATATACCTAGCCATGCCCAATGGGAAACAGAATAGGCATAATAATGGGAGGCCTTCAATATGGCTGACATGGACATAAAGGGGATGACTAGGAGATCGTTCGATACAATGGCTTTCTCACATTCTGAAGCAGGGGAAACATTTTATTGAAAACTGGAGGTAGCATATGACTCAAAATAAATTATTTATCTTAGACACTTAAGACATCTTTACCGTAACTATTGCACATCCCTGATTTAATTGAATATTTGGGGACTAGTTCCAAATGAGGTTGCCTTCTGCAGGACCTGTGGGGCCCTCAATTATGGGTACATTACTGTCTTATAGCTTGGACCCACTGGGGTATCCTTTGTTAGTCTGGTGGTCTAGTCCAACCATGACTGGATGTATGTATTGGAACACTAATACTGTATGATCAGTTGTGTATAGTTGCGCTTTGCTTTGCTTTTAGTGGTTAAAGGGGTTGTAGTTGACTGGCATATGCTTAGCTCCTAATATCACTGAAATATAGCTGATTTTGCAGTTTGAAGCAATGAATAAATAATATTTTTTGCTCCTTCTTACCAAAAGAAAAAAACAGATTTCTCTAAATCTGACTTTTTTTCCCGATTCGTTCTGAGCAAATCGAGCACAGGAACAGGGACTCCTAACAAAGGCACGAGTCCCTGTTTCTGTACACTCTCGGAACGGCAAAGTGCACTGTATACCTCACTGTTCGGTTAAAATTCACTGGGCTGGACATAGAACAATCCAGTGAATGTGTTGGGCCGCTCAGAGGTAACACCTTCCCAGTGTATGCTATACTGCTCAGTGAATGCACAGAAGCAGGGACTCCTGAATTTTGACAGAAGTCCCTGTTTCTGTACGAATTTGCTCATCAAATCTGAATTGAATCTAATGGCTTATTCGAGTAAATATTCCCAATATGAATTTCAGAAGATCTTTAGTGAAGATCACTCTTAAATGGGTACTCCGCCCTTAGAAAACGTATTCCCTATCCAAAGGATAGGGAATAAGACGTCTGATCGCGGGGGTCCCACAGCTGGCATTCATTTATAGCGTTGGGTGCATCGCCAGAGGTTAGTGGTGTCATGGCTACGCCCCCTTAATGCAAGTCTATGGGAGGGGCGTCACGCCCCCTCCCATAGACTTGCACTGAGGGGGCGTGGCTGTGACATCACCAGCCTCTGCCCCGCATCATCAGTCATCCAGCATGGAGCGAAGTTTCCTACGTGCACCGGATGTCTGGGGTGCCACAGCCGAGATTGCGGCGGTCCCCAGCGGCGGGACCCCTGTGATCAGACATCTTGTCCCCTAACCTTTGGATAGGGGATAAGATGTCTAGGAGCGAAGTACCCCTTTAAGATGCCCCTATACTTTAGACAAAAGTTGGCAGATCCTGAGGATTTTTTGTGGCTTTTACCTCCCCATTCCCCCATGACTCCTGTATGATGGCCTTGGGGAGAGAAGGTTGGGGATCCTATTTTTTTTTGGAGCGATAACCTCCTGCCAAAGCTGTCTGACAGTGGCTTACCCCTCCTAGCTGTGCTGAATTTTCATGGATATGGTGAGTCTGACATGCCCTCTGTGACCTCCAGTGGCCCCAGTAGGGTCCATAGACAAGTGTTATCTTCACAAGACAACCTGTTAAACATGTCTAAGGGCCATAAATCAGAACTTTTTGAACACACCAAAGCTGAATCGTCACTTAGGAGAACTAATATAAAAAGTTTGTTTCTAAGAGCAAAGTCTATTTGACGTCCTTTACCTTCATTACTGGTCGATCAATAATTAAGGATATCCAGATCTTTTATTCTTTCTCATGGACATTTTAAGAAAAGAAAAAGTAAAAAAATATATATATATAATAATATCTTGCTAAATAAATGCAGACTGGGTCTTGGCAAGTTGAATCCTAAATCAGTGCATTAAAACCTCTAACAAGTCTATCTGGTTTTTGAAATGACTGGGAGATGAAAGAGCCGAGTCTCATTTAAGGAAGCCCAGCGGAACCGTTCTGCATTTATATAACTGTTATCAAAAGCAATTCATTTGGAGATCAAATAGACTGACAGATAGGACAAACTAGAGATCACTTCAGCCTCGGGGCGAAGCGAGCCAAAAAAGACGGTCTTCTAGCACCTCCACTAATATTGGGTCTAGTCATTGCTCAACTATATTATATGACTTTCAGTGAATGATAATATGAAGTCCCCCCCCCCTCCCCCACCTTCCTGTCTCTCTCTCTCTCTCCAAACACTCAACAATCATCTGCAACCAGGGAGAGCGGGCGATGAGTGATGTGAGGTATTTTCGGTAATGTAATCTAGTATGCATAACATGGATTCTGTGGTTCCTTAACAAAAAAATAATCACATTGAGATGTAGATTTGATAATGCGCCACTTAGGGACAGTATGTCGGTCCCAACGTGACTGTTATCAGGGCTAACATATGCAAATAAGGAAGGCTGTCAGGGAGCTTGTATTTCCTCAAAGCAGAAAAAAAAAAAATCACGCCATACCTTGGACATGATCCGGGGAAAAATAGTGAAAGCTATCTGCATCAATTGTCAGCAGTGGGAAGGGGGCCGCGCAGCGACACTTTAGACATCAGGCTGATAGACTAGTCAAGGGATATTTGGAAAAACACCCCCCCCCCCCCCCCCCCCCCCCCATCTACCATTTCTCCTAATATATAATAATTGCATTAACACTATCTCAATGAACAAATGTTTTTCTTTTCTCATTTCCTGAATGTTCAAGGGGTTATCAAGGGTTTTAGAAATGTATATTGTGCTGGGGTAGGGAGAATATAGGGGGGGGGGGGGGACATACTTACCTAGCCCTGCTCCCCCGCAGCTTTTGTTTGCCTTCGTCCAGTCCCTGGTCTTCTGTCTACTTTCTGGGAGATGAACAGAACTGGCTCAGGGAGCCGGGGCCCCCTCTCATTTAAAGACAAACATAAGCTATAGGATGGGTCCTTTCTACCATTTTTATCAAAGCCCTGGATCTAGCATAAAACAACAGCTTCAAGACTGTAAATAACCATAGGTCAGATAATATCACTCCAATACCTAAATCTCAGTTTATCACCCACCATGATGGCAGCATAGGAACCCGAGGGAATTATCCAGTCCACCATGATGTCACCATAACAGGATGACTTGGCCTTTAAATTCCTCAGATCTCAATCCAATTGATCATCTGTGGGATGTGGTGGAAAAGGAGTCAGATCCATGGAGGCCGCACCTCACAACTTACAGGATCTACTGCCGATACAATAAGCCCCTTCAGATGTCTCCAGACCTGACTGGGTCAGAGCAGTTTTGGAGGTTTTAATGTAATGACTTATTGGTGTATATACCTTTATATATGCTACCATGCCATCTCCAGAATTGTGTATACTGCACTGTGCTGCCACTATAGAAGATGCATAGTAGAAAAAGATGTCACTAAATAGTAGCATAAATAGATCTAATCTTAAAAACAAGACCAAGACTAGGGAGAGACATAAGGGAGAGTGCCAGCCATCGGCAGAGGCAGTGCGATTGGCAAATGTTGGCGTAAAGCATGTCCCAGTTCTCACATGGGTATACCCTGCTGTATCTTCACATGTCAATCACATTGGGGACAACCCAAAACAATGGCAGGTTGACCCATTGCTCTGCCAACTTTGCAAGCTGTCGTTGTTGCTAGAGGGATTATGCCACCTGAGCTATAGATGAAAATGTGTGCTGTGTATTCCCAAAGGAAGATGGATTCCATGCCAAAGCCAATTTCCAGACAGTGGCCTCTCTGTTGCTATCCTGATACTTGTCTTTCCTTGTCCAGAATATAACTCTCAATTTACAGATACATGAATAGACAGCTGTATGTTTTATAGTTCTTATGGAGCTTTTTTAATCCATCAATGTACCAACAATGACAACAGTAATATCAGTAGCACCATCATTGACATCAATAACATTAATATCATAAGTAACGTCAATGACATCAGCACTATCAATGTTATCAATACCATTAGTATCATCAGTGACATCAGCATCATCAATGGCATCATTGACATCAGTAGTACCATCAATGACATCAATTGTGGTGTCCCAGCACCAAAGGCTGCCCTGTGGGCTAAAGATTGCCTCGGGCATCCTAGCTATCTAAGTGTTGAGCCCACTGCTCTATTGTCTAACCTGTAATAATGTGAAATATTGTGTCATGTTATGTGTTAATTTATGCTCTTTACCATTAGGGGTTTGTGGCAGAGTGACCAGGTGACCCTAATGCCCCAATGGAAGACCCTCAAACCTATACCTTATGTAGTGTACGGGGAGGAGAGTTCAGTGGTAGCCTAGTTCAGTGTATTCAGAAGGAGTGTGTCCAGCTAGCAAGCTAAGGAGAAGACTTGGGAGAAGAAGTCTACTAAATTCCACATCCATGCCAAATCTCAGGAAAAGGCCCTGTTGCTCTGATGAATTGTCCAAAGCCTGGCGGTAAGCAAAGCTATTAGGGAAAATCTCTATTTCAGTCAGTCAAGTTAAGTCGTTCAAGTCAGCGTGTGCTGCTAGCAAGGCTACAGGTTCCCCGAGTTCCACTCGGTCCATCCCTCTGTACAAGAGGCTGTATTGTTGAAGATCTGCTACTTTCAGCAAAGTAAAGACAGTTATCTGTAACCCGTCATCAGTGTATTTATTATCCCACGCCTGGCCCAGGAGAAGTTGACATTTCCTCGGACTGTGTAGGTTAACAGTGCCCTGGCATCACAAAGTGATACATCTAACTACCTCGAGTCGTGTACCACAATCTGTCTAACTCCCCGTGGCTGTCACAAACCAGACATCAGGGCTGGTGCAAGGATTTTTGCCAGCCCTAGGTGAAAGCTAATTTTGCCGCCCCTTCACCCCGCCCATTGGCTCCGCCCTTTGATATGCTCCACCTTACTACTGGGGTGACACACTGTAGCAAACCTCCTCCTCATGGGGCAGATGTATGCAGACGCACGCAATGTCAGGACCTGCCTGTCTGGCCTTGGCACTGCGCTCCTCCAGCAGGCTGAAGAATGCAGATTATTATGGTATGGGGCGCTCTAGGCGGCTGCCTTTTTTGCCTTTAGACAGAACCGGCCCTGTTAGACCTGATTTTATCTTGTCAGTAAGGTTTGGTTTCCAGGAAGGTTTTTTTCTGGTGTTTTTTGGAAAAACACCACTGCAGTTTTTGAGTCAAAGCCAGAAGTGTATTCAAATAAAATGGGAAATATAAAGGAAGGGCTTATACTTATAATTCCCACCAGATCCGCTTCTGGCTTTGGCTCAAAAACTGCATTGGCAGTTTTCCAAACAAAAAACACCAGAAAAAAACCTGTGTGGAAACCTGGCTTTATGGAGATGATGCAGTCAGTCTGTCTGATTTCACATTTACAGCCAATAAGTCACTGGGGCCAACAGCTGAAAATCGGGCCCACCAACCACTGTCTATGTGTCATCTGTTATAAGGGGATACTGAATGGCCCCTGCTGCCCCATATAATCCCACCCCCAACTGTAGTGTATTCTTTGCCTTTGTCCCAGTGATCTGCAGCACGGGTACCGGGACACTACAGCATCATTTTATTTATTAACTCATTAAGTCCTCTAGGCCTTATAATTAATACATACACAGCAACTAAGTAAAGAAACCACGGCTGGTCCGCTATAACATAACACTACCAACAAAATAGAACCAGATCATGTAAAATGGTTTTTATTAACACATATGCAAAAAATACATACAATAAAAATAATAAAAAGAGGATAGAATAAGGCACTACAATAGCAGTCACAGAAGATGGGAGCAGGCAAGTGGTGTAGCCCTACATGGAGTACAGGGAATAACTGGTGTACCATAGAAAGTACAAATGTAAACATGGAAGAGGTCACTGGATATTATTGAAAAATGTCTATAAACATATGGGTAACAAATAATGTAACAGTGACACATCAAAGAATGTCCTAAATGGGAAAGAGTACAATATACAGAGAGTAGCCAAGGGAGAAATGAATGAGACACCATAAAGTCCTCCTGCCATGCAGCCACACACCTACCTCCTCCTACCCCAACGTACGTTTCGCCTGTGCTTCGTCAGGGGCGTGCCTATCTGTGACTGCTATTGTAGTGCCTTATTTTATCCTCTTTTTATTATTTTTATTGTATGTATTTTTTGCATATGTGTTAATAAAAGTCCTCTAGGCCTTGTAGACCCATTGAAGTAAATGGTAGTAAAACTTGCAGCAGAATACATGCTGTGAGTTACTAACATGTGAACGTACCCTTGGTGTGTCATAACCCTTGAATATTGCCTACAATGATCTGAATTGCAAGACACATGCAGAAACAAATGCTCGGCAAACAAGAATGTAGGGAAAAAAAAGCTCCAAAAAGCAATAAAAAAAACATCCTGAACATTTGAGGCTTATTTTTCTTGCAAATACAGTCATATTTCTGAATCTTAAAATGTGCTGTGTGAACATAGCCTAAGGGACATTACCACTGCATGGAATTATCAGATAACCCATTAAAAAGAATGACCATAAATGGGGAAAAACGAGAAGGGGCGCATAGGTCACAGTGACACCCTGAGGCCTGGAGGGCACAAAGCCCCTGAGCACATGAAGAGCCCTGTTACAGATTTCACATTTGGGCCCTAGGGGGCCTCTGCGCCAATGTTAGTTTCTTTACCTGTGAAGACCTACAATACCTCACATGGAAATGTAATTTCCGGCCCGGCCAATGTCACGTCCTTAATTGCAGATAATTATCATGTGAAATATGGATCCGCTGACCCTGAAATGCTGCATCGATTTAGCCCCGGCGAATCTTTTTGCCGTTTACAGTCCTGGAGGTGCATTAAGTTCTCCTGTGGGGAAGTTTCCCCGAGACGTATGACCAAATTAGATGAAATACTAATTACGGTGAGATAAAAAGCTTCATCTTTGCCTCTTGTTGCCGTTGCCCCGAGAGACAGAACGCCCGGAAGGCTGTCTCATGCGTGACAAGAGTGAGCTGTCACATTTGAATAATATCCTGCATAGAGATAAACCTTTCCAATTCCACTTAGTTCACTTTTGCAAACAAGAAAATGATAACTAGGAGGTATGTTAATGGACGGATATGCAAATGAGGCCCCAGATTTAAATATTGCGGTAAAAAAAAGGGATCGCAGCTGCAGATTAGAGCAGATTTAAAGAGCAGCCTGTGAAAATATGCGCTGGCTTTATGGCGACGAAACGATGATATTTTTATATATATTTCACAGGGGGAAAAAATATTGAAGTGACTGAGGTTTTATTGTAAATAAGAATTTTGATGTAACGCGGTAGATTTATGCCAGACGGGAGATAATAGAGAACCAATGGGATGAGCAGGGTTCAGGTTCTGGGGACTCGGAATTTGAAATCGAAAATTACTTTTATTACTATTTTATTTTACCTATTTAATTTTTTTTGTTTGGGGGGGGGGGGGGGGCATTAAAAGAACTCTTTGAAATGACAGAGTAATGAGTAATTGTGGTGCCTTGGGGGGGGTGTATGGCAGTTGGGGTGTTGCTGTGAGGTATATCACGGTTATAATTAACTCTTGTCAGTCGTGACGCCAGGGTGAGGGTTAAATGCTGTATGGCTTGGCCTATCGCCACCCTTCCCAAGAGCGATAGGTAGATGCAGAATAAAGTATTGTCCACAACCAGAGCTTTGCTGAAAACTTGCGTAAACTTTACTGAAGATTTTCTGTAACATGCAAATACAGGAACAGTCTTTATAACAGAGTCTATATACAGCTTAGCTGAGATTGACGTATGGTTGGGACTTTTGTATGTTCCTTAGCTAAGTAGGATTTAGTATGTGCAGATCTGCTGGATTTAGGGCTATGTTTAGGTCCAGAGGTCTCGCTAGCATAAGCGGGGAAGTTGTAAGAAGTCACTGTTTTGTTTCAGGTCAAGGCCGGCGGGCTTTGGCCCAGTAGTTGTCTTTGCAAGTTGGGGAGGTCCTACCTCATTAAGTGTCAGCAACCCAAGAGCAGAAGAGATGCTGCTTGCTTGGCAGCGCAGGAACAAGAGAAGGGAGCGTCTATTGGCTGCAGCTCCCTTATATGGGCAGGGGCTGGCCGTTTTAGGATTGGTCGCCACTATCTGTCAATCAGCTTTACAAGGCACTGTGGGTATTACATCACCCGGAACCTCCAAAGGTCCTTTTACCTACCATAGAGACTAAACCACAGTCACATGACCATACAGTATTTGCATTTATTTTAGAAATATATTAACTATATGAGGGGTGACTAGGGGATGACTAAATAAGCAGAACCCCACAGTTACTAGGAACTCTGACTTTGGGGACCCCTAACCAAGGTACAGTATGCAATACGGTACCGGGATACCACATAATGTATGATAGATTTCCCCTTCTTATAAAGTCAAAGCCTTTCTTAAAGCAGCACTCATCATATTTTATCAATGTAACTGGGTCATGTGATCACCAGCCTAACTCTCCAAACCTTCTAGAGCCTAATGTGTCAAAACAGAATGTCAGTTCTGGGTTCTGACTTCCTGTGGAATACTGGATGATGTCATCACCTACCTGACCCAAACCACTAGCTCCATTAAACTATGGCAATCAGCTGTTAAGGCCCTGGCAAGCCATTTATTTTCCCATAAAGCAATGTGTTGTATAAAACCGAAATCACACTGAGATATAATAGGGTCCCAAAAACTTCCATGGGTGTCATATTAGGACTTTGTTAGGATAGATCTCCACTAATGCTCTGGTATAGGC
Source organism: Hyla sarda (assembly GCF_029499605.1). Classification (NCBI taxonomy): domain Eukaryota; kingdom Metazoa; phylum Chordata; class Amphibia; order Anura; family Hylidae; genus Hyla; species Hyla sarda. The sequence continues at coordinate 32,046,956 of NC_079191.1, read as the reverse complement.
AGAATGTAATAGGAGCGCAGCTCACTCGGATAGGTGGACACCAACTACAACCTCGGACAGGATAAATCGTGAGCTGCACTCGTTTGATTCTTTAGAATGTAATAGCAGATTGCTAGTTTGCATATGTATTGCAGCGTACTGTATCAGTGATCAAGTGCTTGCATGTTTAATTTATGTAGGGAGAATTTCCTTGTTTCAAAAATCCCCTAAATTAATGGGGTATTCCAGGATTTTTTTTTTTATTTGACTGTGCTACAGGGGCTGTAAAGTTAGTGTAGTTCATAATATAGTGTCTGTACCTGTGTGTGACGGTTTTCTCACAATTCTTCTGTGATTTTCACTCCAATATTTATTTTTGACAGCATACAAAATTACTGTTGTCTCAGATTTATCCCAGGTTGCAATGCGGCCGAGACCTGACTCACTAGTCGGCTGATGACAGGGAGCCTGTCTGCTTCAAAGGGTGGAGGGATCGCTTGGTGGGAGAGAGATCAATCTGCAACTAATGCAGCAGCTGTAGGCACCCTGAGTGAAAACAACAGGTCTTTTGAATGGATGCAGCTCATTTATGTTTCAATGGGTGGGGTGGCTGATGTGTGGGAGCGAGGAAAATGGAATTGTGGGATTTGTAGTGAAAAAAAGAAAAGTCAAACAGGAAATAAAATTTCACAAAAAGCTGGCCACAGTGTTATGGTAATCTCACAACATGGGCATTTAGCCATAAGACAAGCGCAGATCCTTCCTAAGCATGTCCATTACTGTCTGCCAGGTACGTACTAAAATCACCTTATGGTGGAGAACCCCTTTAGAAAAGAAACCCCCTCTTTTTCACACAAAAAAAAAAATCTTAGTTCCAAAAAATAAATGGAAAGGAGTATGAGAATATATACTGCAGGACAATATAGCATTGCATACCTATATGTTCCAATTCTCAAAATAACTGCCATGTCCTCTTAATACAAATGAGCAGTTGCTTGGTACCACTATTCCCAGAATGCAATGCTTTCCCCCCACCCAGAGCTGTTGCAGAACAGTGCTCTACAGAGCAGAACGCTCTGCTGTATTCATTCCCTGTCAGCTCCCCTGCTTGTTGCATTGCTCAGCACAAGGCAACATGCTATAGCCACATTTCATTATCCCTTAATGTCCCAATGAAGATATATGTGTATATGATTTTATGACAGGCAGCTGGTGATGTAGTTGTAGGAACTGGTTAGGGGTGATGGGAGCGGGGCTAGAGCTCAGAGACAAGAACCAGCTACACCTCCTGAGACAGTTTTTTTCCCAAAAAAGAGGTGTGGTGGCCCAGTATGGGAGGTGTTACCCCGTAACCTTGCTGCCCTGTCCGGCAGCCTCCCTTCAGTGTTCCCTGGGCCCCTTGTACTTGTTTCCCCCCTGTACATATGTTCTGCATTGTGATGTATTATAAAATGTAATGTTGCTTTAAGAGTTATACCATGTGATATGTCATGTGATTGTTACCCAGGAGGTACCAGTGTCCAGGTGATCCCAAGAGTGACCTATGGGCTCCCTGCTAGTCTCCCGAATATAAACCCTGGGTGGAGCTAGCTTGCTCTCTTTTGTCTTTGGAGATAAGTCTTTGCTGAGGTCAGTCTTGTCTAGTGTGTGTGTCCAGAGTGTTGGAGACCTCAAAGTCCAGTCCTGCAGCCACCATCAAGTCAAGTAAGATAAAGTCACAGCTTTATGAGTCAAGTCAAGTCAGTCCCTGTCATCTGTAGAGTCAGTGTGGTCTGCATTACATTGTCCAGTCCTACTACAAGTCTCAGCAAGCCCTTAAGGTCTCTGAGTCACTGGTCACCTCCGTGGGCCCTGGCTGAACTGTATAGACTTTACCATCTGCCTACCCTCAGTAAAGCTACCGTTGTCCGTAACTTGGCGTCGGAGTCATTATTGCCCCCGTGCCTAGCCCAGGATCCAGTGGTATACATTCGGGTATCGAGGATAAACTATGCCCTGGCGTCACAAATACAAGGGGTTAATGCCATCTGCCCCTAGGGTAACAACATCTGCCCTCATCACACCCCGATACCACAGAGGGAGGAGCTAGTAAGCTGCTGAGACAATGAGAGGGCTACACAACTTCTTGCCAGGGATGAATCACTCAAGTATGTTAACACTACTACAATTAGTGATAACACTGTATTAGTAAGTTATATATCTTGGGATTGTTTAATTACTGGGTATCACTGTTATCATACTCACCCACATAATAAATGTAATAAAGCATTTTTACTAAACAGCATAAAAACCAAACCCTCCAAAAATTGCAGGATCACGTTCATTTTTTATTTTTTTTATTTCAACCTAATAAAAACGTGATCTCAAATCGCTGGAAATGCTCAACCCCAAATGCAGTTGTGCATATATACTGGGGGAGCAGATCCTGCCCTTGTGGTCCATTGCTAGGGGCGATCCCCAGCATAAAATACATACAATGGAGGATGCCTGCAGCGGACTACAAGTGCCACAATGGCATCCTCCACCAGATAAACGGTGTGGACGTGTAACAATTAGAATAATACAATAGTACAGAAATTTTGGTGCACTACTGTGGTAGTAGTAGTGCACCTAAATTCTTATATTGTATTATTCTAATTGTTACACATCCACACCGTTTATCTGGTGGAGGATGCCATTGTAGCACTTGTAGTCCGCTGTAGGCATCCTGTCTAAATTTGTCGCACAGAAAGTCGCAGTCTAAATATGTGCGACTTTTCTGCGACTTTTGCTGTAGAGGATTTTTAGAACATGATGCATTCAAGTCTATTTTAGACAGAAATGCATTGGTGCTGAATTTATCAAGTGCGACTTTTGTGCGACAAGTCGCATCTGCCCAAAATCCGCTGAAATGTCAGACCATGTTGGAGCAGGTCTAAATGCAGTTTAAGCTGTAGACCCTGAAGTCTGAGCACAGAATTTATCAAGGGCTGTGAGACCTTTCATAAATTAGGAGCACAATAGACAGGACACTACCACATACGCTGGTCTATAAGCATACCCAGAATAGACTAGATTAGGAAATGTCCCCCATGTCTTTGTTGTTGTTGTTTAAATCTTATACTTGGAGGTTTATAAACTCCACATTTAATGCCTCGATCACTATTATAGGCAGCATCAAAGGGGTTACCCAGGAAAATTTTATATATATATATATATATATATATATATATATATATATATATATATATATATATATCTCAACTGGCTCCGGAAAGTTAAACAGATTTGTAAATCACTTCTATTAAAAAATATTAATCCTCCCAGTACTTATCAGCTGCTGAATTTACATAGTTCATAAGGTTGAAAAAAGACCAGAGTCCATCAAGTTCAACCTATAACCCTAATGAGTCAAACACCCTCATACTAGAGGTAAAAATTCCTTCCTGACTCCAAATATGGCATCAGAATAAATCCCTGGATCAATCTTCTGTCCCTATAAATCTAATATACATGACCAGCGATGTTATTACTCTCCAAAAATGCATCCAGACCCCTTTTGAACTCTTTTAAAGAGTTCCCCATGACCACCTCCTCAGGCAGAGAATTCCATAGTCTCACTGCTCTTACAGTAAAGAACCCCTGTCTGCGCTGGTGTAGAAACCTTCTTTCCTCTAAACGTAGAGGATGTCCCCTTGTTATAGATACAGTCCTGGGTATAAATAGATCATGGGAGAGATCTCTGTACTGTCCCCTGATATATTTATACATAGTTATTAGGTCACCCCCTAAGCCTTCTTTTTTCTAAACTAAATAACCCTAATTCTAATAATCTTTCTGGGTACTGTAGTCCTCCCATTCCCCGTATTATCCTGGTTGCCCGTCTTTGAACCCTCTCAAGTGCTCTCTGATGACACTTGTCTCAGGAACTGTCCAGAGTACAAGCAAATCCCCATAGCAAACCTCTTCTACTCTGTGCAGTTCCCGAGACAAGCAGAGATGTCAGCAGAGAGCAAGATTTTTTTATAGAAGTAATTTACAAATCTGGAGCCAGCTGATATAAAAAAAAAGTTTTTTAAGGTTTAAGGTTTTAAGGTCCACCTGTGAGGCCGGCAACAGATCAGCCAGCTTGGGTGGGGCTTATAGTCTGCCTACCTCCTCCCACTGTATGTGTGCACAGACACACTGGAGGATATCTGGGAGAAGGCTGTGAGTTGGCCTAGTTCTGCTGTAATTGTCCACTGGCCCCTGGTTTTGCTTATCATGCACAGGTAGGTTAGTGTTACGTCCCGTGCCACTTGAGGAACCTTGGCGTTGGTGTGCGGGCTCAGGTATGTCCTTCATATAAGGATATACCAGCGAATGTCTCAGTTTTGACATCCATCAGTTTTGAGAGTTAGCCAATGTCATTGTATACATCTACCACAGTAGAGCACCTACATTTATTTCAACCCACAAGTAATTTATTATTATTTTTTTTTAATGTTTTCTGGTTAAAATGAAGGATATCTCTAAAATTGGTCCTACAATTGGTCCTACAAAAAACAGAAGCTGAGGGGTTAGAAGAGCTGCATTTATTATTTTAATATAATGTGTCTTCATATCCTCTGTGTTCACCATACACAGTGCCTTACATCTGTGGTTATGCTAAGGAAGGCAGCCTTCTGCAGCTCAGTCCTATTCAAGTGATTGTGCCTGATCTGCAATACCAGGCACCACCACTTCCACATCTATAGGACTAAGTGGTGCATTAGTACTTTTTAGGGTATGCAGGGTTTATAGATCCTGTGTGTGACCCCCAAGGGCCGGTGTTGGAGGGGGGGGGGGGCAACCTGAGCCCCTGAAAAGTTTTAGGACAATACTAACACTACTGCATTTTGCTGCAATTTGCGCAAAATCGCAGCATTCTTGCTGCCATTTTGAGCAAATCACTGCAAAATACAGTAGTGTTAGTATAGCCCTAAAGCTGTCCGGGCTGCATAGAGCCCATAGACAACACTAACAGACTTACTATTGATCTGCTAGGACCTGTTGTGGTAGCCCTTGGGGGGTGTATAGTAGTGGGGATGTTGTATCGGTATATGAGGGGTTAATGCTAACCCTATGGTTCGTGACGCCAGGCTGAGGGTTAGTATGCTGAGGTAATTCTCCGGCCTATCGCCGCCCTTCCCAGTAACGATAGGTGCATGAAATAACTGAAGGTCCACAAGGAGATTTAACTTGAACTTGAACAACATTACTTAAGTGCTCACGGTACATCCAAGGCACAGTAACAGTCTAATATAACAGTCCTTATATTGCTCAGTGACTGACAGTTGTTGCGGACCTTGAGGTATTTAGAAAGTCTCTGAATTTAGGGTAGATATTGCAGATCCGTCCGGATTTAGGGGTTAAATTAGGTCCGGTGATGCTGCAGAGTGTCTGGGGATTGATACACTCTCGATTTAGTATTGATCAGCCGTCCCTGCAAGGCTCAGGCCTAACTCACTGCGAGAATAGCTGCACAGGTCCTTCTCGGTTGACAGCCCAGGAACAAGAGGGATGCTTACTGCTTGGCTGCGCAGGAACGAGAGAGATGCTTACTACTTGGCTGCGCGGGAATAAGAGAGAATAATGGCCGCCGCTCCCTTATATGGGCAGGGGCGGGGGGAATCTGATTGGTCCGAATACCTGTCATTCACTTGCATACGTCAGAGGGACGTCCACAGGTCCTCAAGCAGAAATACCATGGAGTTCACCTAGTCACATGACCCAAAGGTCCTGGTACGCTACGCGCAGGTAATTAACTATTCATTTACATTCATATAACCATATTTACATAAACCTTGCATAAGTTACTGGTTTACTAGCTGGAATAGAGGTGACAAGGGGTAGACTATACAACATGGACCCCTACGTCCTAGGGACTCTGGCTATGGGGACCCATACACATAAAGGGACCGCATAGGATGTGATACCGGGACACCACAAACCCCCTTACTTAAGATAAGTCAACCTCGACGTCTGTCCCCTGAGACAGAGGGACTAGGACTAGAACAGGATGCTATAAAACAGGATGATCTATACATCTGGTGTACATCCTAATTAAACTAAACACATTTACATTCTTTTGATACCTTTCCTAGTATCTGAATTAGGCAATAGAAATCTATCTAGACATTTCAATGCTATCTAGACATTTCAATGCTATTTAGACATTTTAATGCTATCTAGATATTAACAAAGCTATTTATCCTTTAGTTTCTAGCTTCCTAGACAACTTTATTAGACCTATTATACATTTTGAAGTTTACTAGACAATTAGGCAGCTATCTGACATGTAGTTGCTAGCTCCTAAGACACTTTATTAGCTCTCCATACAATTTTTATGAGGCTAAACTGAACATTAGCACAACTCTCTATACATGAGACTATCTAGACATTAGTACAGCTCTATTTACCTTTAGTTTCAAGCTTACTTAGACACTTTTATTATCTCACACATTTTATTTCTTTGCCAACCATAAGTTACCTGTAAGTACACATAAGGTTATACTGGCTAGCCGGAAGCTAGGTCACAGTAAGGGTGGCTGCTAGGGTCTATCGGCTACACTCTACTTATCCCTAGAGCACTTTCAAAACAACCTATCTAGATTATTCTTAGAATTACGTGTTTAATTCTATATTAGTAAGAGCACCTACTGGCCAGGCAGAGCATCTCGCACACACAATGAAAGAGAAAAATAAGTGTACCTAACAGTGGCAGGAACTGGGTATTAATATGCTACAATTCCTTAAGTGTTTTCTTAAGTGAGATATTTATTTTGATGTATGAACTAGAAAATTTTGAGGTAGTACATTTAAGTTAGTAATCTAGGGTACTATGTGTACAAGTACTATTTTAAGGGGAATCCTCCCTACTATTTTTGTTGAGACAGGTGCTAGCGATGGGTGACAGCAATAATACTACCCTCGGAGGAGCCGAGGTGTCCCCTGTTGAGTTATCTACTAAACACCTTTAGCATTGTATACATTTATATGTATAAGAATTAGTTATGTTTTTAGTGTTGCGTGTACACGTGCAGTGCGTCGATATTTTCTGTGTACAGCTTTAACTTACTTTTTATGTACATAGACATTAGACTATTTTCTCTATGTACAAACCTTTACTTACTACTTATGTACACAGACACGGGGATACCTTCCTGTGTACAGAACCATATACATATTTACTATACATTTATCAACACTCCAACATGTTTCAGGTGCATTCACCGGATAAGTGCAACATTTAGCATAAGCGTTCTTATGAAGTTGCTGGTATATACATAAAGCAGACCTGTAAAGATCAGTAGTCCACCTACACTAAGAGTCCAAAGAAAATATACAAAATGGCGTGTAAGGATTAGCAGTCCACCTACACTAGGAGTTCATAGGAAGGAAAAGGTAAACACGGCCTTAACCACAACTCAGCCGGGTACAGTCCTTAATGAATCTCCTACAGGCTAGGAGTCTCTTGACTTAATAGTCAGGCACAAGCTTAATGGTTACGTTGCTGAACTTTAAACTGAAACAACTTAGCACAGTCCTGCTAGGCACAATTCTTGAACTTGGTTGCTGTAAGACAAAATGGTTAGACAGAAAACAGTATTGTTACGCCTAGCGCTCCGGGTCCCCGCTCCTCCCCGGAGCGCTCACGGCGTCTCTCTCCCTGCAGCGCCCCGGTCAGTCCCGCTGACCGGGAGCGCTGCACTGTCATGGCCGTCGGGGATGCGATTCGCACAGCGGGACGCGCCCGCTCGCGAATCGCATCCCAGGTCACTTACCCGTCCCGGTCCCCTGCTGTCATGTGCTGGCGCGCGCGGCTCCGCTCTCTAGGGCGCGCGCGCGCCAGCTCTCTGAGACTTAAAGGGCCAGTGCACCAATGATTGGTGCCTGGCCCAATTAGCTTAATTGGCTTCCACCTGCTCCCTGGCTATATCTGATCTCCTCCCTTGCACTCCCTTGCCGGATCTTGTTGCCTTGTGCCAGTGAAAGCGTTTAGTGTGTCCAAAGCCTGTGTTACCTGAACTTCTGCTATCCATCCTGACTACGAACCTTGCCGCCTGCCCCCGACCTTCTGCTACGTCTGACCTTGCCTCTGCCTAGTCCTTCTGTCCCACGCCTTCTCAGCAGTCAGCGAGGTTGAGCCGTTGCTAGTGGATACGACCTGGTTGCTACTGCCGCAGCAAGACCATCCCGCTTTGCGGCGGGCTCTGGTGAAAACCAGTAGCCTCTTAGAACCGGTCCACTAGCACGGTCCACGCCTATCCCTCGCTGACACAACGGATCCACAACCCGTAAGCCGAATCGTGACAGTAGATCCGGCCATGGATCCCGCTGAGGTGCCACTGCCAAGTCTCGCTGACCTTACCACGGTGGTCGCTCAGCAATCGCAGCAGATTGCCCAACAAGGACAGCAGCTGTCGCAGTTGACCGCCACGTTACAGCAACTTCTGCCTCTGCTACAGCAGCAACCATCTCCTCCGTCAGCTCCTGCACCTCCTCCGCAGCGAGTGGCCGCCCCTAGCCTCCGCTTGTCCCTGCCGGACAAATTTGATGGGGACTCTAAACTCTGCCGTGGATTTTTGTCTCAGTGTTCCCTGCATATGGAGATGTTGTCGGACTTGTTTCCTACAGAACGGTCTAAGGTGGCGTTCGTAGTGAGCCTTCTTTCAGGAAAGGCCTTGTCTTGGGCCACACCGCTCTGGGACCGCAATGATCCTGCCACAGCCACAGTCCAGTCCTTCTTCGCTGAAGTCCGGAGTGTCTTCGAGGAGCCAGCCCGAGCTTCTTCTGCCGAGACTGCCCTGTTGAACCTGGTCCAGGGTAATTCTTCAGTGGGCGAGTACGCCATCCAATTTCGTACTCTTGCTTCCGAGTTATCATGGAATAACGAGGCTCTCTGCGCGACCTTTAAAAAAGGCCTATCCAGTCGCATCAAGGATGTGCTGGCCGCACGAGAGATTCCTGCCAACCTGCAAGAACTCATCCATTTGGCTACCCGCATTGACATGCGTTTTTCTGAGCGACACCAAGAGCTCCGCCAGGAAAAAGACTTTGATCTCTGGGCACCTCTCCCACAGCATCCTTTGCAGTCTACGCCTGGGCCTCCCGCCGAGGAGGCCATGCAAGTGGATCGGTCTCGCCTGACCCAGGAAGAGAGGAATCGCCGTAGGGAAGAAAATCTTTGTCTGTACTGTGCCAGTACTGAGCATTTCTTGGTGGATTGCCCTATCCGTCCTCCACGTCTGGGAAACGCACGCACGCACCCAGCTCACGTGGGTGTGGCATCTCTTGGTTCTAAGTCCGCTTCTCCACGTCTCACGGTGCCCGTGCGGATTTCTCCTTCAGCCAACTCCTCCCTCTCAGCCGTGGCCTGCTTGGACTCTGGTGCCTCTGGGAATTTTATTTTGGAGTCGTTTGTGAACAAATTCCGCATCCCGGTGACCCGTCTCGTCAAGCCGCTCTACATTTCCGCGGTCAATGGAGCCAGACTGGATTGCACCGTGCGTTACCGCACAGAACCCCTCCTGATGTGTATTGGACCCCACCACGAAAGGATTGAGCTCTTCGTTCTCCCCAACTGTACCTCTGAGGTCCTCCTCGGTCTGCCATGGCTCCGGCTTCATTCTCCCACCCTTGATTGGACCACCGGGGAGATCAAGAACTGGGACTCTGCTTGCCATCGGAAGTGCCTCTCCCTCCCTCCCAGTCCCGTCAGGCAAGCCTCTGTGTCTCCTCATGGCTCCCGTCCTTGTGTCACCCTGCCCCGTGCCAAGCTTCACCCTCTGCCCTCCCTCCCCATTCCAACTCCTGCTGTACTGCCTGCCGTTGAGGAAACCCTCCATTCTTTCCCGGTGTCCTCATCCCAGGGGGGGCAGTTACCGGACAAAAAAAAGGGGAGACCTAAGGGGGGGGGTACTGTTACGCCTAGCGCTCCGGGTCCCCGCTCCTCCCCGGAGCGCTCACGGCGTCTCTCTCCCTGCAGCGCCCCGGTCAGTCCCGCTGACCGGGAGCGCTGCACTGTCATGGCCGTCGGGGATGCGATTCGCACAGCGGGACGCGCCCGCTCGCGAATCGCATCCCAGGTCACTTACCTGTCCCGGTCCCCTGCTGTCATGTGCTGGCGCGCGCGGCTCCGCTCTCTAGGGCGCGCGCGCGCCAGCTCTCTGAGACTTAAAGGGCCAGTGCACCAATGATTGGTGCCTGGCCCAATTAGCTTAATTGGCTTCCACCTGCTCCCTGGCTATATCTGATCTCCTCCCTTGCACTCCCTTGCCGGATCATGTTGCCTTGTGCCAGTGAAAGCGTTTAGTGTGTCCAAAGCCTGTGTTACCTGAACTTCTGCTATCCATCCTGACTACGAACCTTGCCGCCTGCCCCCGACCTTCTGCTACGTCTGACCTTGCCTCTGCCTAGTCCTTCTGTCCCACGCCTTCTCAGCAGTCAGCGAGGTTGAGCCGTTGCTAGTGGATACGACCTGGTTGCTACTGCCGCAGCAAGACCATCCCGCTTTGCGGCGGGCTCTGGTGAAAACCAGTAGCCTCTTAGAACCGGTCCACTAGCACGGTCCACGCCTATCCCTCGCTGACACAGCGGATCCACAACCCGTAAGCCGAATCGTGACAAGTATGACATTACTTTAGAGTCTCTTTAGAAGATGTTCTTCTTTACTCTTGTAGTGCCTCTTCTGGTTCCTCTATATCTACCAACATCAGGGGCAGGATCAGACTTGACATAGCTTTGCCACACCACATTGGTGAGGATGGCAGCTTGGGAAGGGGTTATAGGCTTACTAGCCGGGATAACAGTGGGGCAATAGGGCTTGAGCACCATCTCCAAATTATGAGCAACCCATGACCCTTTTGTTGGTACCCTGGAAGCAGGCAAACTCTCCATGTCAGAAGAGGGCCTTGGTACATACGTTGGTACCTGTGCAGGAGGCAAACTCTCATTGCTCCGAGAGGGCCTAGGTATGGTCTTTGGTGCCCGCAATTTGGGCTTGCTTTCTTGAACTTGAGCAGGACTTGACTCTCGACGATCTGTAGAAAATGAAGAACTTGTCTCTTTGCTGTACATAGAAGATGGGGACTTGACTCTTTAAGCTCCTCCTCCTTGGGTATGCTGGTGGAGGCTTTAGGAGCAGACCTTGTCGGCCACAAGTTGAAGGGATCGAACTCCCAATCCTTTGACGGGAGATATTTGAAAGGAAGCTGTGTTGGGGCTGTTGGTCTGGTGACCGCTGCCTGCAACCCATTCTCCACAAAGGCTCTGGACAGGGGTGTACTCCACAATTTCACCCACCTCCAAGGTGTAGAATTTCTTATGGAGATATGGCCTTTGCACTGCTCGCCGGTTTACGAGGATGGTCTGCCCAGTGTGGCAGTAAAGGAGTGTCCCATAACCTCTGACCTTGTCGAACTTGGCCACAGTTGCTCTTCTTCTTTCTAATGGCTCCTCCCCTTCTCGGGGGTGATCCCATTTACGGATGTACAATGCCTCCATTTCTTTGGTATTTTCTTGATACCGCACTCTTTCTTCGTAAGGCAAATGCACGTGCTTGGGAGCATAGAGTTCTTTGTGTCGGGCCTTTAACTTTTCCATCAATTCAGCCAGCTCAGGCTTCTTGACGGGCCCTTTCCCTTTCTGCAGTTGGGATTGGTGGGAGTGGCTTCCCAGGTAATGGTTGAAGTACTCTGTGCATGTACTCGATCAGCTCTGGCTCATCTCCGAACACCCATTGCGGTAATTTTGGTGAGCACGGTCGTGCACTTGGCAAGCTTGGTCGAGGAATAACCTCTGGGCTGGAGGAGGAAGAATAGGCCCCCTCTGGCGGGGTACTCACAGCAGACTCCTCCGACGGGATTTCGGCCCACGAGCCCCAGGTTCTGAGGTGAGGGGACAATCTCATGGTGACGCACCTCCAGATGTCCCTGCACTGTTCGCTGGAGGTGTCTCTTGCCAATCGTCGTCATCATCAGGCAGTGGGGGAAGATTGCAGGCCCCCTCTTCGTCTAATGACAACCGTTGCAGACGGTCAGCAAGCTCTTGAAAAAGCTGCCACAACTTTCCGTGTTTCCGGCGCCATTTTGCCAACTTGACCACGTGGAATGCTGCTCTCCGTCATGTCTGTACTCTCCGGCTCTCTCTGCAGACTGAAGAGGTTGCTCTGCGTGGTGTCTTTTATAGTGGGCTTCTTCAAAATGGCGCTGGGCAGGAAGGACAATGTCGGTGCAGCCCCGACTTACGGTCCCTCCAGAAATGACTCCTGTATCTCTGAGTTCAATTTTGGCTGTGACACAGCAACTTGGTGACCACGCCCAGGGGCGAGGCGTGGGCAGCGCGGGCTTTCTTCGCACGCTTTTCCGGCAGCAGTTCGGCTCCGCCTGTGCCGACCAGACCAGAGGATCGCAGCATGAACTCATTGCGCAGTTTACACATTTTAGTTGTAACAGAATTTTCGCCTCCCCCCTTACTTTTCTCTTGGCCCCCTTGTGCGGCGCCCCACAAGCACCATTCCTGTACACAGCAACATGGTTTACAGCACATGAATAAAGTTATTTTTCTGGGGGGGAGTACACTTTCACTAATGGCGACTGTAGAAGGCACACACCCGTATCCTGTTCGTGCAACGCCAAAAAGGCTTTGTGGTAGCCCTTGGGGGGTGTAATAGTAGTGGGGATGTTGTATCGGTATATGAGGGGTTAATGCTAACCCTATAGTTCGTGACGCCAGGCTGAGGGCTAGTATGCTGAGGTAATTCTCCGGCCTATCGCCACCCTTCCCAGTAACGATAGGTGCATGAAATGACTGAAGGTCCACAAGGAGATTTAACTTGAACTTGAACAACTTTACTTAAGTGCTTACGGTACATCCAAGGCACAGTAACAGTCTCATACAAACAGTCCTTATATTGCTCAGTGACTGACAGTTGTTGCGGACCTTTTTTTGCATCATCAATTGTATTTTGTAAGAACAACTTACATTCTACCATAAAATATATGGCACAACCAAAAGAATATTATTGTGTGGATAAAATTGAAAAGGAAACTAGTGTTGAGCGGCATAGGCCATATTCGAATTCGCGAATATTCGCGAATATATGGACGAATATTTGCCATATATTCGCAAATATTCGCATATTCGTAATATTCTCGTTTTATTTTCGCATACGCGAATATTCGCGCATACGGAAATTAACATATGCGAAAATTAGCATAGAAAAAATTTACATAATTGAAAATTCGCATATGCGAAAATTCGCACGCCAGTCTCACAGAGTAGTATTAGAGCCTTCTTACACCACACAAGCTGGAAGCAGAAAGGGATGATCACTGTGATGTGTACTGTGAAAAAAAAAAATAATATTCGTAATTATGAATATATAGTGCTATATTCGCGAATATTCGCAAATTCGCGAATATGCGATATTCGCGAATAAAATTCGTATTGCGAATATTCGCGAACAACACTAAAGGAAACCACATTTTATCAAATTTTGGAGGATTTTAGTTTTTACGCAGTGAACTTTATGGTAAAACTGACAGATTCTCTTTATCCTGTAGGTCCATATGATTTAAATGATTCTCATATAATATGATGTTCTATTATTGTAGTGCTTTTAAAAAACTCAGACTTTTTAACAAAATAGGTTTGCAAAAACGCCCTCTACTGACCTTATAACTTTCTCTTTTTTCCATATTCAGAGCTGCATGAGGGCTCATTTTTTTGTGCCATGACCTGTAGTACAGTAAGGAGCACGAAGGTGGGCATTATTACACAGGAAGGGGCACAAAAGGGGCATTTGTACAGTGTGAGGAATTAAGAAGAAAACTGTGTAAATAATTAAATGAGCGCTGTTACTGACAAGCAGCACTGAGAAGATCAATGTTATAGTAAATATTTATTAATGACCTTGCAGAGGGGTTGAATAGTAAAGTAGCAATCTTAGCAGATGATACTAAACTCTGTAAAGCTGTAAACACTATAGAGGACAGTGCACTGTTAAAAATGGATCTGGATAGGTTGGAGGTTTGGGCTTGGAAGTGGCAGATGAGGTTCAACACTGATAAATGTAAGGTTATGCACATGGGGAAGAAAAATCCAGACTGGGGTTATGTATTAAATGGGAGAACGCTTGGGACAACTGATGTGGAAGGATTTATGAGTCTTAGTTAATAGTAAATTTAGCTGTAGTGACCAGTGTTGGGCAGCTGCTGCCAAGGCAAATAAAATAATGAGGGACATCAGTAGGGGCATAGATGTCCACGACAAGGAAATAATTCTACCACTGTACAAATCACTAGTCAGACCACATATAGAATACTGTGTACAGTACTGGTCAGACCACACATAGAATACTGTGTACAGTACTGGGCACCAGTGTACAAGAAAGATATAGTGGAGCTGGAGAGGGTTCAAAGACGGGCAACCAAAGTAATACGGGGAATGGGAGGACTACAGTACCCAGAAAGATTATCAGAATTGGGGTTATTTAGTTTAGAAAAAAGAAGGCTTAGGGGAGACCTAATAACTATGTATAAATATATCAGGGGACAGTACAGAGATCTCTCACATGATCTATTTATACCCAGGACTGTATCTATAACAAGGGGGCATCCTCTACGTCCTCTCTAGAAGGTTTCTACACCAGCACAGAGGGGGTTCTTTACTGTAAGAGCAGTGAGACTGTGGAATTCTCTGCCTGAGGAGGTGGTCATGGTGAACTCTTTAAAAGAGTTCAAAAAGGGTCTGGATGCATTTTTGGATGGTAATAACATCGCTGGTTATATATACTAGATTTTAGGGACAGAACGTTGATCCAGGGATTTATTCTGATGCCATATTTGTAGTCGGGAAGGAATTTTTACCTCTAGTATGAGTTTTTTTGCCTTCCTCTGGAAGGGAGGGACTCATTAGGGATATAGGTTGAACTTGATGGACTTTGTTTTTTTTCCAACTATTACTGATAGGTAGCACTGAGAAGATCACTGTTATAGTATATCTGGGCACTATTACTGATAGGCAGCACTGAGAAGGTCACTGTTATAGTATATGTGGGTGCTATTACTGATAGGCAGCACTGAGGAGATCACTGTTGTAGTAAATGTGGACACTATTACTGACAGGCAGCACTAAGAAGTTCACTGTTGTAGTATATGTGGACGCTGTTACTGACAGGCAGCACTGAGAAGATCACTGTTATAGTATATCTGGGCACTATTACTGACAGGCAGCACTGAAGAGATCATTGTTATAGTATATGTGGGTGCTATTACTGACAGGCAGCACTGAGAAGATCACTGTTATAGTATATGTGGGCACTATTACTGATAGGCAGCAATGAGAAGATCACTTATATAGTATATGTGGGCACTATTACTGATAGGCAGCACTGAGAAGATCACTGTTATAGTATATGTGAGCACTATTACTGACAGGCAGCAGTGAGAAGATCACTGGTATAGTATATGTGAGCGCTATTACTGACAGGCAGCACTGAGAAGAACAGTGTTATAGTATATGTGGGCGCTATTACTGACAGGTAGCACTGAGAAGATCACTGTTATAGTATATGTGGGCGCTATTACTGACAGGCAGCACTAAGAAGTTCACTGTTGTAGTATATGTGGACGCTGTTACTGACAGGCAGCACTGAGAAGATCACTGTTATAGTATATCTGGGCGCTATTACTGACAGTCAGCACTGAGGAGATCACTGTTACAGTATACGTGGGTGCTATTACTGACAGGCAGCACTGAGAAAATCACTGTTATAGTATATCTGGGCACTATTACTGACAGGCAGCACTGAGGAGATCCCTGTTATAGTATATGTGGGTGCTATTACTGATAGGCAGCACTGAGAAGATCACTGTTATAGTATATGTGGGCACTATTACTGATAGGCAGCACTGAGAAGATCACTGTTATAGTATATGTGGGCACTATTACTGATAGGCAGCACTGAGAAGATCACTGTTATAGTATATATGGTCGCTATTACTGACAGACAGCACTAAGAAGATCACTGTTATAGTGTATGTGATCACTATTACTGACAGGCAGCAGTGAGAAGATCACTGTTATAGTATATGTGAGCGCTATTACTGACAAGCAGCACTGAGAAGGTCACTGTTATAGTATATGTGGATGCTATTACTCATAGGCAGCACTGAGGAGATCACTGTTATAGTATATGTGGGCACTATTACTGACAGGCAGCACTAAGAAGATCACTGTTATAGCATATCTGGGCACTATTACTGACAGGCAGCACTGAGGAGATCACTGTTATAGTATATGTGGGCGCTATTACTGACAGGCAGCACTGAGGAGATCACTTTTATAGTCTATGTGGTCGCTATTACTAACAGGCAGCACTGAGAAGATCACTGTTAGAGTATATGTGGGCACTATTACTGACAGGCAGCACTGAGGAGATCACTGTTATAGTATATGTGGGTGCTATCACTCATAGGCAGCACTGAGAAGATCACTGTTATAGTATATGTGGTCGCTATTACAGCCAGGCAGCACTGAGAAGATCACTGTTATAGTATATGTGGGTGCAATTACTGACAGGCAGCACTGAGGAGATCACTGTTGTAGTATATGTGGGTGCTATTACTGACAGGCAGCACTGAGGAGATCACTGTTGTAGTATATGTGGGTGCTATTACTGACAGGCAGCACTGAGGAATTCACTGTTATAGTATATGTGGGCGCTATTACTGATAGGCAGCATTGCGAAGATCACTGTTTATCTGTGTGCGGGGACTATTACTGTATAAAGAACAAGGTGACAGTATTAGTTTAGGGCTACATGGCAAAAGTGGGTTGCACAGTCAAAGATCGCCATGTTGTTCTCCTGGAATCGTGCTGAATCTCAGCTAAGTAAATGTGGTCACACGAAGAAAAATCCAGCACAAATCAGTTCTTGCTCATTAGGTGGTTTATTAAACCCTTAAAACAGCATCATAAAATGTTTCCTGTGACCCTGTGACCATACATTTCATGTTGCTATTTTGCGCTGGATTTCTCTACGTGTGTCCTTACAAGTTGCTGTTGCTCCACAGCTTTCTGTGCACTTTGTTCTTGCAGAGGGGGGAGCTGAGCTGATTTATACTAAGTGGGGTCACGTTGCGAACCCCAAATTACCGCAGCCGCAAATTAATCCTGGATGGAATTGTTACGTTTCTCATGTTGTAGTCACAGCTATTTGGGGTTTGCAGCGCAACTCATTTACTTACATTAGCTGAGATGCAGCACAGTTCAGGGAGCGCAACACAGTGATCTGTTGTCATGCAATCTGGGGGCCCCATTTAAAATTTTTGCCCAGGGCCACACTTAGTCTAAAACCAGCCCTGTGTAATTGTCAGTTTGTGATGCCAGGGCACCGTTAACCTACACAGTCTTAGGATTAGATAGCTTCTCCTGGGCCAGGCACATGGTAATCAATACACCGATGCAAGGTTACGGATAACTGCCTTTACTTTGCTGCAGGTAACAGATCTTAAACAATACAGTCTCTAGTGCAGAGGGATGGGCAGAGCGGAACCCGGGAGCCTGTTGCTTTGCTTGGAGTTGTAGTTGCTGTTGAATGCCGCTTTAAAATTATTAGCAGCACACGCTGACTTGAAAGACTAAAAGGGCTACTTTGCCTGGAAAACACTCGTCTTCACTCCGACTAAATGGACTCACACTGAGCTCTGACCAGACACTGAACAGCTCCTCACCTCCCCTACACTACATAAGGGCTAGGTTTGGGGGGTCTCCCATTGGGGCATCAGGGTCACCTGGTCACTCTGCCACAAACCCTTAAAGGGGTTATCCAGGAAAAAAAACTTTTTTTTTTTTATATATCAACTGGCTCCAGAAAGTTAAACAGATTTGTAAATTGCTTCTATTAAAAAATCTTAATCCTTTCAGTACTTATGAGCTTCTGAAGTTAAGGTTGTTCTTTTCTGTCTAAGTGATCTCTGATGACACGTGTCTCGGGAACCGCCCAGCTTAGAAGAGGCTTACTATGGGGATTTGCTTCTAAACTGGGCGGTTCCCGAGACACGTGTCATCAGAGAGGATTTAGACAGAAAAGAACAACCTTAACTTCAGAAGCTCATAAGTACTGAAAGGATTAAGATTTTTTTAATAGAAGTAATTTACAAATCTGTTTAACTTTCTGGAGCAAGTTGATATATATATATAAGTTTTTTTTTCCTGGAATACCCCTTTAAAGGTACAGAGCATAAATTAACACAGAACATGACACAACAATATTTTACATTATTTCAGGTTAGAATAAAATATTTTTTTCAGCTTGTTTTTAGTTATCTTTTTTTTTAGGAAAGTATATAGTAACATTTTATTTAAACATTTTATTAATAATTAATTGGTTACGTTTTTATTAATCCTTTTCCGCGATGCCAGGGCCGGCAGGACAACATACGCTTATGGGTCCTTATTGAGGTTGGTGACTGTATGGCAATGTTATTGGATTCCTACACTCACCATACCATACATGTAATGCATCTTGTAGGAGTTACTTGCCACCCATGACAATTGGGTCCATTTCTAGCTTTTCTGGTGCCTGAGGTGACAACATAAATGGCTGAAAAACCACAAAGTTATAAGTAAAAAAAAGGTTTGCAGGTAGCAAATCTGGAGAGTATAAAAGTACTGGCAAAGTGTACTGTAAACCTCTATATAATAGTGAAATATTCAGTTACCAAATAATTGATGCATTCCCAGCCCGGACTAACCTGTTCCACACCTGTGTCTAGCCGTCATCTGCAGGTCCTGGATTCAATATAGAAGTTTCTAGGAAGTATGTTTTACAGCCGCTCCATGAAACGTGTCGCCCCTCAGGGACTCTGCAATCTACTATCTGATACTGATCATAATGTGGGAAGGGGTTAAAGGAATGTTTTACCAAAAGACATTTATCACCGATGTACAGGTTGAAGAATATTAAATTGGTGAGGGGTTTGATCAATGGGACCCCTGTAGAGTGCTATGGGTTAATGGGGTATTTGGGAATCAGAAAATAGTTTTTAAATAAAATGTTATATAACTTACGAAGGCTGGGTTAACATCACCTTTTCTCCCATACGGGAGCGCAAAGCGCTCCCGTATGGGAGAAAAGGTGATGTGAACCCAGCCTAATACAGTACTTTTACACATTGTACTGGCTTCAGCATGCTTTTGCTTGATTCATCCTTGACAGGAAGTTGTGTGGTCCTCTTATTGTCAGGGGGGGTGTTGTCTCAGCAACACCCTATCTCCTCTCTTTCTCCAGTGATATCTCAGGAAGTGTGTCTGGATCTTGTCTCTGAGCTACAGCCCCACCTCCTGAGTGACATCATCACCTCTGACCAGCTCCTACAGGATACATCATCCTCTCCCTGTCATATACATATATATATATCTTTATTAAGACATAAAGGAATAATGCAGTAGTATTACAGCATGCTGAATTGGGCTTAAAGGGAACCAATCATCAGATTTTACCCTATATAATGCGTGGCAAAGCTTTATATAGGGTAAAATTGTTGTCCTCACCATCCCCGGGGGACGCTCCTGCCCCAGGGATGGTGAAGATATGAAGTTATAAACTAATCACCGCCGCCGCCGTAAGTAGTCACCTGGGCGGGGAGCTCTTCTCACCTACTCCCGTTCTTCGGCCGGGAGCGACGCCCCCCTCCTCTTGATTGATGGGCCGCGTCATTGTTCCGCTCACTGAACAGACGGAGCAGAGCGATGACGCTGCCCATCAATCAAGCAGAGGGGGCGTCGCTCCCGGCCGAAGAACGGGAGTAGGTGAGAAGAGCTCCCCGCCCAGGTGACTACTTACGGCGGCGGCGGTGACTAGTTTATAACTTCATATCTTCACCATCCCTGGGGGGCAGTAGCGTCCCCCGGGGATGGTGAGGACAACAATTTTACCCTATATAAAGCTTTGCCAAGCATTATATAGGGTAAAATCTGATGATTGGTTCCCTTTAACAATGCCACAAGCAGAGGAGCAGACAGGAAATGAATACAGCAGCATTTGAAGACTTGCTGTGTACAGAGATAGTCTACTGTGTAGAGCAATGTTCTGCAGCAATTCTGGGAGGGCAGCTGACAGGAGTGCTGTAGGAGAGGAGTAGGCAGGGTGCGAGGACTGTGATGAGGAGCTGAGGGAAACCATTGTATTCTGGGAATTGTAGTACTGAGCAACTGCTCCACAAGGAAGTAGTGTTATTATCTTACATAGGAATAGATTTTTGGCTGTTCCAAAACTGTGGCAGACAGGTAAGCAAAGCTTTATGCTTCTGCAGCATTTTTCTTTTTTACATGATATCAGAATACCCCTTTAAATATACGCCCATCACTTCCAAACAGGTTAGCACGAATGCTTGACCATATCAACATGCAAAATCCTTGTGATTGGTTGAAGAATAAGTGCCAGGTGTCCCAGGGGGTATGACCCTTACCAATCTAATCTTTACCACCAATCTAATGTAATATTTTGGCTTGGAATACCCTTTGAAACTTTTTATTTTATTTTAATTGAAAACAAAAATTTCTGAACGGGGGAATAGTTTTTCCCCATTTTCAACCCCCTGTGATGTGTTCTGGAAGCGGCCTGTGACACGTGAGATGATCTATTGCGCATTTTATAGACGCTGTCACTTCATCCTCCACAATGCCTAAGCCCTTATGGCACAACCTGCGATAAAATGTAAAATGTTTGTTCTACATTGTTGCCAATCAACTCCAGCGAGTCATTTGCCTCGTATCCTAAGGGGGAGAAACAGCTATGGGGGGGGTTTATTCTTATTCTATATATCTACATTTCCCGAACATATCACTTATTAAAATCTGGTTGTTGTGACCACTGTCACTGCTACTGAAGTCTGCTTTATTTACTCCGAAATCTGATTTGTTTCATTTTATTACTGTGTTTGTGGAGTAACGGATATCAGATTCTGGAGGGTAGGGTTGCTATTTACCAGGAGGGAGAGATGACTCTGATTCGGTCTGCAGACCCGTTTTCAGTCCTGCTTTGCCCCGGGGCATCAGGGAAAAAAATAAAATTACTGGCAATAACTGCTTCAACTGCTTTGAATAACATATACAACTCAGAGAGCATAAAATTAGCATAAACATGGCAATTGCTCTCCACCGCGGATACAAATAAGCAGACTGAGGGCTCAGCTGCGGCCTAAGATCCAGAAACCTGGGAGACGGGAAATTGAATTTTTGTCAATTATCAGGACTTTTAATTATAAAGTGTTGCAGAAGGTAAAACAAGAAATAAACAAATAGAATATTCCGAATTTCTTTAAAGGGGTATTGCAGGATTTTTTTTTTTTTTTTTTTATTTGACTATGCTACAGAGGCTGTAAAGTTAGTGTACCGTATTTTACGCCCTATAGGACGCACCGGCGTATAAGACGCACCCAATTTATAGGTGCAAAATCAAAAAAAATAAAGATTTGGAACCCAATAGTGGTCTTCAACCTGCGGACCTCCAGATGTTGCAAAACTACAACTCCCAGCATGCACGGACAGCCGTTGGCTGTCCGGGCATGCTGGGAGTTGTAGTTTTGCAACATCTGGAGGTCCGCAGATTGAAGACCACTGCATAGGAGGTAATACTCACGTGTCCCCGCCGCTCCAGACCCGTCACCGCTGCCCTGGGTGTTGCTCCATCGCTGCCGCCGTGTCCCGCTCGCTCTGGAACGTCTCTGCTGCCGGCCGGGTATCCTCGCTCTCCGTCGCCGCCATCACGTCGTTACGCACGCCAATGCATGTCCGTGATGACGAGGAAGGAGAGCGCCGGCCATACAGGGGATCCCTGAATGGAGAAGACACCGAGGAGGCAGGTAAGGTCCCTCCCGGTGTCCTGTAAGCAGTAACCCAGCTATTCAGTTGTGGCTGTTCGGGACCGCCGCGGTGAAAACGCGGCGATCCCGAACAGCCCGACTGAACAGCCGGGTTAGTGTCACTTTCCCTTCAGACACGGCGGTCAGCTTTGATCGCCGCGTCCGAAGGGTTAATACAGGGCATCACCGCGATTGGTGATGTCCTGTATTAGCCGCGGGTCCCAGCCGTTGATGGCCACAGGGACCGCCGCGATAGGGGTGTATTCGCCGTATAAGACGCACCGACTTTTCCCCCCCAGTTTTGGGGAAGTAAAAGTGCGTCTTATACGGCGAAAAATACGGTAGTTCATAGTGTCTATACCTGTGTTTCATGGTTGTCTCCTAATTCCTCTCAGATTTTTGCCACAAAGTTTATTTTTAATAGCGTACAAATGAGTGTCGTCTCGGGTTTTCCCAGGTTGCAGTTTGGCCCAAGTCATCACATCAATGGGTGGAGCGACCACTGGGGAGGGGGGGGGGGGGAGATCATAATTAATTGTATTTTTGCTGGTCTTTTGCATGGGATGCAGCTCATTTGTGCTGCAATGGGTGGGATGACTGATGTGTGGGAGGGAAGAAAGTGACATTACACTTACAAACAAAGGATCATGGGACTTGTAGTTGAAAGGAGACAACTCCAACAGGAAATAGTCAGTTCACAAATAAATAGCCACAGCGTTATGGTAATCTCACAACACAGCTATACTTACAAACAAGGGATCCTGGGACTTGTAGTTGGAGGGAGGAAATAGCCAGTTCACATAAAGCTAGCCACAGTGTTCTGGTAATCTCACAACATGGCCATTTAGCTCCAAGACAAGCGCAGATCCTTCCTAAGCATGTCCATTACTGTCTGGCAAGTACTGTACATACTAAAAATCACTTTAAGCTTATAGAATGCAAGTGATGATTTTTTGCTCTGGGCAAAGTAACTTCATATTGTGGAGATACATTGTAATGGGGATAGGTGTTGCTGCCTCTGTGAGGATGCATGGATTCCTGATCCTAATTCTCTCTTTCAGCACTGAGTGCTGCCACTGTCTTAAAGGGGTACTGCACTGTCCTAGCGTTCGGAACATTTTGTTCCAAACACTTGAAGGAGGCGGCGGGTTAGTGACATCACGGCCACGCCCCCTCCCATAGACTTGCATTGAAGGGACATGGCGTGACTAGTGATGAGCGGCAGGGGCCATATTCGAATTCGCAATATTTCACGAATATATGGACAAATATTCGTCCTATGTTCTCAAAATTCGCATATTCGCTATGTTCATTTTTTCATGCGAAAATTCGTAATGAAATTCACATTATATAATAACAATATATAACAATATATTTGCATATTCACAGAAACGTAAAAAAATAATATTCATCATTACGAATATATATCACTATATTCTAAATATTTGCGAGAGAGTGAAGTGCCAATATTCGCAGTAAAAATTGGCATTTCCAATATTTGTGCTCAGCACTAGACTAAATGAACGGTGCTGCACAGAGATCACGGGGGTCCCAGCAGAGGGACCGCGATCAGATATCTTATCTCCTATCCTTTGGATAGGGGATAAGATTTCTAGGGGCGGAGGACCCCTTTAATGAGGATTTATGTTACAGGTGATGCCCATCGTATAATTTCCCGTGCCTAGGCCTTCAAAATGGGATCCTACTCTGAGATCACTCTGGGGGTGGCCTGGTTTCCCAAGTGGAATCTCTCAGCTTCTCCAATGTACTGATTCAAGTAAGATTACATAACACTTTCTCCACCTAACTATATATGACTTGTGTAGCACTCTAGAGAACAACCAAATTCCATTTCGTGTGTAACACTACAGGGCACTGCCATCTTTTCCCTTTGGCCTCTATGAGGCCTATGGTATAATACATGGTACTACTGATTCATGGCACTCTCATGCTTGCCCCTATTGCCTCTATAAAGCCTATGGAACACCATATGATGCTTCCAGCTTCTCCCTTCTGACAATGTTAGATCTATGTAACATTACACATAATGCTAAAACTAAAACACCTGAGTTACAATACATGGTACTACGTAGCGTCACTATTTTGCCTATGGTAAAGGCCTATGGTACACTACATGGTACTTCTAAATCATGGCACTCTCATGCTTGCCCATATTGCCTCTATAAAACCTATGTAGAACCTCATGTTAGTACCATCTTTTCTCTTTTGCCTCTATAAATTCTATGTAACACCACATGGCACTACCACCTCCTCCCTCCTGCCACTGTAAGGGTGCGTTCACACTACGGAAATCGCGAGCGGAATTCCGTGGTGTGAACATAACATTAGTGTGAATGGGTCTCCGCGAGACCCGTTCACACTGCGGGATTTCCGCTGTGGACAATTCCGCCACTGAAATTGTTCCGCGCAAAGAAAGAACATGTTCATTCTTTGCGCGGATTCCGAGATCACTGCATAACCGTCAATGGTGACGGCTCAGTGCCCCGCGGCCCTAGCGCCGAAGCAACAATGGTGGCGGCCGCCAGGCGGAATTCCCGCTCGCTACCAAGCTTCTTCATTGTGTCTCTGTATGGCCTATGTACACTACATGGCACTACTAGCTACTCTCTCCCGTCTCTATAAGGGCTATATAACATTACACATCTATACTAACCCCCCCTACCTAACACTATGAGACATGAATTACATTGCACCATTGCTCGCACCATTTTACCTATTTCGGGCGTTTTACGTAGTGTGTGTGCGGTACCGTGAAAAAGCTGCCAATAAAATGCCAGGTTTTCTGAACACAGTCTCTGGTCTCTGAAGAATACATTAATAATATCTCATATATCTCCTTACATGTGATTTGCATTAGCCCGCCTGAATTTTAAAAATTTTAAATGTTGACGTAAAATGGAAAAAGTCGCCAAACCGAAACCTTAAATATTTTCAAAGCAATGCAAGTGAGCTTTGAAAATGTATGGATAAAAAAAAAATGTGAATAATATTACTGCAACATACAGTAAATGACACAGTTTTTAGAATATGTCCTCCCCCCCCCCCCCCGTAACTAAAAATAATAGTGAATAGTGCAAAGATAGTGCCCCAAAAATGATAGCACTTATATAAGAAGCCCCAACAATAGTGCCATATGCAGTGCCCCAATAATACTGCCATATGCAGTGCCCCAAATTGTACTATATGCAGTGCCCCAACAATAGTGGCATATGTAGTGCTCCAAAATAGTGCCATAGGCAGTTCCCCAACAATAGTGCCATATACAATGCTATAATAATAGTGTCAAATGCTGTTCCCCGACAATAGTGCCATAAGCAATGCCCCTACAATAGTGCAATGTGCAGTACCCCAAAAGAAGTGCCATATGCAATTTCCCAACAATAGTGCCATATGCAGTGCCCCAAAAATAGTGAAATATGCAGTGCCCCAACAATAGTGGCATTTATACAGTCTCAAAGCTTGTGTCTTGTAAACATTACTACATATCAAGTGTACCCAAAAAATAGTGTTACGATCTCCCAGCACAGGACTGGGGCACAATAAGTTCTCTAGTTTCAGATCAGACGATCAGACGATATATCACATGCACACTTATTCGTCTATTCTAGTAACATGACGTGATCCAAAACGTTTCATTTCATCTATAAGAATCCCCACAACATAATGTATCCTTGAATTATTAATAGACTTGGAGTAGAAATGTAACGCTGTATAATTGTCTGTTACACTAATCAGATGCATTTTACAATTAGATTAAGTACAACAAGGACTTTACTTCATTTACTGTGCCGATTGGAAAATCAATTTTACTTGCTCTATAGATCAGAAGGGAGGCCGATGGTGAGAACATATCAGTCCGGGAACATTTCCCATGGCCGTAGATGATAACACCATCCTATACATCAGAGTGACGATACATTGATGACGTCTTTTTTTTTAGCTATTTCAAAGTTCTTCATAGGGGATTTCTATGAAAGAAAGTCTTGTTGTACATTTCTTATCCGTGTCCTATGGAAATTGGGTTGACTACAGAATTTACTGGGAAATTATCGATTTTAATTGGTTAAATTTGTTAATTGGTTAAATTCGATGATACCTTATTGACAAGGCTGAATTGTCTAAGAGAGAGTGTTTACATACCAGTGTGCCTTCAGCTGTTGCAAAACTACAAATCCCAGCATGCCCGGACAACCAAAGGCTGTAGTTGTTGTTTAGCTGGAGACACACTGGCTGAGAAACACTGGTCTAAGTTCTTATGGTGAACTCAATGAACGTATGACTTTATTTGACCATACTTACTATGTTACTATGTAATCAACTGTATTATGACTGCTTTCTTTAAAAACAGTGTCACACTTGTACACAGGTGACGTGTGGTATTACGGTTCACCCGTTTTTTTCACTCTAATGGAGAACTGCAGTACCTGACACAATCCATGAACTGGTGTGGTTCTGCTTTTTAACCCCTTAAGGACTCAGGGTTTTTCCGTTTTTGCATTTTCGTTTTTTCCTCCTTACCTTTAAAAAATCATAACTCTTTCAATTTTGCACCTAAAAATCCATATGATGGCTTATTTTTTGTGCCACCAATTCTACTTTGTAATGACATCAGTCATTTTACCCCAAAATCTACGGCGAAATGGAGAAAAAAATCATTGTGAGACAAAATAGAAAAAAAAAAATTTTGTAAATTTTGGGGGCTTCCATTTCTACACAGTACATTTTTTGGTAAAAATGACACCTTCTCTTTATTCTGTAGGTCCATACGGTTAAAATGATACCCTATTTATATAGGTTTGATTTTGTTGTACTTCTGGAAATAATCATAACTACATGCAGAAAAATTTATACTTTTAAAATTGTCGTCTTCTGACCCCTATAACTTTTGTATTCTTCTGCATATGGGGCGGTATGAGGGCTATTTTTTTGCGTCATGATCTGAAGTTTTTAGCGGTACCATTTTTGCATTGATAGGACTTATTGATCGCTTTTTATTCATTTTTTCATGATATAAAAAGTGACAGAAAATGCACTATTTTGTACTTTTTTCCGCGTACACCATTGACAGTGCGGTTTAATTAACGATATATTTTTATAATTCGGACATTTCTGCACGCGGTGATACCACATATGTTTATTTTTATTTACACTGGGTTTTTTAAAATGGGAAAAGGGGGGTGATTCAAACTTTTATTAGGGGAGGGGTTAAATTATGTTTATTCACTTTTTTTTTTCACTTTTTTTTTGCAGTGTTATAGCTCCCATAGGGACCTATAACACTGCACACACTGATCTTTTACATTGACCACTGGTTTCTCATAGGAAACCAGTGATCGCTGATTCTGCCGTTTGACTGCTCATGGCTGGATCTCAGTCACTGAGCAGTCATTCGGCGATCGGACAGCATGGAGGCAGGTAGGGACCCCCCAGCTGTCATGTAAGCTGTTCGGGATGCCACGATTTCGCCGTGGCGATCCCGAACAGCTCCCTGAGCTAACCGGCATTGTTTTACTTTCACTTTAGACGCGGTGTAAGGGGTTAAAGGGGTACTCTAGTGAAAAACAATGTATTTTAATCAACTGGTGCCAGAAAGTTAAACAGGTTTGTAAATTATTTCTATTTAAAAATCTTAATCCTTCCAGTATTTATCAGCTGCTGTATGCTCCACAGGAAGTTCTTTTCTTCTTAAATTTATTTTTTGTCTGACCACAGTGCTTTCTGCTGTCACCTCTGTTCATGCCAATAACTTTCCAGAGCAGGAGAGGTGGGGATTTGCTCCTACACTTGACAGTTCCCGAGACAGACAGAGATGCCAGCAGAGAGCACTGTGATCTGACAGAAAATACATTTTAAAAGAAAAGAACTTCTGTGTGGAGCATATAGCAGATGATAAGTACTTAAAGGATTAAGGTTTTTAGAAATAATTTAACAAATCTGTTTAACTTTCTGGCACCAGTTGATTTCATACTACCCTGAGTGTATCACAAGGGCCCTGTGATGACACTATAAGGCTAGTTGTGATGATATTTAGGGATGTGAATCGTATCTGACAAATCCGAATATGTTACGAATTTCAGGAAAAATTAGTTTTGCAACTAAACCGAATATCGCCGCGATTCGATTGCACAAATCACTTAATTAAACTCCATTTAATGCGGTCCACATGTCAGGAGGCAAGGAACTCTGGGAAGGCGGGAATATGCGTAGGCGGGATGACCCCGAATCACATGCAGCCTATCAGCAGCCAGCCACCCCTGTGATGTCACAGTCTTATATATTCGGCAGCCATCTTGAGTCCAGTCAAATCAGCGTTCTATTACAGAGAGGGACAGAAAGCGGTGCGTTTCACAGAAAAGCTTTTTTATAGCAGCGATTTACCTCAAGCCCAAATCCAGCCTAGAAGCAATTTTGGGTGTAGTACACAGTAACTGTGTGCTGCAGCACTGGTGTGTACAACAACTGAAAAGCTAATAGTAGCCAGCCAGTTAGGGTGAGCAGAGCACTAAAAGCCATAATCGCCTGCTATTAGTGCCTAATACAGGTTGCGTGGCGGAGCGTATTGTTTTCTATTAAGTGTAACCTGTGCGTACATAGGTGTGTACGATTTTGTTCCTGTTAAAGTCTTAAGGGCCTAGTTACTGTGAAAGGCCAGGCAAAAGTACACACCTGCTGCTGTTCTAGACAAATACTGTTTTAAGTGTAGTGGAGCGTATTGCACTACCCTCATAAGTGCATACCACGCAACGAAATCGCGGCATCCTGAACAGCTGGCAGACACAAGGAGGGTCCTTACCTTCCGCTTGCGTCGCCGAAAAATACAGTGCAAATAGAAATAAATATAAACATATGTGGTATTGCCACATGCAAAAATGTCCAAATTATAAAAATATATTGTTAATTAAACCACACGGTCAATGGCTTACGCGCAAAAAAGTCCAAAATAGCGTATTTTTTTTATATAATCAAAAAATGAAAAAAAAAGCGATCAAAAAGTCAGATCAATACAAATATGATACCAATAAAAACTTCAGACCACGGCACAAAAAGTGAGCCCTCATACTGCCTCGTACGTGGAAAAATAAAAAGGTTATAGGGGTCAGAAAATGACAATTCCAGGAGAACCATCATATGTTGAAACCATCATATGTCGAGAACATATGTCTATGTAAAAATGGTAATTGGTTCTGGGGCCTCGGAACCATTGTATGTTGAATACATATCTCTATGGGAAACTGCCAATTGGTTCTGGGATGACCATTGTATGTGGAGTGTATGGGGAGTGTTTAACAAACCAGGGTGCCTCCAACTGTTGCACAACTACAACTCCCAGCATGCATGTACAGCCATTGACTGTCTGGGCATGCTTAGAGTTATAGTTTTGCAACAGCTGGAGGCACACTGATAGGGAAACATTGATGTATGGGGTGTATAGTGTGTATATGTATTGTATGTGATGTGTGACATCGCATACAGTACTGTACAGTTCTTTAAATACCTTCAGGGGGGACAGAATGTCCTCCATTATGATCCTGCCGACTACAGCTCTATAGGAAAGGAAGGGGAGGGCAGCCAGCAGCTCATTGGATGCCTGCAGCAAGATGCTGCAGGCTATTGGCTATGGCGGCACTGGGGGGGCGGGGCTTACATGGAGCTCACAGTGGAAGCCTGGATGAGTTAGCAGGACAGCATGTGAGTAACAGGAGGCAGAACGGGGCACACGGGGCACATTAAACAACTATCTGTCATTTACTGAAGTTGTCAGTGCTGTCAGATAGCTGTTTTTATGATGGCCCCGACACACAGCAGCATCATATGTCGATGCTGCCTTCAATATACGATGGGCTCTGAGAGGCCATCATGTGTTGAAATGATCATATGTCGAGGCCATCATAAGTCGAGGGGTCACTGTATAAGCCGAGTTTTTCAGCATGAATTTTCGTGCTGAAAACACCCCCCCTCGGCTTATACTCGAGTGAACTCTCCGCCCTCAGTGGTCTTCAACCTGCGGACCTCCAGATGTTTTGAAACATCTGGAGGTCCGCAGGTTGAAGACCACTGTATCAGACATTGACAAGCGGTGATGATGAAGGGGTGGGGGGGGCTGATGACATGTGGTGATGATGAAGGGGGGGGTGTGATGATGACAAGGGGATGATGAAGGGGGGTGTGGGATGATGACAAGGGGATGATGAAGGGGGGTGGGATAATGACAAGGGGATGATGAAGGGGGGGGTGGGATAATGACAAGGGGATGATGAAGGGAGGGTGGGATAGTGACAAGGGGATGATGAAGGGGGTATGGGATGATAAGGGGATGATGACAGGCGGTGATGATGAAGGGGGGGTGGGATGATGACAAGCAGTGATGATGAAGGGGGGGTGGGATGATGACAGGCGGTGATGATGATGAAGGTGTTAATGACCGGGGTCTGGATGATGACAGGGGGGATGATGTTTTTCCCACCCTAGGCTTATAGTCGAGTCAATAACGTTTCCTGGATTTTTGGGGTGAAATTAGGGGCCTCGGCTTATATTCGGGTCGGCTTATACTCGAGTATATACGGTAATTTTAATCTTATGGACCTACAGAATAAAGAGAAGGTATAATTTTTTTACCAAAAAATGTACTGCATAGAAACGGAAGCTTCCAAAAGTTACAAAATGGCGTTTTTTCTTCAATTTTGACGCACAATGATTTTTTTTTCCATTTTGTCGTAGATTTTTGGGTAAAATTACTAAGTCATTACAAAGTAGAATTGGTGGTGCAAAAAATAAGCCATCATATGAATTTTTAGGGTCAAAATTTTAAGAATTATGACTTTTTAAAGGTAAGGAGGAAAAAACGAATGCGCAAAAACGGAAAAACTCTCAGTCATTAAGGGGTTTAAAATCTTCAATTAAAATTTTAAAATATATCTTTAATCTTTTCAATTGCTAGGTCCTATGGTCTTGTCAGGCTGCTGCCACCACCAGGCTTGGTAATTCTGACACATTTTGGTCTCCTCATGCTGGTGCCACCTCAATGCTGTGTCATTGTGCCGCCATGTGGTTTCCTCATGCTGCTGGTACATTACATAAAAATGTTTATGTTAATCTATTTAAAATCTTCAATTTAAATTTTAAAATATATATTTAATCTTTTCAATTGTGAAGCTCTCTGGCCTCCTTCAAGCTGTGTCATTCATCAAGAAATTGAATCATGGTTTACTCTATAAAAGCTGGAAATGCGAACCATGGTGACCTACAACGGGAAGAACATCTTGTGTGCGCTGTGTCAAGGATGTCTGAGCCCTGCATGGCACTGATGTTAAATCTGGTTGTCAAGCGGTTCCTGAAGTGTTCCCCCCCATCTGCAAAACATCCTAACAATGGAAAGGAAACTGTGTATGCACTTCAGCCACTCAAACACCGCAAAGCACACTCTCCTTGAGCTGCAGCATCAGAACGGTATCCCCCTACATAGTCTGATTTGCGACATTTCCACATGTTGGAATTCCACCCTCCATATGTTGGACCGACTATACGAACAGAGAATAGCCATCACCGATTTCTTGTTGATCCAAGCGGATAGGGGGACTCCCCTATTTAACTTCAATGTCAACCAGTGGCAGCTCATACGTGACACCTGACATTTGCTCAGGCCCTTTGAGGAAGCCAAATTATTAGTCAGTTGCCAGGATTACGGGATGTACTACGTCATTCCACTGCTTCATTTCCTTAAACACGTGTTGGAAACGATGGCTGGTCAGGGCACTGGAAACATGGCCCCTACATCTCGAGGCCACATGAGCCCTCTTGGGGTGAACTAGAGGAGGAGGGGGAGGGGGACAGTGGAGCACAGGCAAGATTTTGCAAAATGGGTGGTATTTATAGACATCTGACAGGAGAGGAGGAGCAGGAGCAGGCTGTGGAGCTACAGGGCGATGAGGAAGACGAGCCAGAGGACCCAGACACACTGTAGCCACATGGTCTCCTCATGCTGCTGGCACATTAAATGAAACTGTATCGTAATCTATTTTAAATCTTTAATTAAAATTTTTACAAAATATCTTACATTTTTTCAATTGTGAGGCCCTATGGTCTTGTTAGGCTGTTGCTACCTCCAGTACCTCCAGGCTGGGTAATTCTGCTACATTATGGTCTCCTAATGCTGCTGGCACATTAAATTAAACTTTATCTTAATCTATTTTAAATCTCCATTTAAAATTTTACAAAATATCTTTAATCTTTTCAATTTGTTAGGCCCTATGGTCTAGTCTGGCTGCCGCCACCTCAGGGCTCTGTCTTTGAGCTGACATGTGACTCCTTGTTAGATTGGGTTTTGTGGTCATACAATATTAGTTGAAAGTAAACACTTTGGGCACTGGGACATTAAAATTGTAAATCTAAACAAAATCTTAAATTAAAATTTGAAATAATCTCTTCAATCTTTTCAATTCTGAGGCCCTATGGTCGTCATCATATATTACCTGTGGAATTACCACAAGAATCCAATGAAAGAGGTTTGAGCGATAACAATGAACCACAACTTATTTAATGAAACATTCCACATTCCATTCCACTTTTTCACAGTTGGAGGGGGTGGGGGGGGGGGGTTGCTGAGAGGCAGGGGCTGGAACAGGTGGTAGCTCACCTCGCGGCGGACCGCCAGCTCGATGCTCACCAGAATGAGTCCTCAAAAAAGGATTTTTAAAAATGTAATTAAATTCAAATTAAATAAAAAAAATTACATTAAAAAATCTTTTTAATCTCTTCAATTGTGATGCCATATGGTCTCCCGACCCTGATGCCACATCCCGACGATCGGCGACAGTGATTCTAATAGCGATGCCTCTAATCTGCATAACAGTATTATTTCACTAACACAGCACACTCCCTATGCGTGTTACGACAAGGCAAAGTGTTCTACACCCCTATTGAGGCTCTCTGTAGTCCAGAAATAGCCGTTTTAAATAGCGTTTCGCTGTGAATAAATTCGGACCGAACCAAATTTTTTCGGAAAATTCGTCGAATCGTCCAAATCAAATTTTTCAAAAATTCTCTCATCTCTTTTGATATTATATGCATTTTATTTTTAATTAATATTTTATTTAATTGACAACAATCTAACCTTGAGTACCATATTTTGCATGACCGTTAGAATTTTATTATGACTTACAATTGATCTTGGTTTCCATTTACTTTTGAGTGCAAATTTTTTAAAACATATTCCATTTTATTTTATCATTTTTAGAGGACATTTTTCCTATCACTTAATTATATACATATATATATAGCCTTAAAGACTAGAATACCATTTGTTTTTAATTTACAAATCTGTTTAACGTTCTGGCACCAATAGATTAAAAAAAATTTAAATAAAGGTTTTTCACCGGAGTATCCCTTTAAGAAAATCAGTTATGTTTCCTAGTCCTTCTGAACAACCCTGAGTGATGAACAAGAAATTGAACATTAGTTAAAGAGAAAAGAAATTCAAATCAATTGTTGACAAAAAGTTATACAGATTTGTCAATTACTTTGTTTTCCTGTCTGACCACATTGCTCTCTTCTGCCACCTCTGTCCGTGTTGAAAACTGGAATTTCAAATCAATTGTTGACAAAAAGTTATACAGATTTGTCAATTACTTTTTTTCCAGTCTGACCACAGTGCTCTCTACTGCCACCTCTGTCCGTGTTGAAAACTGTCCTGATAATTTGCTATGGGGATTTGCTCCTACTCTGGACAGTTCCTGACATGGACAATGGTGGCAGCAGAGAGCACTATGGTCAGACTGGAATGACCTACACAACTTTGTCTGGAGAATACAGCAGCTGATAAGTATTGGAAGGATTAAGATTTTTTAATAGAAGCTATTTGCCAAATCTATTTAACTTTCTGCCACCCGTTAATTTATTAAAACATCTTTTTCTCCAGAGTACCCCTTTAGGATGGATGGATGATTTTTTTTTTCTTCATAACTTTTTTTTCTTTATTTTTTTATGATTCAGCGACTCTCCATTATACGGCTCAGCATATGTACACACACAATATACAGAGGTAATTCTATTTTCCTATAGTTAGAGCCAAGCGCTCAGCTCCTCGGTGATTTTAGATGCAGGATACATATTTTTATTCTCCTGTAAGGTATAATTGGTTCTTTTTGATTGAGCGCACCATAAACATAACAGTGTAAATAAAAGAAGAGAACACCACAAGGAAAAGACCGGAAAAGAACGTTTTGTCTCCGCAGTATGTCTCAGTGCTTCCCAACCAGGGTGCCTCCAGCTGTTGCAAAACTACAACTCCCAGCATGCTGGGAGTTGTAGTTTTGCAACAGCTGGAGGCACCCTGGTTGGGAAACACTGATTCGTACAGGATTCATGAAATCAGTCACAAGACGACAGATGACTTTAACTGTTTTCCTTTGACAACAGTGGGACAAATCCTTTATGGTTGCAGACGCAAAGAGTGGCACAATAAACTGGATGGTTGTAAGAACAGTCTTAAAGGGGTACTTCGGTGGAAAACATTTTTTTTTTATTTAAATAAACTGGTGCCAGAAAGTTAAACAGATATGTAAATGACTTCTATTAAAAAATCTTTACCCTTCCAGTACTTTTTAGTAGCTGTATACTACAGAGAAAATTCTTTTCTGTTTGATTATTTTTTTTTGTCTTGTCCACAGTGCTCTCTGCTGACACCTCTGTCTGTATCAGGAACTGTCCAGAGCAGGAGAAAATCCCCATAGCAAACCTGACAGTTCCTGACACGGAAAGAGGTATCATCTGGAAGGGTAAAGATTTTTTAATAGAAGTAATTTACAAATCTTTCTGGCACCAGTTGATTTAAAAAAAAAAAAAAATGTTTTCCACCGGAGTACCCCTTTAAAGGCACAGTACTTGAATGTTGATGCAACCCACTTTCTTCAGCCTGCCCTGACTATGTGCTACTTGCAGGGTTGCACCAGCCACTCAATATTGGTAGATGCTGCACAATGGGACATGCATAGAAGAAAAGGAGCCCTGTAGTAAATCTGGAGATAAGCCTCCTATTATGTCCTCCTATCAAGTCCCATCGTAATAACAGAATCAACACATGGAGCTCTTAGCACTGATGTGAACGAGGCCTTACTGACTGATATCCCATGGTTTTACTCTGGCTTTACACTAATGCTCGGCCTTGGCACTTCCTAAAGTCAGACTCTCAAGCGACCCCCACGCAGCTACTACCTAGGCAACTTGTCCCCTCAAACTAACCCTCAGCCATTCCTACAATGTACTGGCTACTCCAGCCTTCAGCCCATCGTCGTTCTTATGATGGACAAGCCTTGGCCTTCACTTGCCCATAGGCCATAGCAGGTTCTACAGTCACCCCAATGTGGTTTCACAGCGCACACTCACCTTCTAGTACCAAAACACTGGACTGTATAGTTTTCCTCTGGAATTATTATTAGGCTCTTCATGGGCCTACATCTGTAAACTGAAAGCCAGGTAAATGACCATACATACTACCCTGTAACTTTGGCCAGGGCATGGGAGTACTAGAGATTATCATGGTCCACCATCCTCATTTGTGGACAATGTTTACAGAGTGGCTGGAGCTTTAACTTGCGGCCACAAAGAGGGGGAATTGATCTGTACAATGGTTAGGTAGGTGGTAAGTGTCACAGTAACATCCACATGATACCAGGACCCAAGGTTTCCAGCGCATTACCCATCACACTGCCTCCACCAGCTTGTCTTCTTCATACAGTGTCTAGATATCCAACTTGCGGCCCTCCAGCTATTGCAAAACTACAACTCCCGGCCAGGGCTGCTGCAAGGATTTTTGCCATCCTAGGTAAAAGCTCATTTTGCCGCATCTTGACACCACCAATTGGCTCTGCCCTTTGACACACCCCACCTTACCACTGGGGTGACACACTGTAGAAAACCTCCTCCGCATGTATGGAGGTGCACACAATGTCAGGACATGCCTCTCTGGCCTCGGAGGTGGCACTGTGCTCATCCAGCAGGCTGAAGAAGGTAGATTATGGTACCGGGGGGGGGGGGGGGCTATGGGGTTGCGACAGTGGTGCTGGCTGGGCAGGTGTTTCGGTTGAGCGGCGGGTGCTTTGGATGCTGGCTGGCTAGTAACTTTCTTGCAGCGGGCAGAGTGGCACCCCCAGCAAGAGGGTGCTCTAGGCAGCTGCCTATTTTTCCTATAAGCAGAACTGGCCCTGCCACAGGTTGTCCTGGCATGTGGGGAGTTGTTGCTTTGCAACAGCTGGAAGTCAGTCGGTTAAAAACCAAGGCAATAGTGTGGTACGGTATGGCTGTCAATGGCCCATATGGCTGTCAATGGCCATGCTGAAACAAATCTAAAAATCTATAAAAATAACAAGTTCACATTTTTTCAGAGAAAGGAATACCGAATACGCCATATAAGCCAGTATGTAAAAGGATGATATGGCATGAGGGATAAGTTAGGAGAACATGGCATTATGATTTCCTTCTCATATCCTGTATATACTGTCCATGGAATGAAATTGCTGCTTAAAAAGCATTCAGCTTCCTTATGGCTCCTTACATTGTCTGCTGCCACCTACAGGCCGCACCTCACTATTACATTGTATGCAAACATAGGTTGGAAAAAGATAAGGTGAATGTTGATAGAAGTGTTATAATAGACTGCACAAAACATGAGATCATCATAAACAGATTAGACAATTACTTTATTTGGAACTTAATTTAATGCATAAAGGGGGTGCTCATAAATACAAGATGCTTGTTCGTTAATAAAGCAGCACAAAGTATGTCAGCACATCCTTATGTCGCTAGGTGACTGAGTTAAAAAGTGAAGTCTGCTCAGAGGGTCAAGATATGAAGAAGAGGGGGATTAAAGCTGGGACCACAGACATTGCATGTATTGAGATGAGGACAATCATTGGGCACTGACTATTGGGCAGGCGGCTCTCATTGTTAGGAAGGCAGCAGGATATTTATAGCCAACAACCCTTTCTTCTACAAGCCTGACAATGTTTCATTTGTATTCTGTTACTCCCAACATATTTCAGGACTATAGGAGTTGTTTTTGTGTTTAACATCCCCCATAGTGAGAAATTGCAAGTTGTAGGAACTGGAAAAGTAATGGGGAATGAGAAGTGGTATCTGCATTTAGTGAATACTTAAACTATACTCCTATGTACAAGAATATAACTATTATAATACCGCTCCTATGTACAAGAATATAACTACTATAATACTACCTCCTATATACAAGAATATAACTACAATAATACTGCTCCTATATACAAGAATATAACTACTATAATACTGCTCCTATATACAAGAATATAATACTATAATACTGCTCCTATATACAAGAATATAACTACTATAATACTGCCTACTATGTACAAGACTATAACTACTATAATACTGCCTCCTATGTACAAGAATATAACTACTATAATACTGCTCCTATATACAAGAATATAACTACTATAATACTGCTCCTATATACAAGAATATAACTACTATAATACTGCTCCTATATACAAGAATATAACTATTATAATACTGCTCCTATATACAAGAATATAACTATTATAATTCTGCTCCTATGTACAATAATATAACTATTATAATACTGCTCCTATATACAAGAATATAATTACTATAATACTGCTCCTATGTACAAGAATATAACTACTATAATACTGCCTCCTATGTACAAGAATATAACTACTATAATACTACTCCTAGATACAATAATATAACTACTATAATACTGCCTCTTATGTACAAGAATATAACTACAATAATACTGTCTCCTATATACAAGAATATAACTACTCTAATACTGCTCCTATGTTCAAGAATATAACTACTATGATATTGCCCCCTATATACGAGAATATAACTACTATAATACTGCTCCTATATACAAGAATATAACTACTATGATACTGCCCCCTATATACGAGAATATAACTACTATAATTCTGCTCCTATATACAAGAATATAACTACTATAATACTGCTCCTATAAACAAGAATATAACTACTATAATACTGCCCCCTATATATATGAGAATATAACTACTATGATACTGCTCCTATATACAAGAATATATCTACTATAATGCTGCCTCCTATGTACAAGAATGTAATTACTATGATACTGCCTCCTATATACAAGAATATAACTCCTATAGTACTGCTCATATATATAAAAATATAACTACTATAATACTGCCTCCTATGTACAAGACTATAACTACTATAATACTGCTCCTATATACAAGAATATAAATGCTATAATACTGCTCCTATATAAAGGAATATAACTACTATAATTCTGCCCCCTATGTACAAGAATATAACTACTTTAATACTGCCTCCTTTATACAAGACTATAACTACTATAATGCTGCCTCTATATGCAAGGAAATAATTACTATAATACTGCTCCTATGTACAAGAATATAACTACTATAATACTGCCTCATTTATGCAAGAATATAACTACTATAATACTGCTCCTATATACAAGAATATAACTACTATAATACTGCTGCTATATACAAGAATATAACTACTATAGTACTGATGCTATATATAAGAATATAACTACTATAATACTGCTCCTATATACAAGAATATAACTACTATAATACTGCTCCTATGTACAAGAATATAATTGCTTAAATACTGTTCCAATGTACAAGAATATAACTACTATAATACTTCTCCTATGTACAAGAATTAAACTCCTATAATACTGCTCCTATATACAAGAATATAACCACTATAATACTGCTCATGTATACAAGAATATAACTACTATAATACTTCTCATATGTACAAGAATTAAAGTACTATAATACTGCCTCTTATGCACAAGAATATAACTACTATCAAAAACTGCCCTCTATGTACAAGAATATAACATTTATAATACTGCCTCCTATGTACAAGATAACAACTACTATAATAGTGTTCCTATGTACAAGAATATGACTCCTATAATACTGCTCCTATGTACAAGAATATAACTACTATAATACTGGTTCCTATATACAAGAATATAACTACTATAATACTGCTCCTATGTACAAGAATATAACTACTATAATACTGCTCCTATATACAAGAATATAACTACTATAATACTGCTCCTATATACAAGAATATAACTCCTATAATACTGCTCCTATATACAAGAATATAACTACTATAATACTGCCTCCTATATACAAGAATATAAATACTATAATACTGCTCCTATATACAAGAATATAACTACTATAATACTGCTCCTATATACAAGAATATAACAACTATAATACTGCCTCCTATATACAAGAATTTAACTACTATAATACTGCCTCCTATATACAAGAATGTAACTACTATAATACTATTATACAGTACTTAGGATCTTTAGTGTTTAAAAAAAAGAAAAAGAAAAAATAGTATGCTTTTTCTCAAGAAATCCCATACAACAGGTGAACATTCATTGAAGAAACAATAGTAAGTCACATGATCACAGGTAGCGTCGGTTCTCCTTCAGGTGTGTAATACCTGTCAGATATTTGACGGTAACACCTGACATGTCTATCACTGCCCACAGAAGCTCCGCACACAAGTTAGTCTACCACCAGGTAATCCAGGCCCGGGGCTCATTGTAAAGATTGTGATCAGATTTGCTCAGTGAGCCATAACTACGCCAGTCAGGGCTGAGCCAACAACTCCCCGAAATAAAAATAAATACTCTGCCGCTACAGCTGTGCTTCACCGCTCCTGACTGTGCGGTATATAGGGGATGGTATCAGATTGTGTGTGCAACGTAAATGTAATGTTTGATGGCTTAGACCACATAGAGATTTCAAAGCTAAAAAATGTCATGTCATATTATTTCGTCGTGCAGCAGTTTGTGCTCCAGAGCTGCACATCTTAGTGTACCATAACTATTAAGGTACAGTGACCCCCCGACCTACGGTGGCCCCGAAATATGATCATTTCAACATGCGATGGCCTCTCAGAGGCCATCGCATGTTGAATGCAGCATCAACATACGATGCTTTTCTATGTCGGGGCCATCGCATAAATGGCTATCCGGCAGCGCTTACTGCTTCAGCTGCCATCGGATAGCCGTTTTACGGTGCCCTGTGTGGTCCGCTGAAGATCACTTACCTGTCCTCGGGGCTCTGGCGCGTCCTCTTCAGGATCCCCTGCATCGTCGGCGCTCTCCATCGCCGTCATCACGTCGCTGCGCACGCCGTCCCGTCATCCAATAGGAGCGACGTGCGTAGCGACGTGATGGCGGCGACAGAGAGCGCGGATGCCGGGGGAAGCAGAGGCCTTGCCGGAGCGTCGGGGACACCTCAGGGACGCGGCGACAGCGATGGAGGTTGACATCCAGGGCAGCGGTGACGAGCAGTGACGGTCCAGAGAGGCGGGGACAAATGAGTATAACCTCCTCTAATAGTGGTCTACAACCTGCGGACCTCCAGATGTTGCAAAACTACAACACCCAGCATGCCCGGACAGCCGTTGGCTGTCCGGGCATGCTGGGTGTTGTAGTTTTGCAACATCTGGAGGTCCGCAGGTTGTAGACCACTTTCCTATACTTTACATGCGATGGTTTCAACAAACGATGGTCCGTTTGGAACGGATTACCATCGTATGTTGAGGGAACACTGTATACTAAGATGTGCAGCTCTGGAGCACAAACTGCTGCACAATGTATTCATACATATTCAATATTCTACGCAAATTTGATGCGCAGGATTTTCTGCTGCAGATTTCAATGTAAACTAAATGACTGAATGCAGCTTCAAATCTTGCGCAGGATACTGTACATGTAAATAGACCCTTAAACAGAAAGTTGAAGTTAAAGGGGTACTCCGCCCCTAGGCATCTTATTCCCACATACAAAGGGGGTACCACCGCTGGAAACCCCGGCAATCTTGGCTGCGGCACCCAAGACATCCGGTGCAGGGAGCAAACTTCACACCGTACCGGATGACTGGCAGTGCGGGGTGGAGTCTTGGAGGCCATCATGCCCCCTCCCTTAGACTTGCATTGGGGGGCATGGCTCTGATGCCACGAGCGGGGCTCCGGCGCTGCACCTGATGCTCTAAACGAATTCCCAGTGCAGCAGGAAGATCACGGGGGTCCCCAGTGGCAGGACCCCCGCGATTAGACATCTTATCCCCTATCCTATGGATAGGGGATAAGATGTATAGGGGTGGAATACCCCTTAAAAGACACCTGTCTAGAAGCTCCTTGGTCTTCAAAGCCATTAACAGGGTCCCCCAACTTCCATGTGCTATTGGTAATACTGTTGTCTACTTATGGAGAAGTGGAGCATTTGGGTCCCCTCAGGTACCAGGTCTCAGGTGCAACTGCTACCTCTACACCCCCTATAGTTATTCCCTCATCACTAGTCATGGTGCCAAGTCTTCCCTGGTTTATTCTCCCGTTCCTTCTGGATCCCATCGAGGTGACAGTACAATAAGTACTAGGAATTTTGGCAAGAATATCACAATAATTCTCTGCTTCATTTGGTTATTATGCAAAGGGATGACCCTTTCTTAAAGAAACAGACAAATAATGTCCACATTTTCTTCAATACCTATATGTAGAAGCATGGCAAGTTCTCCTCTGAATCATCCAGAGGGTCATTGGAAAACTTCAGATGGGCCTGTAGATGGATTTTGGTCCTTTACAGAGTGTGTTACCAATTTGTTTTCTTGGTGACTATGGTCCCAGCGGCCTTGAGATTGTTGACAAGATCCTTCCGTGTAGTTTTGGGCCGATTCCTCACCATTTTCATGATTGAAACTTCACGAGGTGAGATCTTACATGAAGCCCCCGACCGAGGGAGATTGATAGTTATTTTGTGTGTCTTCCATTTGTGAATAATCGTATCGACTGTTGTAAACTTCTCACCAAGCTACTTTACGATGGTCTTGTAGCCCATTCCATCCTTGTGTAGGTCAACAATCTTTTCACTGACATCCTTGGACAGCTCTTTGGTTTTGGCCATGGTGGAGAGTTTGGACTCTGATTGATGGCTTCTGTGGACAGGTGTCTTTCATAACAATCTGAGATTAGGAGTGTTCCCTTTAAGAGAGTGCTCCTAATCTCATCTCCTTGGCCTGTACAAGAGACTTGCTGATTTGTTGGTTCAAGATGTTGTGACCTCTATGCCAAGAAAAAGGAGGAATATATTTAAAGGAGTTGTTTCTTAAAGGGAACCTGTGTCCATAAAAATGGTAATCAGTCTCTCGGCATCATGGTTTGCCAAGCAGATTGATAAATTCAGTATAACATGTAACTTATTGAACACAATATTTGCTACTGATTAGGACCGCCCACTGGACTCGAATGCCCAGAGATTTCAATCAATAAGTATCAGGTTTTTTTGAAAATTTCCCCCGCAAATTACTTATCAATCTTCTCAGCTCCACTTGTTCTATAATCTAGTCATGGCTGATCATGTAGGTTACCTTTAAAGGGGTATTCCAGCCATAGACATCTTATCCCCTATCCAAAGCATAGGGGATAAGATGTCTGATCGCAGTGGGGCCCGCCGCCGGCGGGCCCCCTGCGATCAGACATCTTACCCCTATTCTTTGGATAGGAGATAAGATGTCTATGGCCGGAATACCCTTTGACCCCTTAGCTCGAGGCTAAAGCGATCAGGATACAGATTTGCCGTAAGTCCTATAAACCTGCACGGGGCTTCAACCTGTATTTTGACCGGTCAAGTCTCTAGCTAGGAAGTTGCCGGGAGACTTAAACAGGTATCCTGCCGCCAGACCAACATCAGAGTTACGCTTTAACTCTGTGTAGTCCTTGGACAAAAAAAATAATAGTAAAATAAATAAATAAACGTTATTATTTGTAATGACTTTATAAAGCTTATAAAAAAAGTTATTAAATCTATACCAATACTAAAAAAATAAGTAAATAAATAAAAAAATTAATAAATGAATAAATAAACTTTATTATTTGTAATGACTTTATAAAGCTAAGAAAAAGTGATGAAATGTATACACATAGTAAAAAAGTAAAAATAAATAAATGAATAAAATAAATAAATAAATAAACAAATTCAAGCCATTAATACAGATTTGCCGTAAGTCCTATAAACCTGCACGGGGCTTCAACCTGTATTTTGACCGGTCAATTCTCTAGCTAGGAAGTTGTCGGGAGACTTAAACAGGTATCCTGCCGCCAGACCAACATCAGAGTTACGCTTTAACTTTGTGTAGTCCTTGGACAAATAAATAAATAAATAAATAAACTTTATTATTTGTAATGACTTTATAAAGCTTATAAAAAAAAAGTAATTAAATCTATACCAATACTAAAAAAATAAGTTAAAAAAATAAAAAATTAATAAATGAATAAATAAACTTTCTGATTTGTAATGACTTTATGAAGCTAATAAAAAGTGATTAAATGTATACACATAGTAAAAAAATAAAAATAAATAAATGAATAAAATAAATAAATAAATAAATAAATAAACAAATTCAAGCCATTAAAAGTTTATCAATTGAAATGAAGGCCTGGAGGGCTCAAACATTAGTCATATTTATAGAAAGCTCTTGGCTCATTCCCCTAATATGATCTAAGTAACATGTTAAGGCGGCCGTGCCGGGCTCGAACGCTTTATACCGGGCTGGAGCCTCTGCTTACTGTCAATGTCTTTGTGCTGTGACACATACTCGGCAGTGATTAGATTAACGCTGGCAAAGCCAATATGATCCTCGGCGCAGATTACCACTGTCAAACACAGTAATTACATTTATTCATTCCCATTTAGCTGAGTTTTTACAAGCAGAGCAAGGGGCCAAATAAGCAATAAACACAGACGCGAGAAATTAAAATGCTGATCTGTTTGCCGTGAAAACAATCAAATAATCATCTCTGGTTCCTCGGCTCATTCATCATCGGAGATGGCCGCGCACTGATGATATGAGCGCTCCCATCCTAATGCTATTACGTGTAAATCACTAACGCAAAATTACTCAGGCCCCATGCAATTTTACTAATAAATTTGGTAATTTCCCTAGTTTTG
The DNA here is from genome assembly GCF_029499605.1 of Hyla sarda. Classification (NCBI taxonomy): domain Eukaryota; kingdom Metazoa; phylum Chordata; class Amphibia; order Anura; family Hylidae; genus Hyla; species Hyla sarda. Next base: position 32,003,024 of record NC_079191.1, on the reverse strand, counting down.
GCCATAACGATAACCTGGGTGAATTGCTGACTGTGCTTTATATATAATGTTTTCTTTTAATAATTTCATTGATTTATTTATGTTTTTTATTTTCTATTTTAAATGCTGGGTTCTCACCTGCGTTGGTTTGACGGACACGGTTTGGCTAATACATTTTTTAATTTCCTGGTGTTTTAGAAAAGCTGTAATGGTATCAGAATGACTGTACTTTATGTAATATTTTTTTTTTTTTTAATTCTTTTATTTGTTTATGCTTTATTTTTTGCTATTCGGTTGTCACCAGCATTGGTTGGATGGATCCAATTTAACTACTACAGTTGTTTATTTTCCCTGCTTTTTATTAAGACCGTAACATTGCCTGATTAATTTCTTTCTAAACTTTACTTAAAATGTTGTTTTGTTTTTTCAAATTATTATTTTCTTTATTAGTTATTTTAAATGTTTGCATTTGGGTTGGTTCTCACCTGCACTGGCTTGACGAATGCTCATTTATAATAAATTTGTTAATTTCCTGAAATTTTTATAAAATCTGTAATTATACCTGAATAAAATACCAAATGTACTTGTGATTTTATTTTATTAGTATTTATTGTAAACGATTTTAAATGTATTTTTTTTATTTAGTTATTTATTTTTCATATATATATATATATATATATATATATATATATATATATATATATATATATTTTTTTTTTTTTCTCCTGAGCTCAATTCACACCAGTGTTAGTGCTATGTTCACAAACCGTTTCTTTTGAGCTTTATTTCGGACATATTTCTGACTCAAGTTTAACATTTAGGCACACATTTTTCTTATGTAAAACTGATCCAACAAATAGATGTTGCAAACTTCAACTAGACAATCTATGAGCCTGAGTCACTATGATAAATGTATTTATTTATTATTCTGTTTAAAGGGGTACTCCGGTGGAATTTTTTTTTTAATCATTACTTCTATTAAAAAAATCTTAATCCTTCCAGTACTTATTAGCTGCTGAATACTACAGAGGAAATTCTTTTCTTTTTTGAACACAGTGCTCTCTGCTGACATCATGACCACAGTGCTCTCTGCTGACATCTTTAGGAACTGTCCAGAGCAGCATATGTTTTCTCTGGGTATTTTCTCCTACTCTGGACAGTTCTTAAAATGGACAGAGGTGTCAGCAGAGAGCACTGTGGTCATGATGTCAGCAGAGAGCTCTGTGTTCCAAAAAGAAAATAATTTCCTTTGTAGTATTCAGCAGCTAATAAGTACTGGAAGGATTAAGAATTTTTAATAGAAGTCATTTACAAATCTGTTTAACTTTCTGGCACCAGTTGGTTAAAAAAAAAAAAAAGGTTCTCCACCGGAGTACCCCTTTAACGATGCAGGACGTATATTTACGTCCTGCGCCGACTCCCGTGATATGAAGCGGGGTCGCGCTGCGACCCCGCATCACATCACGTCGGTCCCGGCGCTCATCAACGGCCGGGACCCGCGGCTAATACCACACATTGCCGATCGCGGCAATGTGCGGTATTAACCCTTTAGAAGCGGCGGTCAAAGCTGACCACCGCTTCTAAAGCGAAAGTGAAAGTGTCCCGGCTAGTGACATCCGGTGAAATCGCGGCGTCCCGCACAGCTTACAGGACACCGGGAGGGCCCTTACCTGCCTCCTCGGTGTCCGATCGACGAATGACTGCTCCGTGCCTGAGATCCAGGCAGGAGCAGTCAAGCGCCGATAACACTGATCACAGGCGTATTAATACACGCCTGTGATCTGTGTAAAAGATCAGTGTGTGCAGTGTTATAGGTCCCTATGGGAGCTATAACACTGCAAAAAAAAGAGTAAAAAAAAAGTGTTAATAAAGGTCATTTAACCCCTTCCCTAAGAAAAGTTTGAATCTCCCCCCTTTTACCATAAAAAAAATAAAACAGTGTAAATAAAAAATAAACATGTGGTATCGCCGAGTGCGTAAATGTCCGAACTATAACAATATATCATTAATTAAACCGCACGGTCAATGGCGTACGCGCAAAAAAATTCCAAAGTCCAAAAAGGTATATTTTGGTCACTTTTCATACCATTAAAAAATTTATAAAAAGTGATCAAAAAGTCCGATCAAAACAAAAATCATACTGTTAAAAACTTCAGATCACAGCGCAAAAAAGGAGTCCTCATACCGCCCTGTATGTGGAAAAATAAAAAAGTTATAGGGGTCAGAAGATGAAATTTTACTTACAAAAATTTACTACAAAATGTACTACAAAATTAAACCTATATAAGTAGGGGATCATTTTAACCGTATGGACCTAAAGAATGATGATAAGGTGTCATTTTTACCGAAATATGCATTGCATAGAAACTAAAGCCCCCAAAATTTACAAAATGACGTTTTTTCTTCGATTTTGTCGCACAATAATTTTTTTTCCCGATTCGCCATGAACGTTTGGGTAAAATGACTAATTTCACTGCAAAGTAGAATTAGTGACGCAAAAAATAAGCCATAATATGGATTTTTAGGTGGAAAATTGAAAGGGTTATGATTTTTAAAAGGTAAGGAGGAAAAAACGAAAGTGCAAAAACGGAAAAACCCTGAGTCCTTAAGGGGTTAAGTGTCACCTGGGCTTGGTACAAACCAGCAATGTTTTGACAGATTTTTTCATACAGCACTAAATGGCTAGTGCTCAGAGGAGAAGAATGGGGAGGGCCCGGGCCCCGGGATGTCCTAAGGATTTCTGATAGGGACAGCAAATTGTGAAAGATACACTCATCCAAGCTCTGACTCCACCCTACCTGGTGCCCACTCTCTGCCCCCTGCCTTCTGACTGCAGTGTCATTACATGTAGACAGAGAGGAGCAGGGGCCGGGCACACACGTTACAGACAGTAGTGTATGCTCATGGTCCTTCATTTGGACTTGAACTGGACACCACCCAAGTAGGGTGGTTGAGTGATTGTGGGTGCTAAGGAGGGGGGCACAGTCTGGATGGATGGGGAACATGCACACAGTGAAGATGGATGGGGGACATGGTTAGGAGGGGGGACATAGTATGGATGGATGGGGGGACATGGTGAGGGGATCACAGTGACAATGGATAAGGACATGATTAGGAGGGGACACAATGAAGATGATGGTGGACATGTTAGGAGGGAGGACATGGGGACTGAAAGGGGGCACAGTAACGATGAATGAGAGACATGGTTGGGAGCAAGGACACTGGATGGATGGGGACATGCTGATAAGGGGGGACATGGTATGGACACATGGCAACATGGTGGGGGGGAACATACAGTGAAGATGGATGGGGGACATAGCTGGAGGGGGGACACGGTATGGATGCAGAGGGGTATGCTGAGAAGGGGAACATGATATGGATTGATGGCGACATGGGAGGGGGGACACAGTGAAGACAAATGAAGGACATGATTAGGAAGGGGGACATGGATGGGAGGGGCCGGGCACACAAGTTACAGACGGAGGAGAAGCTCCCTGCCCCTCTTTCTCTAGTGTATGCTCATGGTGCTTCATTTGGACTTGAACTGGACACCAGCCAAGTAGGGCAGTTGAGTGGTTGTGGGTGCTAAGGAGGGGGGCACAGTCTGGATGGATGGGGAACATGCTGGGAGGGGCACACAGTGAAGATGGATGGGGGACATGGCTGGAGGGGGGGCACTGTCTGGACGAATAGGGGTATGCTGAGAAGGGGAACCTGATATGGATCGATGGCAACATGTGAGGGGGGGACATGGATGGGATGGCTGGGTGGGAATATGCTGAGGAGGAGTGAAACGGTATGAATGGATGGGGACATGGCGGGGGGGGGGACACAGTGAAGATGAATGAGGGACATGGTTAGTAGGGGGAGCACGGTATGGATGGATGGGAATATGCTGAGATGGGGAACATGATATGGATTGATGGTGACATGGTGAGGGGGGACACAGTGAAAATGGATGGGGGGCATGGTTAGGAAGGGGGACACTGAATGGATGTGCTGAGGAAGGAGGGGACACTGTGTGTAGAGATGGATAAAAGTTTTAAAATATGTACAGTCAGATTGTTATTTTGTTGTATTTGTGTGTATGTGGCATTAGGTTGTTGGTCGACCTCTTCCCTGAGACAGGAAACATCTGTGCCTGTGGGAGATGCCACTACTGTTGTAATTCATGTTTGAAAAATGTATAACCTGGACTGATGGCATTTTTGGGACTTTTCAGGTTTTTGGTTACTCCATCGTTTACTGTGACCTATTTGGGGTAAGGCTTTGCCTACACAGTGAATAAGATTGCTTGGTAGGAATAAAAAAATAAATAAAAAAAAACTCTCCTACATTAATGTTTTACAATATTTTTTTGCAAATTGTGTCCTATCTACATGTCTTGCTCAGGATAATACTTAATGGAGTGAGCAGATTCTTAGACCTGAACATTACAAGTTGTTGTTTTTGTGATTTTTCTTGTTGTTGCATGTGGAGGTTTTATATTAACAAATTCCGGAGTGTATTATAATTCTGTCAGAATTCTGTGCGGAATTTCCCAATATCCTGTAAGTTACAGATGCGCACATTGGCATGAAGATACATTCTTATACAGGGGAGCCTGACAGATTATCTTGTGTCAGAGAAAAGTCAATATTTCTTATGGTTTTTTGCCGCTTGATTCAATTTAACATTGAAGAATTGGTGAAAGAATATCTTATCATGTATTGTGTATAGTGATTGCTGTAAAATATATATATATATATATATATATATATATATATATATATATGTTGCTTATTAGTTATGTTCTCCAGTCATCACATTTTTTCTTGCTTAATAGCAGGTGAATTGAGTTCTATATCACAAAAGCAGATCTCTGTCCAGTATAAAGACTACCCCTGATTTTAGCCATCTACCCTCTATAAAGCTCAGTCCTGGATTCAGGGCGCCCCCAATATAAATACCACCCATGGATTTCACTTTTTTTTCCCCCTAAAGCATACCTGTCATATGGCAGTAAAAAAATAATGCTCATATATGTTAAGCACTGGGTCATGCAGATGCTGAAAGGGATACTCCACCCCTAGACATAAGCCTCTGGCGCTGCACCCGACACTCTCAACGAACGCCAGGTGCAGCAGGGAGATCGCAGGGGTCCCCAGCGGCGGGATCAGACATCTTATCCCCCATCCTTTGGATAGGGGATAAGATGTCTGGGGGCGGAGTAACCCTTTAAGACTGGGTTTACATATGTCTGGCGTCTGGCTCAGTAAACTCGCCGCTCCCAGCCTAAACTCACCGCAACTGATGCCACAACTGATGACAAAGGTGCGTCAATTGTCATCAGGTGTTTAGGATCCGGCGTTTTTTAATTGTGGATGCCAGACAGGGGAACACAGCAAGATGCGTTTCCCTGTCTGGCGCCCAAGTGGCATGTTTCACCGTCCAACTTGAGACGCCGGAATGAATGTAACATGTGCCATTCAAATAATTGGGATCAATTCTACAATTACCTTCCGGTGCTTTTTCTACAGTGTCAGAGGTAAATGCTTCTGAGCGACGTGCATGTGTGAAAGGGGTCTTACATGTCTTTTTTATGTGTCTAGCTTCTGTATTTGGCTAACAAATTCCTCCAATCTGCTGCTCACTCATTCTGACATCATTCTGAAAGGGGCGTGTCCGATGCCAGCACTGAGCCTGCCCTTACTCACCATGCATTCACTTTCTTCCTGAGCCTGCTGTGCTGTTTTATATGGTTCCATTCTCCATTTCTGAAACTTATGTACCATGTTTCATCTCATACCTTCAACCATAGCAAGCAGGAACTCTTTTCCTTACAGTATTTCTTCTGTGGGCCCAAACCAGACTGGCAAGTCTTCACTCCATACACATCAATGAGACCATGGCCCCATGACCCTGTCTAGTTCCCCAGTTGTCTTCCCTTTGGCCACTTTTACAAGGTGCCAACTAATACACACTGGGAACACCTCATCAGACCGGCCATCATAGAGATGACCTGACCCAGTTGTCCAGCCATCAAAATTTGGTCCCCGTCATGGTCACTCATATCCTTACGCTTTCCCGTTTTTCCTGCTTCCAGCACATGAACTTTAAGGGTGTGTTCACACGCTCTTTGTTTTTGCGGGTTTTCCGCAGCATATTAGAAAGGGGCGGGCTCTTCTCGGCTGTCCATAGCAGATTGTCCGCAGCGGAATTTATGCTGCGGAAAATCCGCCGCAAGCCCAATTGAAGTCAGTGGGGACTACGGCGGATTTTCCGCAGCGTAAATTCCGCTGCGGACAATCTGCTATGGACAGCCGAGAAGAGCCCGCCCCTTTCAAATATGCTGCGGAAAACCTGCAAAAACAAAGAGCGTGTGAACGCACCCTAAGAATTGGCATGTTGCCTAATATATACCACCCATCTGGAGGGTGCCATTTTAATTCAAAATGAAAGAAGGAATCTGATTGGTTGCTATGGGCAATAGGGCATCTTTTCCTCTGCACAGGTTTTGATTAATTTCCCCCATGAAGCCCAAAGCAGCGGGAGCGACCTTTTAGAGAACTTACATGCAGCCTACTGAGCAAGCAGAGCTGCAGTATAAAGCTTAGGAGAAGGGCAGATTGGCAGTATGGACCTTTAATGCAGTGTTTCTCAACCTGTTTGCCTCCAGCTATTGGAAAACTACAACTCCCGGCATGCTCGGACAGCCAACGGCTGTCCGAGCATGTTGGGAGTTGTAGTTTTCCAACAGCTGGTGGAACCCTGGTTGGGAAATACTGTCCCAATGAGATTGGAGGTGGACTTCAGAATACGTCAACACCCATTAAAAGTAAATAACACGTAGACCCAATGTATATACTTTTGCATAACCGTACGTGACCCTAAAAACAAGTCAGAGATAACCCCCCCAGTAACACTGCGCCTTTCCTCTTCTCTATTAAGTCACTGATCTGGTTTCTTCAGGGCTTGACGCACGATATCAAAGATGTTTTCTCTCAATAAACATTGACATAAGTGTAACAAACAGATATAGATAAGGAGCCCATGAAGAGTATTATAGGAGACAGTATCAGCGATATGCTTTATATTATCCTCCGCAGGCCGGTCCCTACAGGCCGCTAATAGGCGAATGGTTCCTCTATCCTCTATCATGTTTACTTAACCGTTACATTACGAGGATACCGTCATGTCTCACATATAGTAAACAGGTCTTAGAATATACGTAATAGACCAAAAAGCACAACAAAGTCTATCATATGGAGAGAATTGTCCTCAAGATAGGGGGCAAGATAGTTGTCCATGTGGTCATTGATGTGTTAGAGAAGCAATGGCCGGTGTAAGGACAGGGGATTACGAGTTAAATGGGCAATCTCATTAAAAGTAATCTTTGCTATTGCACTCCTTATGGTAAATAAAAAAATCTTTCTAATGTACTTTGTTTTAAAAAAAATTAAGTTTTCTATGTTTTGTGTTTAAAAAAGCTGCCACTAGGTGTCTCCCTACTTGTCCAGAGCACATTTTCCCCCAACTCTTGCACAAACTTTGGACTCCTGCTGTCCTGGCAGAAGTCCAAAATCAGGAAATGCTGAGGGGGGGGGGGGGTGTTCAGCCTTAGCCAATCATAGCTCATCTCCCACTGAACTGCTCTGGGCTGTGTGTAGCAGAGTGAAGGAGGAAGTTCTCCCCTGTATGGCTTCAGATGATGTCACGCCTACTGGGGAACGCCCCTTCCCAGTCTGTGAATCTGACTGAGCAGAAAATATAGAGCTGGGGGTGGTTTATCATGATGGGGGCAGTGACCTGGGAGGATTATAACATTTAACAAGATCAAGACAGGTACTCTTTAGAGGTTCAAAAGTAGGAAAGTAAAACACAATAGACTTGGTCCTCACAAGCAGGTAGAACGCCCAAAACACTGGACTTGATGGATGGTTGGTTGACATCTCATGTTGTGTTTCCACCCTGTCTCATGGTGAAGAAAGCCCTCACCCACTCACTGGTCCCTTACAGTACCGGTGACCACTCCTAGGCGAAGCACCTGGGGTCCTTCTGTGGTATCTCAGAACCAATGGCTGTCCTGTGGCTTCGGACTACTTTGGGCAGCTTGGCAGTGCAGATGTTGGGCCCACTAACAGACTTCTAATTATATTATTTATGTTTGCACTTTGTTGAGAGATTAATATATATTTTTAGCAATTATTTTGTTATTGTTATGCATCTGTATGTTAAATGTGTTACTGTACCCTTTAGAGAGAGCAGTGGACCCCATGTTACCCTGCCTGCCAATGGGAATCCCTAGATTCTCACCCATATAGTGTAGTGGGGGAGGAGTTTCCCCAGTGTAAGCTGAGCCATAGTGTGATAAAGGTGTGAGGTGTGTTGTGTGCTCTAAGGGAAGGCCTGGCTCAAATCTGCTTAATCCGGTCATTCTTCAAGGATCTCCCGTATGGTGGAAGTTCATGCCCCGCTGGAGAAGGCTACAATACCTTGACAGAACCCTGCCTAACAGGAATCATCTAACCGGCTTTCAAGTCAGTATTGATTCCTTTGGTGAAAGCACCACAAGTCCCAGCAAAGCAACAGGGCTTCCAAGGGGTTATGCTGCATCCTCTCACCCACAATTAACTGTCTGTGTCAAACCATCTGCATCCTGCTCAGGAAAGACAGTTATCCGTAACCTAACTTCGGTGTGTTCATTTACTCCCCATGTCTGGCCCAGGTGAAGCTGTCTCCAACCTCGGAACGTGTAACACCCTGTGGTACCACATTTATATGTCCTTACCAGAACAGCCACCCTCAGTCTCTCTTTGGGGACCTCTCCTGACTGAAGAATCTGTGGTCTCCACTCTCCCTTTTTGCCTGGCTGGGGCTGACACAGATGTTCTAATCCTGGTCCTTGGCAACTACACCGGCCTACATCCCACCCACCCTGCGCCTATCCTGCTCCTATCCTGCTCCTTGTAGTAACTGTGGACAATGAACTGTTCTAGGTGAATCCAAAGTCTCTGTATGCTCCCCAAATGTCTTGGCATGAGTATGTTCAATCTATAAATATATATACAAAACTTTCCGTGTGTATGTATGTGTGTATATGTTTGTTTCAGCATCACTTTCAAACAGCTGGAGATATTTTGATGACATTTGGTAGACATGTTACTTATATGTCCCCTAAAAATAGAGGTTTGTTTAATGAAAGGAGATCTATAGTGTACATTTTTTATAATCCCCTGTGCCCGTGTTGCAAAAAGCTACAAAACAAACTTTACCTCACCCTCCGACGTTCCCCCGCAATGCAATAGTTTGCCCCAACTTTGCAGTCTCTTTCAATGTTGGTCAAAATTGTAGTTAAAGGGGTATTCCAGGCCCAAAATTTTTTTTATATATCAACTGGCTCCGGAAAGTTAAACAGATTTGGAAATTACTTCTATTAAAAAATCTTAATCCTTCCAATATTTATTAGCTTCTGAAGTTGAGTTGTTGTTTTCTGTCTAACTGCTCTCTGATGACTCACGTCCCGGGAGCTGTGCAGCTCCTATGGGGATATTATCCCATCATGCACAGCTCCCGGGACGTGACATCATCATTGAGCAGTTAGACAGAAAACTTCAGAAGCTATTAACTATTGGAAGGATTAAGATTTTTTAATAGAAGTAATTTACAAATCTGTTTAACTTTCCGGAGCCAGTTGATATATATAAAAAAAGGTTTTGCCTGGAATATCCCTTTAACCCAGGAGAAACCAGAAAGTATTGCATATAGTGTTGAGCGTGAATATTCGAATAGCAAATTTCTTATAGAATATAGCGAAATATATATTCGTTATGCCGAATATTCGTTTTTTCTTTTTTCACAGTACACATCAATAATCATGTGCATGATTAAGGGGTTGTTCCCTGTAACGTAGTGCGGCAGGCTGGAGCTGAAGTATTCGTCATCTTACCTGTTTGGGATGTAAACCATCGTACCCCATGATATTTTTTTTGAATATGATTGAAAAAAAAAATATCTTATGTGACCAGAAAGAAATCATGCAAATAAACAAGAAATTAGAGATGAGCGAACTTACAGTAAATTTGATTCGTCACGAACTTCTCGGCTCGGCAGTTGATGACTTTTCCTGCATAAATTAGTTCAGCCTTCAGGAGCTTCGGTGGCTGGAAAAGGTGGATACAGTCCTAGGAAAGAGTCTCCTAGGACTGTATCCACCTTTTCCAGCCCATCGGAGCACCTGAAAGCTGAACTAATTTATGCAGGAAAACTCATTAACTGCCGAGCCGAGAAGTTCGTGACGAATCGAATTTACTGTAAGTTCGCTCATCTCTATAAGAAATCTGCAAGAAGACCTGACGGTGTGGTCATGAGTAATTTACTGAATGCATATTCATTCATGTAGATATGTGCTCGCCGCATGATATCCAGGTATATCTAACCAAGCTTGTATTAATGGTGAACAATAGCACCATTTACCTGTGATGGACTTGATACATGCCTAAAAATACATCTTATATACAAAAATATCCTGTTGCCATTAAAAGGGTACTCTCATAAAAAAAAAAATAATAATAATTATTAAATAAATTATGTAAAAAATATGTTTCTAATATATTTTATTAAAAAAAAAAAAATCATGTTATATGTGTTTTTTTTACATTTGTAAACCTGGCCACTAGGTGTCACCCTATATGGCTCAGGATTACTTCGCCATCCACCCCCCCCGCCCCCCCCAAGCCCCTCATGACATCACGGTCCATCCCCTTAATGCAAGTCTATGGCAGGGGGCGTGACGACCGCCACGCCCCCTTCCCATAGACTTGTATTGACGGGGGCGGACCGTGACATCACTAGGGGCGGAGCCGTGACATAACGATGCTCCGGCCCCTGTATTGCCCGTCATTACGTGCAGAGCGATCTCGCTCTGCGCAGTAATGATAGTAGGGTGCTGCAGCAGCGATCCCCGGGGTCCCCAGCAGCGGGACCCCGGCGATCTGACATCTTATCCCCTATCCTTTGGATAGGGGATAAGATGTCTAGGGGCGGAGTACCCCTTTAAATAACCCTAGATCTCCAAACTGTGGTTCTCAAGCTTATGCAAAACTACTACTCCTAGCCTGCCCAGACAGCCAACGGCTGTCTGGGCAGGCTAGGAGTTGTAGTTTTGCATCAGCGCGAGGTCTACAGTTTGAAGACCACGGCAATAGACCAACATTTTCCACGGAAACATATCCTTGAAGAAGGAGCTGAAGAGGCGTTTGATGGATGCAGATTTATCACCATAAATGGCTGACATTAAAATGCTATTAGGATACATTTCCATCAAATTAGTTTCCAGAATCTCTGGCGGGATCTTGCTGGGAGTTTTCGCGAGTGCTGTTGTCTAGTAATAAGACGCCCCCGGACGGTGGGGGTTGGGGGCAACTGTGCCGTCTTTATCATGTTCTAACAACCCCATAAAGATAACTTATGGTGAACATATGGGCCCTGGGTCACTCATTAGAGCCCTGATGAGGGCAATGAATTTGGTTCCGCTCCCAACAAATAAAAAAAGCAGCGAGGGGAGGTAAAATAATAAAGAAAAGCGTCAATACGAATCAGTAAAGACTCCTGATCACGACCGAGTCAATTATATCACTGGGAGATCAAACGCCGGACCCCTGTAGTATGTTAAATAGGACTAAATGAGGCCAAGCAGGCCAAATCGTGTTACAAATGCATCACCGTGGGCAGCTGGGACAGATAACCATTGATGTCATTGATAAAGGGAAGGCTTTATTAGAAAAGCTTGAACGTAGCCCCGAGGCAAGCTGCTGGCGATGGGACAAAAGGCTCCGCAGAAAGGACACAGGCGACCCGGGCTGCAGAGCCGAGACAAGGAAATGAGAATATCCATCCGATGTCTGCTCCGGGGAGACAGTCAAATGCTGGAATTAAGACGGCTGCTTAACCCCCTCATAGCCTGGGGCGCTGTAACTGTCCACTCACCCCGCAGCGAATGGAGGAAGTGTTCGTGTTAGAGGCCTTTTGTTAGAATCTTTTCTTTTGTTTGTTTATTTAGTTAGTTATTTTATTTATTCATTTATTTATGTCTTTTTTTATTTATTTATTTGTTTGTGTGTTTATTTATTAACTTTTTTATTTATTTATTTATTCATTTTATTTATTTAGACATTTTTTATTTATGTATTTTATTTATATATTTTATTTTATTTCTTTGCTCATTTTTTATGTACCGTATTTTTCGCCCTATAGGACGAATGTGCATAAGATGCACCCAATTTATAGGTGCAAAATCTAAAAAAAATTAAGATTTTGAACCCAATAGTGGTCTTCAACCTGCGGACCTCCAGATGTTGCAAAACTACAACTCCCAGCATGCCCGGACAGCCGTTGGCTGTCCGGGCATGCTGGGAGTTGTAGTTTTGCAACATCTGGAGGTCCGCAGATTGAAGACCACTGCATAGGAGGTAATACTCACGTGTCCCCGCCGCTCCGGACCCGTCACCGCTGCCCTGGATGTCGCTCCATCGCTGTCGCCGTGTCCCCGTCGCTCCGGAACGTCTCTGCTGCCGGCCGGGTATCCTCGTTCTCCGTCGCCGCCATCACGTCGTTACGCATGCCGACGCACGTACGCGACGACGTGATGACGAGGAAGGAGAGCGCCGGCCATACAGGGGATCCCTGAACGGAGAAGACACCGAGGAGGCAGGTAAGGTCCCTCCCCGGTGTCCTGTAAGCACTAACCCGACTATTCAGTCGGGCTGTTCGGGACCGCCGCTGTGAAATCGCGGCGGTCCCGAACAGCCCGACTGAACAGCCGGGTTAGTGTCACTTTCCCTTCAGACGCGGCGGTCAGCTTTGATCGCTGCATCTGAAGGGTTAATACAGGGCATCACCGCGATCGGTGATGTCCTGTATTAGCCGTGGGTCCCGGCCGTTGATGGCCGCAGGGACCCCCGCGATAGGGGTGTATTCGCCGTATAAGACGCACCGACTTTTCCCCCCCCAGTTTTGGGGAAGAAAAAGTGCATCTTATACGGCGAAAAATACGGTATTTATTTTTATTTATGTATTTTATTTCTTTATTTACTTATTAATTTTGTTATTTATTTAGTAAGTTAGTTATGTTTATTTACGTATTTTTTATTTATTTACTTATTGTATTTATTAATTAATTAATTTCTTTATTTAGTTATGTTATTATTTTAAATTTTTTTTCATTATTAGGGCATGCCAGTTTCTATCTTGTTTTACTTTGTACGTCCTACTAGCTACTACCCAAAGCAAACCTTAGATCCTACAGCAAAAAAGGTAGACTTCATAACGACAATCTCAAACAGAGATCCAGTGGTCCCTCAACATACGATGGTAATCCGTTCCAGATGAACCATCGTTTGTTGAATCCATTGTATGCCCTGGATGTCACCCTCCATCGCTGCTGCCGCGTCCCCGTGATGTCCCCGACACTCCGGACGTCTCTGCTTCCCCGGGATCATCGCTCTCACGTGACGACGATGGAGAGCGCCGGTGACGCAGGGAATCCCAAAGAGGAGCTCCAAGGACAGGTGAGAGACCATCACCGGAGCACACAGGGCACCGTAAATGGCTATCCACCGGCAGCTGAAGCAGTCTGCGCTGCAGGATAGCCATTTATGCGATGGCCCCGACATACAAAAGCATCGTATGTTGATGCTGCCTTCAACATGGGATGGCCTCTGAGAGGCCATCGCATGTTGAAATTATTGTATGTCGGGACCATCGTAGGTCGCCGAAGTTGCGGGGTTACTGTATAGGGAGAAATGTATCATTGTTGTCTTTGCAAACTGAATTTTGAAATCATTTTTTTTTTTTTGCTTTAGTTTTGCTTACTATCGCAGGGAGTTTGATAAATTTGGCGCAGATAATCCAAAAAGCAATACATCACTTCAGAAGACCATTTTGCATTTTTCCTCTCCTCTGCAACTTTATGCACAAAAAACATAGTTGCAACTTTTTGTGAGACTTTTATGAAAAGTGTTCTCCAAAGGCCCAAAGGCAGTTTTGTGAGCCAGATCTGACCTGGCTTTGACTTGCGACATTTTGAAGGGGTTGGAGTCTCTTTTTTTTTTTCTTATGCGACATCGAAGTGGTTGTGAATTCATTTTATGAAGTGCCAAAGTGAAAACTGAAAGTTGCTTAGGTAAGGCTGTTTGCTACTTAAAAAAATAAATAAAATAAAAATAAAAGGCGACATTTTGTGCGCCCGGAGTAAGCAAACAAAGAAAAAAAAAAAAAAAAAAAGCTCTAAATACAATGAGAAATATCCCCCATAGATTTTATTAAATACATATAAACAATATATTATAAAACACATACTGTAAAAATTCACAGAAAAAAACCCAATGTTCTTTCTATGCAATATATGTGTTTTATAATGTATTGTTTTTGATTGTTTTTGTGTACTTAAAGGGGTAGTCCATGAAAAAAAAAACTTTTTTTTTATATCAACTGGCTCCAGAAAGTTAAACAGATTTGTAAATTACTTCTATTAAAAAATCTTAATCCTTCCAATAATTATCAGCTGCTGAAGTTGAGTTGTTCTTTTCTGTCTGGCAACAGTGCTCTCTGCTGACATCTCTGCTTGTCTCTGGAAGTGCACAGAGTAGAAGAGGTTTGCTATGGGGATTTGCTTCTACTCTGGACAGTTCCCGAGACACGTGTCATCAGAGAGGTTAGACAGAAAAGAAAAGCTCAACTTCAGCAGCTCATAAGTACTGAAAGGATTAAGATTTTTTAATAGAAGTGATTTAAAAATCTGTTTAACTTTCTGGAGCCAGTTAATATTTAAAAAAAAGTTTTTTCCTGGATAACCCCTTTAATAAAAAACTATAGGGAAGCTTTATTAAATCCTGTGTAGAGGAAGAGTGGTTCAGTTGCCCATAGCAACCAATCAGATCACTTCTTTCATTTTTTGGAGGCCTTTTTAAAAATAAAAGAAGCAATCTTATTGGTTGCTATGGGCAACTGCACCTCTCCGGTACTCCCGTGAACAACAAATGTTTTCAAATCAACAGATGCCAGATAGTTAAACAGATTTGTAAATTATTTCTATTAAAAAATCTTAATCCTTTCAGTACTTTTCAGATGCTGTATGCCACAGAGAAAGTTGTATTTCTTTCTGGAGTTCTTTTCAGTCTGACCACAATGCTCTCTGCTGACACCTCTGTCCATATCAGAAACTATACAGAGTACAAGCAATATTCATAGCAAACCTCTCCTGTTCAGGACAGTTCCTGATATGTACAGAGGTGTCAGCAGAGAGCACAGTGGTCAGACAGAAAAGAACTCCAGTAAGAAATAAAACTTCCTCTGTAGTATACAGTAGCTGAAGTACTGGAAGGATTAAGATTTTTTTAATAGAAGTAATATACAAATCTGTTTAAAGGGGTACTCCGGCGAAAACCTTTTTTCTTTTAAATCAACTGGTGCCAGAAAGTTAAACAGATTTGTAAATTACTTCTATTAAAAAATCTTAATTCTTCCTGTACTTATTAGCTGCTGAATACTACAGAGGAAATTATTTTCTTTTTGCAATTCTCTCTGATGACATCACGAGCGCAGTGCTCTTTGCTGATGTCATAATAATGATAATAATAACTCTATATTTATTGTTGTCCTTAGTGGGATTTGAACCCAAGGCCCTAGCTCAGCAAGGCCGCAGTGATAACCACTGAGCCACCATGCTGCCCTTAGCATACATCTGCTATGCACGGTTGCTAAAATGGACAGAGATGTCAGCAGAGAGCACTGTGGTCGTGATGCCATCAGTGTTCCAAAAAGAAAGGAATTTCCTCTCTAGCATACAGCAGCTAATAAGTACTGGAAGGATTAAGATTTTTCAACAGAAGTCATTTACAAATATGTTTAACTTTCTGGCACCAGTTGATTTAAAAGAAAAAAGGTTTTCACCGGAGTACACCTTTAACTTTCTGGCACCAGTTGATTTGGAAAAAAAAGTTTTCCACCGGAGTACCCCTTTAATTTTTAAATGGGTTATCCGGGTTTAGGAAAACATATTCATCCAGGAGCAACTCCTTTCTTGTCCTCAGGCGGTGTGTGCTATTGCAGCTCAGTTCCATTGAAGACATAGGAAATAAATTGAAATACCACACACAACCAGAAGACAGGTGTGGCGCTGTTTTTGGAAGAAGACAGCTTTTTTTTTTTCTAATTCTGGATAACCCTATTGAAACAATTAAAAATATGATTAAGGGTCTATTCACACGTACAGTATTCTGCGCAGATTTAATGCGCAGGATTTCAAGTCATTCAGTTTACATTGAAATCTGCAGCAGAAAATCCTGCACATCAAATCTGCGCAGAATACTGTACGTGTGAATAGAACCTAAAGGGGCATTACAGGATTTTTTCTTTTTTTTTTATCTGACTATGCTACAGGGGCTGTAAAGTTAGTTTAGTTCATAATATAGTGTCTGTACCTGTGTTTAATGGTGGTCTCGCAGCTCTTCTGTGCCCCAATTTTTGCCCCAATGTTTATTTTTAGCAGCATACAAAATGAGCATCGTCTCAGGTTTTCCCAGGTTGCAGTGTGGCCCAAAACATTACATCACTAGTCACATGATCAGAAAGAGCCTGTCTTTGCTTCAGTTGGTGAAGTTATCGCTTTGTGGGAGGGAGATCATTCTGCAAGGAAATGTAGTTCTGCAACAGCTGGAGGCCCCCTGGTTACAAAACACTGGTCTATTGCATGGAAGGGAACACAGGTATGTTTCAATGAGTGGGGTGGCTGATGTATGGGAGCGAGAAAAGTGACCTCACACATAGGCTGCATTCACACTTTGTTTTTACATTACGGGTGCCAGATCCAGCTGGGGGAGGGGCAGACCGGGCTCTCCTGTATCCCAGCGCTGAAATCCATTTACAGTGACCCCCCGACCTACGATGGCCCCGACACACGATCATTTCAGCATACGATGGCCTCTCAGAGGCCATCGCATGTTGAAGGCAGCATCAACATACAATGCTTTTGTATGTCGGGGCCATCGCATAAACGGCTATCCATCAGCGCAGACTCCTTCTGATGCCACCGGATAGCCGTTTACGGTGCCCCGTGTGGTCCGCTGACGATCACTTACCTGTCCTCGGGGCTCCAGCGCGTCCTCTTCGGGATCCCCTGCATCGTCGGCGCTCTCCATCGTCGTCATCACGACGCTGCACACGCCGTCCTGTCATCCAATAGGAGCGGCGTGCGTAGCGACGTGATGGCGGCGACGGAGAGCGAGGATGCCGGGGAAGCAGAGGCCTTGCCGGAGCGTCAGGGACACCCCGGGGACGCAGCGACAGTGATGGAAGGGGACATTCAGGGCAGCGGTGACGAGCGGTGAGGGTCCGGAGTGGCGGGGACAGGTGAGTACAACTTCCTCTAACAGTGGTCTTCAACCTGCGGACCTCCAGATGTTGCAAAACTACAACTCCCAGCATGCCCGGACAGCCGTTGGCTGTCCGGGCATGCTGGGTGTTGTAGTTTTGCAACATCTAGAGGTCCGCAGGTTGTAGACCACTGTCCTATACTTTACATTGCACGGATCCCTCAACATACGATGGTTTCAACAAACAATGGTCTATTGTTATATGTTGAGGGACCACTGTACTTTAATGAGCCGACCAGAGTGAAACGGTGACTCCGGTCGGTTCATTTTTGACCCGTATCCAGTTTTGTGATCGGACCTAAAACCGTAGTATACTATGGTTTTAGGTCTGGTCAGAAAACCGCGTAAGGGTAAAAAATGAGCTGACCGGAGTCACCGTTTGACTCCGGTCGGCTCATTAAAGTAAATGGATTTCAGCGTGGGTCCGGCTGGGCTACGGGAGAGCCCGGTTTTCCCCTCCCCAGCCGGATCCCATAATGTAAAAACGAAGTGTGAATGCAGCCTTACAAACAAGGGATCCTGGGCATTGTAGTTGGAGGGAGGAAATAGCCAGTTCACATAAAGCTAGCCACAGTGTTATGGTAATCTGACAACATAGCCATTTAGCCCCAAGACAAGCGCAGATCCTTCCTAAGCATGTCCATTACTGTCTGCCAGGTACGCACTAAAATCACCTTATGGTGGAGAACCCCTTTAAAAAGAGGTAAAAGGCCTTAAATCTGATATCCCATGGTAGAGCACTCTAAAGGAACGGGACAGCATGAGATAATTTGGAAAGGGTGAAGATGGAGAATGAAGAATTTGCATAAAAACTTAGGAAGGAAGTAAACAAAGACTAGAAGAAAGTCGTGGTGGGGACAGTATTGTATGGGAGAATATTCGTAGCAGCCACTATGCAAAAACATACACTCTATTGTCTAGTAGTGCTATGGCCTGGCAGCTTTCCCCCATCAAGATGCTAGAAGTTATCCAGGATTAGAAAACACATAGCTGCTGTATTTGAACAACAGCGCCACACCTGTCCCCAGGCTATG
The DNA here is from genome assembly GCF_029499605.1 of Hyla sarda. Taxonomy (NCBI): domain Eukaryota; kingdom Metazoa; phylum Chordata; class Amphibia; order Anura; family Hylidae; genus Hyla; species Hyla sarda. Next base: position 31,984,600 of record NC_079191.1, on the reverse strand, counting down.
TGCTGTATTACAACTCAAGCTCCATTCACTTCAATGTAACTGAGCTGCAATGCCACACAAGGGGGGACATGTATCAAAGATTTTACCCCTGTTTTGTGTGTATTTTTTTGCGCATAATTTGGCGCAAGCCCTTTTTTTGCGCATTTTTTTGTGTGCACGTTTTGGTAAAGCATGTTCTCCAGATGTGGTGATATGGGGTACCTTGGAGTGACATCTATAGTACACATGGATTTATTAACTGTGTACTTTTCCTTTACACCAAAAATTTTGCCGCAAGAGCTGTTTTTTTTTTTTGCGCAAATATAAGCCATCTTGGACTTAACGTAGCGAGATGCTCTAAATCATCGATTCTATTTTCCAAAGAGTGGATTGAGGAGATTACTATATTTACCCGCAATTTATGAAGCTCATTGCGCTTGATTGATAAATTTAGCGCTTCTGCTCATAATTTAGAATTCGGGAAAAGGGGTAAACTGCTTCTACCATACACAAATAATGATACATGTCCCCCAAAGAGTGGTGGTGTGTCTCTGTTTCTAACCATGGACAACCCCTTTAACATTCAGCCAATACAAATCACCAGTGTTTGAAATAGGAGGCCATGATCTTAGATGTATTTCCTATAGAAATGAATGCAAAGAGTTAAAAATGTGTGTTGGCGCCTCTCCATTCAGTTTGGGGTCTGGGGCCCCTCCTTTACAACATAGATGTAGGAACTTCTTGTAGTCCAGGTAGAAACATATTAGATTGACCCAACCTGAAGAACATATCGGCATTGGAGTTATAGGCTATATAGTAACTACAGTCTATAGACAATAATGAAAAATTGTTGATGATATAAAATAAGCTTGATTCAAGATCTCAATTTTGACTTTTTAATATTATTATTATTATTTTAATATATCACCAACATGTACCCCAGTGTATAAAGTCTGTGTCGGCTTAAAGTGCGGCCAATTCTTCACATCTGCCCTCCCAACACTTACCCAGGACTGGGGCCATTAATCATTGGGAAGTGCTGACACAAAAGCTTCTCAGACTGATGATGAATGGGTTAAAAGTAACTTTTCTCCTTAGAACTTCTCTGATCTTTGGTGACCCCCACCTAGAAATAAAATTAAATATCCAAATTGGGGTTATGACCCAAGTACTAAAACAACAGTGTAATGTAGCAGTAGAGCACATAGGTTTTAACCCAAGTTTAAAGACCCCAATTTATAGGGTATAGGCATTCTGGGAAACTGAATGTCTTTGTGCACAATCGCAAACCTTTAGAATCTGATGAAGACAAAATTGGTCTTTACATAATATTTTTCAAATTAAAAAGAAACAAGAAAAAAAGAGCAATTATAGGATTTTAGGCTTATACCTGGTGCACACAGTTGATATGTTATTATCACTACGTTAGGGTGTTTTATAACATAAGTCCTCATTAATAATGTGTCCTGTATAGACAGAGAATATAACATTGATAACATTATCTCCTATGTATATGAATGTAACTACTATAATACTGCCTCTCTGTACCAGAATATAACAACTCTAATACTGTTCCTATTTACAAAAATATAAGAAATATAATACTGCTCCTATATACAAGAATATAACTACTATAATACTGCTCCTATATACAAGAATATAACTACTATAATACTACCTCCTATGTACAATAATATTACTACTATAATACTGCTCCTATATACAAGAATATAACTACTATAATACTGCTCCTATATACAAGAATATAACTACTATAATACTGCTCCTATATACAAGAATAGAACTGCTATAATACTGCTCCTATGTACAAGAATATAACTACTATAATACTGCTCCTATGTACAAGAATATAACTACTATAATACTACCTCCTATGTACAAGAATATAACTACTATAATACTGCTCCTATGTACAAGAATATAACTACTATAATACTGCCTCCTATGTACAAGGATATAACTACTATAATACTGCTCCTATGTACAAGAATATAACTACTATAATACTACCTCCTATGCACAATAATATTACTACTATAATACTGCTCCTATATACAAGAATATAACTACTATAATACTGCTCCTATATACAAGAATATAACTGCTATAATACTGCTCCTATACACAAGAATATAAGTACTATAATGCTGCTCCTATATAAAAGAATATATCTACTATAATACTGCTCCTATATACCAGAATATAACTACTATAATACTGCTCCTATGTACAAGAATATAACTACATATGACTAAGGCCGATCTGTCATCATGCTGTGTTACTGCTGAATAAATATTTTTTGTATTGCTTGGAACCTGCACTGGACATCTCTTCATTTTTACAAGAATATAACTACTATAATACTACTACTATGTTCAAGATTATAACAACTATAATACTGCTCCTATGTATAAGAATATAACTACTATAATACTGCCTCCTATGTACAAGAATATAACTACTATAATACTGCCTCCTATGTGCAAGACTATAACTACTATAATACTGCCTCCTATATACAACAATATAACTACTATAATACTGCTCCCTATATACAAGAATATAAATACTATAATACTGTTCCTATGTACAAGAATATAACTACTATAATACTGCTCCTATATGCAAGAATTTGACTACTATAATACTGCTATTATATACAAGAATATAACTACTATAATATTGCTCCCTATATACAAGAATATAACTACTATAATACTGCTTCTATATACAAGAATATAACTACTATAATACTGCCTCCTATATACAAGAATATAACTACTATAATACTGCCTCCTATATACAAGAATATAACTACTATAATACTGCTCCTATATACAAGAATATAACTACTATAATACTGCCTCCTATATACAAGAATATAACTACTATAATACTGCTCCTATATACAAGAATATAACTACTATAATACTGCTCCTATATACTAGAATATAACTACTATAATACTGCTCCTATATGCAAGAATTTGACTACTATAATACTGCTATTATATACAAGAATATAACTACTATAATATTGCTCCCTATATACAAGAATATAACTACTATAATACTGCTTCTATATACAAGAATATAACTACTATAATACTGCCTCCTATATACAAGAATATAACTACTATAATACTGCCTCCTATATACAAGAATATAACTACTATAATACTGCTCCTATATACAAGAATATAACTACTATAATACTGCCTCCTATATACAAGAATATAACTACTATAATACTGCTCCTATGTACAAGAATATAACTACTATAATACTACCTCCTATGTACAATAATATTACTACTATAATACTGCTCCTATATACAAGAATATAACTACTATAATACTGCTCCTATATACAAGAATATAACTGCTATAATACTGCTCCTATATACAAGAATATAACTACTATAATACTGCTCCTATACACAAGAATATAAGTACTATAATGCTGCTCCTATATAAAAGAATATATCTACTATAATACTGCTCCTATATACCAGAATATAACTACTATAATACTGCTCCTATATACAAGAATATAACTACTATAATACTGCTCCTATATACAAGAATATAACTACTATAATACTGCTCCTATATACAAGAATATAACTACTATAATACTGCTCCTATATACAAGAATATAACTACTATAATACTGCTCCTATATACAAGAATATAACTACTATAATACTGCTCCTATATACAAGAATATAACTACTATAATATTGTCTCCTGTGTACAAGAATCTGATGTTGCTATGTACAAGAATATAACTATTTTAATGCTCTTCACTTTTGTACAAAAATGCTACAATATACTATAATACCGCCTCCTATGTACTAGTACTACAATAATGCCCCATTTGAATAAGATTGGATGACTCTTTTATGTCCCATATGGACAAGATCAGAAGAGGTAGCAGAGTTTTCACATCTTCAGGAAATTGCTCACTAATACATAACATCCTCCATTGTAAGTGCTGGGAGATTTTGCCCATTCAGTCCATAATTTGGTGGTAATGGGCACAAATGACTGTCATTTACTTATTTACAAAGAAATCAATGACCCCTTTCCTGAATAGCGTTTTAGTTAATGCCTGTAATTTTATCTGCAGGGTTTTGTAATGAAGTGCAGCAGACCTTGTGCGCTCGTGGACTTGTAAGGGTAAGCGCAGAGAGGAGATTATACCGTATTCTCTTCATCCATACACACGCTGTTTTCCTTCTGCCAAATATCTCGTAAGATCTTTTTTGGATGCAATAATTTAGGTAAAAAAAAAATGGAATGTCAAAAACTGGTCATATAAACATTTTTTAATGCTGCACAGATGTAGAAATGGGATGTCCACCAAATGGTTGCACTTTGCGTAGAAGATTCACGTATAACCGGCTCTTTCGTGTACTTGGCTATTCTCCTACTCATGATGGACCAGAACTATTATCATGGAGTAACTGACTTTCACAGACTTAAAGGGGTAGTCCGCTGCTCAGCATTTGGAACAAACTGTTCCGAACGCTGGAGCCCGTGCCAGGAGCTCGTGACATTGTAGCCCCGCCCCCTCATGATATCACGCCCCACCCCCTCAATGCAAGTCTATGGGAGGGGGCGTGACGGCTGCCACGCCCCCTCCCATAGACTTGCATTGAGGGGGTGGGGCATGATGCCATGAGGGGGCAATTAAAGGGGCTGAGCAGCGGAATGCCCCTTTAATTTTCATGTAAACTACTACTAGTCTGCTACCAAAATATGGTTCATGATGACTTTTACCATAATCAGGCTCCAACATGTACATGACTATTCTTCTCCTCAGGAAGAACCAGACCTATCACCATGGAGGAAATGACTACCATGTGACTTAAAGGGGTTATCCACCATAAGGTACATACCTGGCAGACAGTAATGGACATGCTTAGGAAGGATTTGTGTTTGTCTTGGGGCTAAATGGCTACTGCTTTCTTTTTTGTGAGCCATTTCCTGTTGGAGTTCCCTCCCTCCAACGACAAGTCCCAGGATCCCTTGCTTGTAAGTGTGAAGTCACTTTTCTTCCACACATTAACCACCCCACTCATTGAAACACACCTGGAACAATTCCCTGCAGCCCTGTGGAGAATGATATACCCCCCCCCCCCTCAACCAGCGGTCGCTCCACCTATTGAAGCAGGCAGGTTCCCTTTTCACACCTGACTAGTGATGTAATGTCTCGGGCCGCATTGCTACCTGGGAAAAGCCTGAGACAACACTTATTTTGTATGCTGCTAAAAATAAACATCGGGCCAAAGATCACATTGTGAGACCATCAGGAAACACAGGTACAGACACTATATTATGAACTACACTAACTTTACAGCCCCCATAGAACAGTCAAATAAAAAACATTCCTGAAATACGCTTTTAATTTTTCTCGACAGTAAAAACTTTCTACTAGTATGCTACCAAAATATGGTTCATCATAACTTTCACCATAACAGGCCACATTTTTTGGATTTGTACCGAGTTACCTTTTCAAGGGGTACTCCGCTGGAAAACTTTTCTTTGTTGTTTGTTTTTTGTTTTTTTTTTTATTAAGCGATGACAGAAAGTTAAAGAGATTTGTAAATCACTTCTTTTTACAAATCTTAATCCTTCCAGTACTTATCAGCTGCTTTATGTTCCAAAAGGAAATTCTTTTCTTTTTGAATTTCTTTTCTGTCTGACCACAGTGCTCTCTGATGACACCTCTGTCCTTGTCAGGAACTGTCCAGAGCAGGAGAGGTTTACTATAGGGATTTGCTTGTACTCTGGAAAGTTCCTAAAATGGGGCAGCGAGCACTGTGGTCTGACAGAAAAGAAATTCAAAAAGAAAAGAACTTCCTGTTGAGCATACAGCAGCTGATAATTACTGGAAGGGTTGACATTTTTAAATAGACGTAATTTACAAATCTGTTTAACTTTCCGGCACCAGTTGATTAAAAAAATATATTTTCCAGCGGAGTTACCCTTTAAGGTTGGTCACACACGCTGGCTGGAAGTTTTTTGATCATCAAACATCACCCACACTGACCCCCCCCCCCCCCCCCATCAACCTTAGCTTAGAGTACACTGATCCAGAGAGAGTGCTCGAGCAGGACCTGCCTACTCAGCCAATCACTGGCTGAATTGGGACACCGCTGTGACCAGTGACCAGCCGAGGACAGGGATGCAGACAAATGGGACCAGTGCAAGGTAAGTATAGCTTTTCCTATTATTTGTTGCAATATTTATCCAAGAGCAGATACTTAAAGGGGTACTCCTGTGGAAAACTTTTTTTTTTTTTTTTTTTTAAATCAACTGGTGCCAGAAAGTTAAACAGATTTGTAAATGACTTCTATTAAAAAATCTTATTCCTTCCAGTACTTTTTAGGGGCTGTATACTACAGAAGAAATGCTTTTCTTTTTGGATTTCTCTGATGTTGCGACCACAGTGCTCTCTGCTGACCTCTGCTGTCCATTTTTGGAACTGTCCCCATAGCAAACATATGCTGCTCTGGACAGTTCCTAAAATGGACAGCAGAGGTCAGCAGAGAGCACTGCGGTCGTGACATCCGAGAAATCCAAAAAGAAAAGCATTTCCTCTGTAGTAAACAGCCCATAAAATGTATTGGAAGGGTTAAGATTTTTTAATAGAAGTAATTTACAAATCTGTTTAACTTTCTGGCACCAGTTGATTTAAAAAAAAAAAAAGTTTTCCACAGGAGTACCCCTTTAAGGAAAGCCAAGTATACACATGAGTGATGGTCACCATGAAAGAGGGCTCATTAAGTAAACTCAAACCCCCTAAATCAGTGTTTTCCAACCAGGGTGCTTCCAGTTGTTGCAAAACTACAACTCCCAGCATACCCGGACAGCCTTCGGCTGTCCGGGTATGCTGGGTGTTGTAGTTTTGCAACAGCTGGAGGAACCCTGGTTAGGAAACACTGCTCTAAATTCTTAGATTTGTTCCAATGGTTGGCTGCTGCTCAGGGAAGAGGAGAGACTGTCATCTGTGATCCCCCTTCAGTGATTACACAGTATCTATGGAGTGAGTGGTCCCTAAACGGACCGATCCATTTTTTTCTTTCACATTTGGTTACATCTTGTTCATTGCAATATCTTGTGTGCCTGTATTTTTTTTCCCCTACACTCTGTCCCCTGATGAATCCCTCTTATTAGTTGTCTATCTATTTGGGGGGGAAACACGTTGGGATTTTGTGTTCATCATAATGTTTACTACATATTTTTGTAGGAAATGATCTAAGTATCTATTACAGGCAATATTGGGTTTAACCCCTTAAGGACGGAGCGTTTTTCTGTTTTTGCACTTTCGTTTTTTCTTCCTTACCTTTTAAAAATCATAACTCTTTCAATTTTTCACCTAAAAATCCATATTATGTCTTTTTTTTGCGCCACCAATTCTACTTTGCAATGACATCAGTCATTTTACCCCAAAAATCTACAGCGAAATGGGAAAAAAAATAATTGTGCGACAAAATGGAAGAAAAAATGCTATTTTGTAACTTTTGGGGGCTTCCGTTTCTACGCAGTGCATATTTCGGTAAAAATGACATCTGATCTTTATTCTGTGGGTCCATATGGTTAAAATGCTAATTTTTACAGCGAATATTGGCACTTCGTGATTTCACAAATATTTTGAATATAGTGATATAAATATTTGTAATGACGAATATTCATTTTTTTTTTGTGAATATGCGAATATATGCAAATATTCACAAATATGCAAATTGGCAGTTCGAACTGCAAAAAAAAAATTTGTAAATAATGACTGATACCCCAAAACCAGAGTGGTATAAATATCCCTTGGTGAAAAATTATGAAATATATACAGAGAGAAAATCACCAATTAGGCTCAAATAATCCAAAATAAATGTACTTAGAGAGAAAAATTGTACAAAAGTGCTGACTCATGGGGAGGGGAGGGGGGGTGATGATACAGGTGAGTGCCTATTCTGGAGACCCTACCTATCTAGATAGAAATCTCCTCAATCTAAGTGGGGATAGGGACAGGAAACAAATAGACAATACTGCGCATATAAATCAGTAGACCTCTCTTGCCAACGCGTTTCGCCCTTTGGGATGTCAGGGCTCATCAGGGAATGAGAGGATACCACATATATACATACAAGACATATGTTAGTATAGTAAATAACAGACCAACACTTAAATGATAAAGAAATAGATAAATAGTACAAATCGTGTCAATGGGTAAGTAGGTGTCTCAACTAGTCACAGTCAGTGCGGGGTCAATGTACACAAGAAAAGGGAGATATAATGCAATATGGAAACAATAGAAAATATACAACACTATTGTTCCTCAATAAATTTTTACATAAATGTTATTCCGCTTCCTAGGGAACATTTCATGAGTGCACAATCAATAAGACTACAGTGAATAAGACCCCCAGGGTTGTATTTATGGACCCACTATGGTGTCTCTATATATATATAGATCAGATAGACAGAACCGCCCTTGAGGAAAAACTGATTGACTGATCACTTGAAAGCAAGATGTAAACTGATGTGAATGCATGGTTAAAGGGGTACTCCGGCGCTAAGACATCTTATCCCCTATCCAAATGATAGGGGATAAGATGCCTGATCGCGGGGGTCCCGCCGCTGGGGACCCCCGTGATCTTCCATGCCGCACCCCATTAGAATCAGTCCCCAGAGCGTTTTCGCTCGGGGTCTGATTACTGGCGATCATGGGGACGGAGCAGAGTGATGTTACGGCTCCGCCCCCGTGTGACATTACACTCCGCCCCCTCAATGCAAGCCTATGGGAGCGGGTGTGACAGCTATCATGCCCCCTCCCATAGGCTTGCATTGAGGGGGCGGAGCGTGACATCACACGGGGGCAGAGCCAGGACGTCTCTATGCTCCGTCCCCGTGATCGCCAGTAATCAGACCCCGAGCGAGCATGCTCCGGGGGTTGATTCTAACGGGGTGCGGCATGGAAGATCACGGGGGTCCCCAGCAGCGGGACCCCCGCGATCAGACATCTTATCCCCTATCCTTGGGATAGTGGATAAGATGTCTTAGCGCCGGAGTACCCCTTTAAGTAATGCCTGCTGCCGATGGATCGATACTTGCTGCCAATAAGCCCTGAGACGCCGCTCTTCGTCATTTCGAGCCAGAGAACACTGATCCCTCCCTTCTTTTAGGTGAAAGTTATAATAGCGTATGTGCACTATGCAAATTTCATTACAAAATTTTCTATGGAAAAGAAAAAAGAACGAACATAGCGAATATGCAAATTTTGCGAATATAGGACGAATATTTGTACATATGTTCTCGAAATATCGCGAATTCGAGTCATAACTTGCTAGTTCATAACTACTCCTCACCTGGTTGCCGCCTCCCACGCTTGACATCATCAGAACCAAATATGTTTATCTTGTTCTCATTGGACCACAGGACTCGGTTCCAGTAATCCAGGTTAGTCTGCTTGTCTTCAGCAAACTGTTTACAGACTTTCTTGTGCTTTATCTTTAGAAGAGGCCTGAAAAAAGCTATGCAGACTAATTTGATGCAGTGTGCGATGTATGGTCTGAGCACTGACAGGCTGGCCCTTCATCCCTTTACCCTCTGCAGCAATGCTGGCAGCCCTCATACGTCTATTTTCCAAAGACAACCTCTGGATATGATGCTGAGCGTGTGCACTCATCTTCTTTGGTCAACTTCCAGTGACCAGTATTAGTGAGTTTGAGAGCGATAACACCAGATTTAAGGCACCTGCTCCTCATTCACACCTGAGACCTTTTAACGCTAATGAGTCTCATGACACCAGGAAGGGCCAAATTGGGGCCAATTTGGACATTTCCACTTAGGGGTGTACTCACTTATGTTGCCAAGGTTTAGACATTAATGGCTGTGTTGAGGGGACACAACATTAAAGGGGTACTCCAGTGAAAAACTTTTTTTTTTTTAATCAACTGGTGCCAGAAAGTTAAACAGATTTGTAAATGACTTGTATTAAAAAGTCTTAATCCTTCCTGTACTTATTAGCTGCTGAATAATACAGCGGAAATTCTTTTCTTTTTGAAACACAGAACTGTCTGCTGACATCACGAGCACAGTGCTCTCTGCTGACATCTCTGTCCATTTTATGAACTGTCCAGAACAGCATATGTTTGCTATGGGGATTTCCTTTTACCCTGGACAGTTCCTAAAAATGGACAAAGATGTCAGCAGAGAGCACTGTGCTCGTGATGTCAGCAGACAGTTCTGTGTTTCAAAAAGAAAGGAATTTCCACTGTATTCAGCAGCTAATAAGTACAGGAAGGATTAAGATTTTTTAATAGAAATAATTTACAAATCTGTTTAACTTTCTGGCACCAGTTGATTTAAAGAAAAAAAGTTTTTCACCGGAGTAACCCTTTAACGACGCATGACGTATATTTACGTCCTGCGCCGGCTCCCGTGATATGAAGCGGGGTCGCGCTGCGACCCCGCATCACATCGCGTCGGTCCCGGCGCTCATCAAAGGCCGGGACCCACGGCTAATACCACACATCGCCGATCGCGATGTGACCTATAACACTGCAAAAAAAAGTTTAGAAAGAGTGTTAATAAAGGTCATTTAACCCCTTCCCTAATAAAAGTTTGAATTACCCCGCTTTTCCCATAAAAAAAATAAAACAGTGTAAATAGAAATAAACATATGTGGTATCACCGCGTGCGTAAATGTCCGAACTATAAAAATATATTGTTAATTAAACCGCATGGTCAATGGCGTACACATAAAACAATTCCAAAGTCCAAAAAAGCGTATTTTGGTCACTTTTTATACCATTAAAAAATTTATAAAAAATGATCAAAAAGTCCGATCAAAACAAAAATCATACCGATAAAAACTTCAGATTACGGCGCAAAAAATTAGTACTCACACTGCCCCGTACGTGGAAAAATAAAAAGTTATAGGGGTCAGAAGATCACATTTTTAAACGTATAAATTTTCCTGCATGTAGTTATGATTTTTTCCAGAAGTGCGACAAAATCAAACCTATATAAGTAGGGTATCATTTTAACCGTATGGACCGTATGGACCTACAGAAGGTGATAAGGTGTCACTATTAACGAAATATGCACGGAAGCCCGGAAAACGGAAGCCCCCAAATTTACAAAATGGCGTTTTTTCTTCGATTTTGTCGCACAATGATTTTTTTTCCCATTTCGCCATGAATTTTTGGGTAAAATGACTAATATCACTGGAAAGTAGAATTGGTGACGCAAAAAATAGCCATAATATGGATTTTTAGGTGGAAAATTGAAAGGGTTATGATTTTTAAAAGGTAAGGAGGAAAAACCGAAAGTGCAAAAACGGAAAAACCCTGAGTCCTTAAGGGGTTAAACACTGTTATACAGGTTGTGCACTCACTACTTTACATTGTAGCAGAGGGTCATTTCTTCAGTCTTGTCACATGAAAATATAGCTAAATGTTTACAAAAAAAGTGAGGGGTGTGTTCACTTATGGGAGATACTGTATATGTCTGTAATAAGTGGAAACTACATGGCGGTATTAACTATTAAGTGTATTTCAGTTTTATTTGTGAACTACAATTCATGGTTGTATTACATGTTACTATATGTCCATATTAGGTGGGAACTATATGGCAGTTTAATCTTTTAAAGGGGTACTCCGCCCCTAAACATCTTATCCCCTATCCAAAATAAAGGGGATAAGATGTCCGATCACGGGGGTCCAGCCGCTGGGACCCCCTCGATCTCTGGTGTGGCACCCCGGTTATCTTGTATACGGAGCAAACTCCGGTCCATGCCAGTTGACGGGCGACCGCATTCATTTCTATGTAAGGAAGCCTGATGGCTACGTACTGGCCGTCACGCTCCCTCTCATAGACATCAATAGAGGGGGCGTGGCTTGATATCACGAACACGGAAGCTCCAAGTTTGCGCGATCTGAACGCCGCGGTCACAAGCCCGGAGATCCTTTGAGTAGGGGATAAGGTGTTTAGCAGCGAAGTGGCCCTTTAAGTGTATGTCTGTATTATTTGGAAACTATATGATTGTATTATCTGTAACTATATATCTGTTTTATGGGGGAACTAGTTTTATTGTAAAGGAAAATAATACATATTTTGGGGCAGTATATAATAGTGTATAATGAGGGCTAGGTATTATCTTGACAATATTTATGAAGAATCCTCAGTCCTACACCATGGTAATAATTTAGTTTTTTACCCCCCCCCCCCCCCCAAAAAAAAAATAGTTGTGCACCTTCATATGGTGGGATGGATAACACTAAGCAGATGCTAATTGTGTCTTCAGCCCGGTGTTAGGCATCAGCAAGTTAAATGAACAACAGTAGTTAAGGTTCTTAAATGAGGTTTTGTATAAGTACCATGAAGTTGTGGAGGAAGCATTAGCTCAAGGACACATTCATCATGGTGTAATTGATACACCCGCTAATGAGACGCGGTCTTGGAGGATTTAGATAAACCTGTGTTATGGGACTTACAGACGAAAGGGCTGAATGCGATGACACGTTCCCGCAGTCGTGAATGACAATGGCCTAAAAGAATTGGAATGCTGGGAGCCATCGTTATGCAAAAAATGTCACTGGTCTTCCTGTAGATCAGTGGTCTCAAACTGTGGCCCTTCAGATTTTGCAAAACTTCAACTCCCAGCATGCCCGGACAGCCAACGGCTGTCCGGGCATGCTGGGAGTTGAAGTTTTGCAACATCTCGAGAGCCACAGTCAGAGGCATAGCTTGTAGCTTCTGGGCCCCGATGCAAAATCTGGTACATGGCCCCATATGCCAATTATAATGCTAGTCTCTTATGGGGCCAATGTATTTTGGGTCCCCTTAGGTACCGGGGACCCGGTGTGACAGCTACCTTTGCTACCTCTACAGCTACGCCCCTGGCCACAGTTTGAAACCACTACTGTAGATAGAAGAAACAAGAGGTCATCACCTGCATAACCACTAAGCTTCTTTTTCAGGACCCACATTGGACAAGGCAACCTGCTAAGAATGCATTGAGATCCCATGCAATTAATCCAAAAGGTACACACAAAAAAAAAACATTAAAAAGTGAAAAATAGATGACAAGGTAATAAATCACTAGTTCTCTTTGCTGGTGCCACCCAAAAGAGTGCTAGATAGAAACAAAAGGTCAACACATCCATATTCGTCAAGCTTTTCTATGACATTGAGCCCCTGGAAGTGGAGTAAATCCTGGACTTGTCCGGGGGTATAAAGGTAGGGTGACATCTGACCTGCTCCTCTTTCTCTTACTCACCCTACCTTTTTTACCCCCCCCCTCTCCCCGGACAAGTCCAGCCTTTACTTCACTCCGAGGGACACAATTTGATGCAATGAGACCCCATCCGATTTATCCAAAAGGTACACAAAAAAATAATTAAAAAAAGTTAAAAAAAAATAGAAGACAAGGTAATAAACCACTAGTCTTCTTTTCTGGTGCCACCCAAAAGAGTGCTAGATAGAAACAAAAAGGTCAACACCTCCATATTCGTCAACTTTTTCTATGAAATTGAGTCCCTCAGAGTGGAGTAAAGGGTGAACTTGTCCAGGGGTAGAAGGTAAGGTGACATCTGACCTACTGCTCTTTCCCTTCCCTTACTCTTCCCACCCCCAGACAAGTTCAGCCTTTGCTCCACTCCGACGGATTCAATTTCGTAGAAAAACTTGACCAATATGGAGGTGTTGACCTTTTCTTTCTATCTAGCACTCTTTTGGGTGCCACTAGAAAAGAAGACTAGTGGTTTATTACCTGGTCATCTATTTTTTTACTTTTGTGTATTTTTTTGGGATAAATTGTATGGGGTCTCATAGCATCAAATTGAGTCCCTCGGAGTTTCTATCTAGCACTCTTTTTGGTGGCACCAAAAAAGAGGACTACTGGGGTTTTTGTGTTCCTGTTGGATATTTTACATGGTGCCTGAATGCATTCTTACCAGGTTGCCTTGTCCAATGTGGGTCCTGGCAAAAAGCTTGATGGTCCTGACCAGGGCTGTTGAGTTGTCAGGATGTTGTGGCCAGCACTGGCTAGAGCTGCAGTGTAATAGAGGAAAGTGGGGAATTAAACTTTTTTGGAAAAGTGGCATTCTGGATTCTTCTCCTACTCAACAACATCTGTAGCATGAGAATTGGAAGGCCACCATATACGCTGGATGCAGAGGCGTAACTTGTAGCTTCTGGGCCCATGTGCCAATTATAATACTGTTCTCTTATGGGGCCCCGGTGTGACTGCTACCTGTGCACCCACACATTTAATGTGCATATTGCCAGCCACCCAGCTTTTTTCCAGTGCTCTGAAGCTCCAGAAGTGATTGGCTGCTCATCCTTCCTGCACTGCCATGCCTCTCCATGCCCCCGCACCAATATTTTCTCTCACTCTTCTTTCAGTCCTCAATAAATCTATTGTCTGCATGAAAACATATTGGCCCTTTATTTACTAAGGCTTCTCCGAGTAGATTTTGTAGGGTTTTCTGTGTCATATGTGTGGTGCACCAGAATTTCCACAAAAAAATCCAAAAATTCCTACTTACTCTCCACTTTATTTAGTAAACATGAAAAGGGGTTTGTTTCCTAAAAACCCTACATTTTCTAAACAAACCTAAAAATGTACTAATATTCCCACATACATTGTGGTGGATTTGAGCTCTGGAAAACCTGACAGCTCAGAGCAGGTGTAAAGAGAGCAAAATGTAGGGAAAATGGCCAAATGCAAGATACAATAGTAAATACCATGGAAAAATTCCTGTTGGAAACAAAAATCTACAAAGAAAACTACACTCCACTCTAGAAGAGGTTCAATGTGTTCATTTCTAATGGAAAGTTAATTGCACCATTCGCTCAACATTTATAGCGGCCCCTATCAGTACTATAATCAGACAAGGAATATGTCTCTGATATAGCTTAAAGGAGTACTCCGGTGCAGAGTATTCCTGCTCCGTCCTGCCCGGGCTGCAAAAAAATGAAAATAAACCATCTCTCACCTTCCTGGGTTCCCGCGGAGCGCCACTACAGCTGCTCGGTCCTCCGGTCCATCCTCTTCATACTTCCGTGTGTAACGAAGCGTCACATGGCGCTCAGCCTATCGCCGGCCGCCGTGATATTCTGCCTCGGCCGGCGATAGGCTGAGCTCCATGTGACGCTTTGTTACACACGGAAGTATGAAGAGGATGGACCGGAGGACTCATCAGCTGTAGTGGCGCTCCGCGGGAACCCAGGAAGGTGAGAGATGGTTTATTTTCATTTTTTTGCAGCCCGGGAAGGACGGAGCAGGAATACTCTGCACCAGAGTACTCTTTTAATGAAACATTATTATTACAAAATATGTATATATATATATACACACAGTGGGGCAAAAAAGTTTTCAGTCAGCTACCAATTGTGCAAGTACTCCCACTTAAAAAGAGAAAAGAGAAAAATGAGAAAAAAAAAGAGAAAAAAAAGAGAAAAAAAATCCATAAAATCACATTGTCTGAGTTTTAACCCCTTCAGGACACAGGGCATACAGGTACGCCTTGACATCCTGGGACTTAAGGACACAGGGCGTACCTGTACACCCGTGGGAATTCCAGTCCCCACCGAAATCATTCAGCAGGCATCCCGTGACAACGCCTGGGGGGGGTCCTGAGAGCGGCCAATCAATTCCGAGATGGTACCTATCACCTTTTAGCAGCAGGAGTGAGGTGGCACTCACGAATAAGGACTCCTGCTGTGGGGGTGTCCCTAACGGCACCTGCTATTCCCCGATCCCGAAGGGCGAGAGCGGGTGCAGGGAGTAAGTACCTGAGTGAGGGCCCAGATTCCCGGCAGCGGGATCGGGGCCCCAGGAGCGGAGTCAGTGGCGGCGACAGGCAGGCAGGAGGATGAGCGCAGCAGCAGGAGGTAAGCCTAGCCTCCTGCTCTTGCTTAGCAGCAACTCCCAGCATGCACAAAAGGGCCTTAATACCCCACAGGGGATTGACAAACTTTCGTTAAATTGGGAAGCAAAAAAAAAAAAAAAAAAAATTTTCAATAAAATGCTGGTGTTATCCCAAACTTTTCATTTTCAAAAGGAGTAATAGGAGAAAATGCCCCCAAAATTTGTAACCTCATTTCTCTCGAGTAAGGAAATACCTCATATGTGGATGTAAAGTGCTCTGTGGGTGCACTAGAGGGCTCAGAAGGGAAGGAGCGACATTGTGCTTTTGGAGAGCAAATTTTGTTGAAATCGTTTTTGGGGGGCATGTCACATTTGGGAAGCCCTCATGATGCCAGAATAGTAAAAAAAAAAAAATCAAAAAATAACACATGGCATACTATTTTGGAAACTACAGCCCTCAGGGAACGTAACAAAGGATACAGTGAAACTTAACACCGCAACAGGTGATTGACAAACTTTCATTAAATTGGGAAGTAAAAATAAAAAAATATTTTTTTCCAATAAAATGCTGGTGTTACCCCAAATTTTTCATTTTCACAAAGGGTAATAGGAGAAAAAGCCCCCAAAAATTTGTAATCTCATTTCTTCTGAGTATGGAAATACCCCATATGTGGATGTAAAGTGCTCTCTGGGCAAACTACAATGCTCAGAAGAGAAGGAGCGCCATGAAGCTTTTGGAGAAAGAATTTGGTTGGAATGGAAGTTGGGGGCCATGGTGGAATGGAAGCCCCCCATGGTGCCAGAACAGTGGACCCCCCCATATGTGACCCCATTTTGGAAACTACACCCCTCACAGAATTTTATAAGGGGTGCAATGCGTTTGACAGATCTTTGGAACAATGGGCTGTGCAAATGAAAAATGTTATTTTTCATTTTTACGGACAACTGTTCAAAGAATCTGTCAGACACCTGTGGGGTGTAAATGCTCACTGTACCTCTTATTACATTCCGTGAGGGGTGCAGTTTCCAAAACTGGGTCACATGTGGGGGGGGGTCAACTGTTTTGGCATCATGGGGGCACATGGCCTTCAATTCCAGCCTAATTCTCTCTCAAAAAGCCCAATGGCGCCCCTTCTCTTCTGAGCATTGTAGTTCGCCCGCAGAGCACTTTACATCCACCTATGGGGTATTTCCATACTCAGTAGACATGGGGTTACAAATTTTGTGAATTTTTTATTTTTCCCCTTGTGAAAATGAAAAATTTGGGGGTCACATGTATGTATTTATTCTTTGCGTTCATGTCAGCACTGCTGTAATGATCAGCCACCTCTGTGCAAATCACCAATTTAGGCCTCAAATGTACATGGCTCTCTCTCACACCTGAGCCACGTAGTTCGTCCGCAGAGCATTTTGCACCCACATATGGGGTCAGGACCGGATGAAGAGCATCATGGGCCTGTTGCTGAGAATTTTTCTTAGCCTTTTTATGAAATGTATCACTCCTATTCTTATATAGTGATCCAGACACTGATGGTGGTACGGTATAACTCCTATCCTTATATAGTAGCTCCCCACATTAGGTGCAGTATAGTTCCCCCACATTAGGTGCAGTATAGCTCCCCACATTAGGTGCAGTATAGTTCCCCCACATTAGGTGCAGTATAGTTCCCCCCACATTAGGTGCAGTATAGTTCCCCCAAATTAGGTGCAGTATAGTTCCCCCCACATTAGGTTCAGTATAGTTCCCCCCACATTAGGTTCAGTATAGTTCTCCACATTAGGTGCAGTATAGTTCCCCCACATTAGGCGCAGTATAGTTCCCCACATTAGGTGCAGTATAGTTCCCCCACATTAGGTGCAGTATAGTTCCCCCACATTAGGTGCAGTATAGTTCCCCCACATTAGGTGCAGTATAGTTCCCCCACATTAGGTGCAGTATAGTTCCCCACATTAGGTGCAGTATAGTCCCCCACATTAGGTGCAGTATAGTTCCCCCACATTAGGTGCAGTATAGTTCCCCACATTAGGTGTAGTATAGCTCCCCACATTAGGTGCAGTATAGTTCCTCACATTAGGTGTAGTATAATTCCCCCACATTAGGTGCAGTATAGCACCCCACATTAGGTGCAGTATAGCTCCCCACATTAGGTGCAGTACAGTTCGCCCACAGACATACAGCCTCCAGCCATAGACAGTGTATGGCTGGAGGCTGCATGCCTGTGTACTGCCCCACTTCAGTGTTCCGACCACCACTCCTCCGGTCCGGGGTCAAAATCTACGGCTGTGGCCTACAGGCCATAGCAGTAGGTCGCGGGAACAGAGGAGTGGTGGTCGGAACACTGAAGATGACGTACAACATACAGGTAACTTACCATGCGTGTGCGCGCGTCCTCCTCCTCGCTGCTCCGCTCTGCTGTTGCCACGGACGCACAGAACGTCAGTGATGTCCCTGTGTGCGCTACCTCCCGGCAGCCTCTGTGTTTTTAAAGTTAACGCGGGGTCCGCCGCAGAGAGGTAACCGCCGGGACATCCTTGTGTCCTGAAAAGAACTTTAGGGACACAGGAATGTCCAGAATGTGATGGGGACCCCCTGCTCTGGTCAGGGCCAGAACGAGGCCCCAACCAGAACGAGGGTTGGTAGAGCCGCCTGTGGCTCTGACTGCCGGCCGCTGTGGCCTGCGAGAGTACAGAGTTGCGAGAGTAGAGAGGATTTATACTCTGTTCTCTCGCGGTCTTACAGCGCGGGCGGCTCCGCTCCTCGGCGGCCTTTTTGGTGGCTGGCTGGGCCTATTTTACTATAGGGGTCTGGAGCTTCAGCTCCATCAGTCCCTACGTTAATCCGGCCCTGTATGGGGAATTTCCGTACTCAGGAGAAATTGCGTTACAAATTTTGGGGGTCTTTTTCTCCTTTTATCTCTTGAGAAAATGATAAGTATGGTGCAACACCAGCATGTTAGTGTAAATGTTTTAATTTTTTTACAATAACAGGCTGGTATAGCCCCTAACTTTACCTTTTCATAAGGGGTAAAAGGAGAAAATCCCCCCAAAATTTGTAAGAAAATTTCTCCTGAGTACGGACATACCCCATATGTGGCCCTAAACTGTTGCCTTGAAATACGACAGGGCTCCTAAGTGAGAGAGCGCCATTAGCATTTGAGGCCTAAATGAGGAATTTGCAATAGGGGCGGACCCGGATACAAGGATGGGGCTTGTCTCCACCAAAACCCTATAGCAGTGTTTCCCAAACAGGGTGCCTCCAGCTGTTGCAAGACTCCCAGCCTGCCTGTCCGGCAATACTGGGAGTTGTTGTTTTGCAACAGCTGGAGGCTCCACTTAGGAAACACTGCCGGTATTATGAGACGTTTTTCATTTTTTATTGGGGCGGGAGGGGGGGACACTGTCAGGGGGTCTATATGTATTTGAAGATTTTTTACTTTTTATTATGTGTTAGTGCAGTGTAGTGTAGTGTTTTTAGGGTACATTCACACAGGCGGGGGTTCACAGTGAGTTTTCCGCTGGGAGTTTGAGCTGCTGCGGAAAATTTGCCGCAGCTCAAACATGTAGAAGGAAACTTACTGTAAACTCCTGCCCGTGTGAATGTACCCTGTATATTCACATGGAGGGGGGGGGGGGGAACCCCAAACCTTCAGCTGTGGCAAAATGACAACTCCCAGAATGCACTGACAGACCGTACATGCTGGGAGTTGTAGTTTTACAACAGCTGTAGGCACACTGGTGGGGAACCACTGAGTTAAGAAACAGACTCTAGCTCAGTGTTTCCCAACCAGTGTGCCTACAGCTGTTGCAAAACTATAATTCCCAGCATGGTCAGACAGTCAGGGATGCTGGACGTGTAGTTCTGCAATATATGGCCCTTCAGATGTTGCAGAACTACAACTCCCAGCATGCCTGGACAGTCTGGGTATGCTAGGAGTTGTAGTTATATAGCCAAAAACAAAGAGACCCACAATACTAATATTATTTCAAAAAGTATAACAATCTTTATTAGACAATAAAAAACAGTTTTAAAAAATTAGAAAAAGGCAGAGAATGACCTTAGGCAGGAAACAACAGGTGCCAGTGGACCTGGTATGGGCAATGTAGGTATTCAGTCAAGAGTATACATAATATAAGGCTGGCGTAGCTGCATGTTTATAATATCGTAACAATAGATATAATATCTAACATACATTGAGGTAACATAGGAAGCAGCAATGCAATACAACAGACATAAATAGGAAATACCTAAAAAAGACTACCTGTCATATACCCAAAGGCCAGGAGCACCAAGCACCAACACCCCAACGCACGTTTCGCGTATGGGCTTCGTCAGGGGGCGTGTCCTGATTCCCAAAAGAGGTAGGTATATAAGGGCTAGCATGCCCAATCAGTATCCGCAGATCATGGTGATGGACACTCGTCAGGGCCAATGATGATCCAGCCGATCCATAAGGTCAGACCAGATAGGATAAGTACAAACCGCCCAATTACCTGTAGGACGGAAAGAAGGAGTGTCTCTCCTCATGAGCCGGAAATCCGGCGCTAAAGAATGACGGCGCTTATGTTTCCGGCATCCCGTGGTGACGCACAAAACATGATCCATAGTAGGCAGGCCACACAAATATGGCGCCCGTCAGTGTGGGCATGGCTTCACAAAAATGGCCGAGCGATTAGTCGAGCGCATGCGCCCAGAAGGGAACGTAGGGGAGCCCATGCCATCGCGCACGCGTCGAATAGCGGCGCACGCGCGATAGGTGTGGGCTCCACAAAGATGGCGCCAGAACGGTGAGCGGAGACAATGAGGCTGTGAGTGGCGATGCTGGGAAGAGACGCTCGGAAGACCAGACAACCCATACAGGATAGCAGCATACATGATGATATATAGGGGAAGGTTAAAAAGGATTAACCTGTAAATAAATAAAGACCAGTAAATAAGAAATAGGGGAGATAAAAAGAAACCACCGACGTGAGAAAGTGTGTGAAAAAAAGGAAAATAAATGAAAATACTGTGAAGATACCTACCACCGAAAGATAAACACCTATAATGGACATAAAAATAAATAAATAGATGAATAAACAAAACACAAATAGTTATATAAAAAAGGGGGAGTGAGTATAAAAAATATATATAAAAAACATAATATGAATAAATTAAGAAAAAGGTGAATTAATAAAAATATAAATATAATGGGCTACATAAAAAGTGTGATAAAACGCACATGTACAGGTTTATTGAAGTGTGAATAAGCATACAAAAAGTGACAAGTGAAACAGACAAAATGACAAATGTGATCCAGGTAAATGGGGTTGAACACCCCGTGTAACAACCATGATAGCATACTACTACATAGTAATATAGGTGTGAAGGATGCGAATGTAAGGGCAATCGTATCAGACAATTAAGATGCAGAGTGCCATAAAGTGCCAAAAATGGTGTAAATACATGTGTGTGAATAGGTGACCAAAAATGGAAATAAAGAGTGACAACATGATAAATGCCAAATGAAAATGTGCAAAACTGAATAAAAAATTGTGATAAGAATATGTAATGAAAATAATTGATAATAGATATTGGTAATAATGATAGTAATTTATATGAACAATATCCCCTATAGTAAATAAAAAGTAAATAGATTCGTAAATAAATTCATTAATAAATAGATTAGACCCCAATATTAATCAAGCGTAGCTAAAAACTAAGCAAAGGTGAGTATACAAAAATTAGTGCTTGGTGGTATCGGCCTGTGGGTATATGACTAGAAGGACGAGTACATCATCATGACCTAGCGGAAAAAAGAAGAAAAAAGAAGAACAGAGAATATAAAATATAAAATATATATTTTCTAATTTTTTAAAACTGTTTTTTATTGTCTAATAAAGATTGTTATACTTTTTGAAATAATATTAGTATTGTGGGTCTCTTTGTTTTTGGCTATATATTGGTACCCCCGGGACCTACATACGGCACGTATTGTTTTGCCGTTTTTGTTGTTTGGCTAAATTGAGTTGTAGTTATGCAACAACTGGGGAAGAACAGTTTGGAGACCGCAAAGTAGTGGTCTCAAAACTGTAGCCCTCCAGATGTTGCAAAACTACAACTCCATGCATGCCCACACTGTCCAGGCATGCTGGGAGTTGTAGTTCTACAACATGTGAAGGGCCAGATATTGCAGAACTACATGCCCAGCATTCCTGACTGCCTGGGCATGCTGGGAATTGTAGTTTTGCAACATCTGGAGGGCTACAGTTTGCAACATCTGCTACTTCAGATGTTGCAAAATTACAACTCCCAGCATGCCCGGTCTGTCATTGCATGCTGACAGTTGTAGTTTAGCAACATCTGGAGGACCAAAGTTTAGAGACCACTACCCAGTGGTCAACAAACTGTGGCCCTCCAGATGTTGCAAAACTACAACTCCCAGCATGTCCAGACTGCCTTTGGCTGGGAGTTGTAGTTTTGCAACTTTTAGAAGGCCACAGTGAAGATCACTTACCGGCGTTCTTCACTGCAGCCTCCTCCACCGCTGCACTTTCTGGCCGCACTCCTCCTCCTCCATTCCGCTGCCACCACCACTCCGATGCCATCCGGTAAGCCGGCCTTGCTCCCCCCATCGCCGCTTGTGTTCCCCTCCGTTCTGCCCGGACTTCGGTCGGTGGGCAGAGCGGGGGAAATGAACTTTAAACCCCCGTCCCCATCTGCCATTGGTGGTCGTACTGACCGACCAATGGCAGGGGATAGGAGGAGGTGGCAGTACTGCCACCTTGCTCCTATCCTTTAGGATGGTCGGAGCTGTGTCTGACAGCTTTGATCATTCTTACTTTCTGGGCGATCGGGTCACCAGTGACCCGATTGGCCCAGAATCGCTGCAAATCGCCGGTCTGAATTGACCGGCAATTTGCGGCGATCACCAACATAGGAGGGGTCTCAGGACCCCCCTAGGCATTGCTCTAGGATGTCTGCTGATAGATATCAGTAGTCATCCTGGTCTGGTCCCTGTGGCTGGGACCAAAATTCCCACGGGCGTACAGGTACGTTCTCTGTCCTTAAGTACCAGGATGCGAGGGCGTACCTGTATGCCCTTCGTCCTCAACAGGTTAAAGTCCAATGCAAATCAATTTGAAATGCAATCCCACATAACTTCCGTACAGCTGGAGACATTTCAATAATACCTGGTACACATATTACTTATATGTCAAATACAAAGATATGATAGTTAAATTAACCCTTAGCTAGATTATATGGGACTTATTAGATTATATGGGACTTCCAGTACCTTACTCCACAAGCTCCGCTCTGCATCTCCTGGTGAATGTGTCAGTCCGGCTTGCAAGCCACACCCTATCTCACAAAGAGAGGAGGTCGGGATAGAAGGTCGGGATAGGAGGTCAAGATATGAGGATGGGATATGAGGTCGGGATATGAGGTCATGATAGGACAGGATAGGAGGTCAGGATAGGAGGATGGTATTTGAGGTCGGGATAGGAGGTGGGGATAGGAGGTGGGGATAGGAGGTGGGGATAGGAGATCGAGATAGGAGGTCAGGATATGAGGACGGTATATGAGGACAGGATAGGAAGTCTAGATAGGAGGATGGGATAAGAGGTCAGGATATAAGGTCGGGATATGATGACGGGATATGATATTGAGATATTAGGATGGGATATGAGGACAAGATATGAGGACGGGATATGAGGACGGGATATGAGGTTGAGATATGAGGACGGGATACGAGTTTGAGATATGAGGACGGGATAGGAGGACGCGATAGTAGACATGTGCAATTCGTTTCGTAACGAACACGGTACGAAACAAATTTTCCTGTTTTCAGATGTTCGTTATGAAAAGAATGCACGAAAAAAAATTTACAAAATCCCGAAAAAGCATACGAATACGAATATACAGTTAACGAATGCATTCGTTAACTAATGTATAATGAATATGCATGTTAACAAACAACGAATGCATTCGTTATCAGTATACCGAATGTCGGGGCCATGCATCAACTGCTATCCGGATAGCAGTTGAAGCAGCCCGGACAGGTTCACTCACCTTTCCGCGCTGCTCCGGGCCTTCCTCCGGTGGGTCCTGGGCTGGTCCGGGACCTTCATACGGGTCTCCCTCTGACATCGTCATGACGCCGTCGCGCACGCTGTCCCGTCATCCAATAGGAACGGCGTGCGGCAGACAACAGAGGAACGGAGAAGACCAGGAGAGCCCAGCAGAGCCCAGCGGAGTACCGAAGAGGACTAGGAGAGCCCAGCGGAGACCTGGGGACACCATCAGGAGCAGCGGGGACAAGTGAGTAGGACTTTACTTTTTTACATTGCACAAATCCCTCAACATACGAATTACCATCGTATGTTGAGGGATCACTAGACATGTGCAGAACCAAAAATCAGAATTAACTAATGCATTCGTTGTTTTTAACGAATGCATCCGTTTTTTAAACGAATGCATCCGAAAATGAAAAAAATAGGAGGTCGAGATATGAGGACGGGATATGAGGAAGGCATATGAGGATGGGATATGAGGTTGAGATATGAGGATGGGATATGAGGTGGAGATATGAGGACGGGATATGAGGTCGGGATATGGGGTTGGGATATGAGAACAATATATGAGGATGGGATATAAGGACAGGATATGAGGATGGGATATGAAGTCAAAATCTTCCTCCTTTGTTAATTTTCCTCCCCAACAAGGAAAAACCGGGCAATGCTGGGTACTCAGCTAGTGTGTATATATATACATGACAAATAAGCCACCCTCATCTATACATTACACAGGACGATGGCAGCGGGTGTCAGGAGTGACACCCTTGGTGACCTGTCTATTAGCACAGGTACTACTACTCCCATCATGGAATAGTCTGTTCCATGCTGGGAGCAGTAGTACTGCCTAAAAATTTTAAAAATATAGAAAAAAGTGAAACACACTTTATTAAACACAGTATTAAAATACATTACTAATAAAAATTTGCCACAAATTTATTCGGATCGAATCCAATTTTTTTGAAAAATTCGTACAATCAGCCGAATTGAATTTTTCAAATATTCACTCATCTCTAGTCCTATCTATTGCAGAGATGCGAGCGCAGGAGAAAGCCACTCTCATCTATACATTATACAGGACGATCGCAGCGGGTGTCACTAATGAAGAAATTTGTCATTTCAAGTCTAAGTTCAGATTCGTTCCGAATAGAATTTTTCATGAAATTTGCAACTAATTCGACTTTATCAGATTCAATTCGCTCATCTCTACCAATGATGAAAATGACAGGCCTCTCTCATCTTTTTAAGTGGGAGAACTTGCACAGTTGGTGGCTGACTAAATACTTTTTTGCCCCACTGTGTGTGTGTGTATATATATATATATATATATATATATATATATATAGGATAGCAACTACAACATTTTTTCATGATCCTCCTCCAAGATTCCAAGCTTTCAAGAACTAAGCCAACCTACAGGCTCAGAAAGTGCTTCCCGTGGCACATGAGAGGTTAAAGAAGTCCATTCCGTATACCACTGGGGAAGCGTCTATTGAATTTAGGGAATCTGTCATTGACACCAAGTTAGAGATGTGTACAGATGCTTAGAGTTACATCAATTTCAAGCCCCAGTGATAAACCCGGTAGGTGGTTGTGTCCATAGGGAGGTCTCTGTTCACATATCACATACAGGTTAGTGAAACTTCAGACCACCAGCCTCTCCGCAAGACACCGGGGCTGTGAAATGATATTAACTCTGCTTAATGGCCTGTAAATATGTCAGGACAATGCCACCTAGAGCCAGTAATGTCTGCCTCCTTGTGTGAAGTCTCGATGACTTAACCGCAGCACGCCCGAGTATAATTACTGCTAATGGGTTTCTTTATGCTCCGCGTACAAGTCACAACACACGGCGCTCAAAGGAGTGCGCCAGGAAAAGACGCTAGAGGAATATAATAGAGGCCGGATAATAACACAACTACCTGTCCGATGCGAGTGTGAATGGTCAGTGGTGGTGTCATCGATCACCAATTCTAGTGATGTCATCACTCTCCAATGCTAGTGATGTCATCACTCAGAGCAAAAGGAAAGGGTAAGTCTTACAGCTCACTGCTATACGATCATTGAAGTAATGAGCACAGAGACGCAGATCCTGGAAGAACAGGATGAATGGCAGAGCCATTTTCTCCGTTAAAGGAGTACTCCACCCCTAGACATCTTCTCTTCTATCCAAAGTATAGGGGATAAGATGTTTGATCTCGGCTGCTGCACCCTAGACATCCAGTGAACAGAGCAAACTTCTGACTGGCGATGCGGGGCAGAGGCTCTTGACGTCACGACCACACCCTGCTCGTGATGTCGCGGCCATGCCCCCTCAATGCAAGTCTATGGGAGGGGGCGTGACGGCCGTCACGCCCCCTCCCATAAACTTGCATTGAGGGAGCATTGCCGTGACATCACGAGCAGGCGTGACCGTGACATCACAAGCCTCCGGCGCTGCACCCAATGCTCTAAACAAATGTCGGGTACAGCAGGGAGATTGCGGGGTTCCCAGCGGTGGGACCCCCTGCGATCAGACATCTTATCCCCTATCCTTAGGATAGGGCATAAGATGTCTAGAGGCGGAGTACCCCTTTAAGAACAAGATGAACAAATGAACATGGTGTCCAGCTTCCAGGGCAAAAGTACTGTATGTTATAAGTCCAAAGTTTAATCAACCATCTTAAAAATCCCGAAAAACAAAACATAAAATCACCAAAAAACACAAAAAAACACACAAGGTGAGTGCTACGTTATTGTTACTACCTGCAACCTAAGCTGTTTTAACCAAGAAAACTGCGTTTTTTATTCAACTCATAAGGTATGGGTTACACCAGGATGCTAAAAATAAAACAACAGAGCCTCCTCCGAGCTCAGAGAAGCTGCGACGGCTCAGTTTCACGGCTAAACACCTCTTGGTTGCATCAAGGCCCAATACAATGACCCTAAGCACACAGCCAAGACAACACAGGAGCGGCTTTGGGACAAATCTGTGAATGTCCTCGAGTGGCCCAGACAGAGTCTGAACCCAATAGAACATCTCTGGAGAGACCTGAAAATGGCTTCCACCAACAGTCCCCATTCAACCTGACAGAGCCCGAGAGGATCTGCAGAGGAGAATGGCAGAAAATACCCAAATCCTGGTGTGTGAACCTTGTGGCCTTGTCCCTAGGAAGACTGGAGGCTGCCATCACTGTCAAAGGTGCAACTACATCATGAATTGGTATTTCTGATTACTTTCACATGTTGGAGATAACAAGTCTCTACACATTGATACAAAATTGCTCAAACGTGGAGCATTCCATAAATTTAGGGGCGGAACAGAACAACTTTCTGCATATTCGAAAGAAGCTCCACCCCTGAGGATGCACAGCAACATAACACAGGGTCACACATAGTTCAGAATAACTTTTTTCTGCTTAAAAAAAATAACATAAATCTTTATCCAGCACTGTAAAGAATCTATATCATGTTCATTTTCCACCATTCTTTCACATCAATTTCTTCAATTTCAACGTACCTGTTAGAAACATGATCTATAGGCTATTATTTCCCAGCTACTGATCCCTATGCTGTCATCCCGGTTACAATTCATTGTATATTTACCATTACAGATAAGCTAACACCATTGACGGGAAATTCCAAACCTGTCAAGTTGGAAAGTGCGAGAGGTTGAAATGTAATATTGTACAGGAAAGATTAAAAAGCGTCATATATGATCTTGGCTATAAGCCATATATATGGAAGGAGAAGGAGAGGGGGAAGAAATCTCATTTAATAGCTTTTTATTCATCTACCCACATAACCTCGCCGAGCTGATTTGACAAATTGTATTGAGAATAATGCGTTTTCATTCATTGGGTTTAATTTTAAAAGAAACAGCCCCCAAAGAAATAAAAATCAATTTAAGGCATGTTCCCAAATTATGTTAAAAGCATCAGATTGCCTTGTATTATTGCTACCGCTGTTTCATGAATAATCAAGCCATGCATGTCCTATTATAGGTATTCCCACATTATTTAAATCTAGTTATTGTTTTCGACGTGTCAGAATACAGTGTCGCTTCCGTTATCGTCTCCAGGCCAATGATAAAGAACTTTTTCCTTAGAAATTCTTTTTTTTTTTTCTTTCTAAAAGTTTCATCCATAAATGTATATGTCTTTGTCTTGTGTTAGAGGTGTACAAAAAGTAATGGTGAGCCCATCTGGGTGTTGGTTTGTACCAACAAGTCCCTTTTTTAGGGCCAGAACACCTATAATTTATAAAAGCAAAGGAGCCATCTTTTTGTGGAGATAGGGGCGCCCTGCATAGGTTGATAACACCCATAGAAGGAGACCACTAATGCTCTTACCCAATCTTACTATTACTTTTTATATATTATTATTTATTTGATATTTAAGGGACCATTTGTGGGGTCACACTGGCCTGCCAGAGTATCAGAGGATCCGCCAGTGGGCCCATGCTATGACACAATTATGGGTCCCAAAGCAGCAGAAGACATTTAGCGGTGACTTTTCAGCCGGTCACTTATCACTAGGATCTTATTTTCATGGAAAATCACAAATAACCTATTAGACCTAGTTGGCTGAGGGTGGAGTGGGGGCCGAACTACTATATGGGGGCAGTGTGGGGGCCTAATAACTATATAGGGGCAGTATGGGGGCCTAACTATTATATGGGGGCAGTGTGGGGGATTAACTACTATATGGGGCACAGGGGGGCTAACTACTAGATGGGGCAGTGTGGGGGATTAACTACTATATGGGTGCAATGGGGGGACTAGCTACTATATGGGGGCAGTGTGGGGGCCTAACTACTATATAGGGGCATTGTGGGGGCCTAAGTACAATATTTATAGCAGTGTGGGCGCCTAACTACTATATGGGGGCAATGGGGGGACTAGCTACTATATGTGGGAAGTGTGGGGCCTAACTACTATATAGGGGCAGTGTGGGGGCCTAAGTACTATATTTATAGCAGTGTGGGTGCCTAACTACTATGTGGGGGCAATGGGGGGACTAGCTGCTATATGTGGGCAGTGTGGGGCCTAACTACTATATAGGGGCAGTGTGGGGGCCTAAGTACAATATTTATAGCAGTGTGGGCGCCTAACTACTATATGGGGCAGTGTGAGGGCCTAACTACTAATTGGGGTAAGTGTGGGGGCCTAACTACTATATAGGGGCAGTGTGGGGGCCTAAGTACAATATTTATAGCAGTGTGGGTGCCTAACTACTATGTGGGGGCAATGGGGGGACTAGCTACTATATGTGGGCAGTGTGGGGCCTAACTACTATATAGGGGCAATGGGGGGACTAGCTACTATATGTGGGCAGTGTGGGGCCTAACTACTTTATAGGGGCAGTGTGGGGGCCTAAGTACAATATTTATAGCAGTGTGGGTGCCTAACTACTATATGGGGCAGTGTGGGGGCCTAACTACTAATTGGGGGAAGTGTGGGGGCCTAACTACTATATGGGGACAGTGTGGGGGGGGGGCCTAACTACTATAAAAGGGCAACATGGAGCCTAAATACTATATGGGGCAGTGTGGGGACCTAACTACTATATTGGGCAGTTGGGGGGGGGGGGGGTAACTACTATATGGGGCAGTACAGGGGCCTAACTACTATAGGCACTCTTATATAACTGATAAAATTGTATAGATTTTGCATATCACCCAGCTTTTCCAGAAGAACATGTAGCTAACAAAATGTCTAATGCACTTTTTAGATACTTGGTAGAAGAGAACAGAGATTATATAAATGGAAAAACAATAACAGAACTGTGATGGTGACCATTTGGTCATCCCCAGCTTTCCCAAAACCAGATGTTTTCTATGCAGTCATATTTGTTGTAAGCAAAGCAGCTGTATAGACATTACAAGGGAGGACAAGTCAAGGATCAACACTGTGCAAGGATTCCTTTTGCAGCCGTACTGCTCGTCACTCAGCTTTCCCAGGATCAGAAAATACTCAGTAATGTCGGATCTCACAATTAAGATAAACTTTAAAAGTCAGCAGAAGGCTGCAAAAACTATAGAAAGTAAATGGAAAAGAGTGTGGTTGTTGTAAAGACATTAAGGATGTACTTTGCCCCATACAGTGAGAAGTCTGAGCTTCTGGAACAAGCCTGTTGACAAAGCCCCAAGGTTACGTTGTGCGGTGGAGAAGTGCGGCTCTCAGTGTCGTAATAAAGCAGAGTGCTGGAGGCGTTACTGTCGAGTGTGTCTCTCCCCTACCGCTCGCCCAAGTCCTCCGAGTTCTGCCTCGATTGGTCTCATTATTGGGGCTTCTGCTACTTCTCTATTGCTTGAAGACAGTGATTTAATATCTCAGATATATAAGTAATACATAAGAAAAAGCAAGAGGACAATTCTGTCTATCTATCTATCTATCTATCTATCTCATATCTATCTATCTAATATCTATCTATCTGTCTCATATCTATCTATCTATCTATCCATCTCATATCTATCTATCTCATATCTATCTATCTATCTCTCTGATATCTATCTATCTATTTATCTCTTATCTATCTACCTATATCATATCTATCTATCTATCTCATATCTATATATCTCATATCTATCTATCTATCTATTTATCTCTTATCTATCTACCTATCTACCTATATCATATCTATCTATCTATCTATCTCATATCTATATATCTCATATATATCTATCTATCTCATATCTATCTACCTATCTATCTATCTCATATCTATCTCATATCTATCTATCTCATATCTATCTATCTCATATCTATCTACCTATCTATCTCAGCGTTTCCCAACCAGGATGCCTCCAGCTTTTGTATCGGCTGGAGGCACCCTGATTGGCAAACACTGATCTATCTCATATCTATCTAACTATCTAATAAAAAAAAAAAAGATAAAAAAGGATAAGTTGGCCAGCACATACTGATACTGATACACAACTATTGCATGGACTCGGCATACAGGTGCAGGCTGCTGGGCTAAATATACACAAGCAGGAGAATACAGCAGCACACTGCCAGCACAAAGATGTAGATGAGATATGAAATGCTATATTGCTGTAATGAAAAATGTACCTCATTGGGATGGACCCTACACTATGAATGTGCCTCTGAGCAGTCAGTTACAAGGCTTGTAAGGTCTGAGACATTCAGTGCCTTATAAAATGGGGGGGGGGGGGGGGTGCAGGAGGAGGGGGGAGTCGCTACTTCCATGTTGGTTCATGCACCCCACCCATTTTATAAGGTGCTGGATGTGTCAGACCTTGCAAGCCTTGTAACTGACTGCTCAGAGGCACATTCATAGTGTAGGGTCCGTCCCAATGAGGTCACCTTATCGTGGTGGGATGGTACACACTACTTGGCCAAATGCTAAGCGAAGCACCTCAATTTTTCATTTTTTATTACAGCAATATAGCATTTCATATTTAATCTATATCTTTGTGCTAGCAGTGTGCTGCTGTATTCTCCTGCTTGTATCTATCTGTCTATCTCCTATTTTTATATCTATCTCCTATTTATCTATCTATCTATCTATCTATCTATCTATCTGTACCAGAAGAGAAGAGAAGCTGCAGGGGACCAATGTGACAGGTGAGTCATTTTTTTTCCCATGTTGCCACATATAGGGACACACAGGGGCCTAACCAGTATATGGGGAACAGTGGGGCCTGCAGAAAGTGGCCTATATTATTTGGAGACACAGAGGGGGCCAAGCTATTATGTGGTGGCACAGAGGAGGCTAACTACTATATAGGGGCAGTGTTGGGGGCGTAACTACTATTTGGGAGCAATGTGAGGGGCCTAACTACTATATTGGATCAGTCTGGGGGTCCACATTACTAAATGGGGACAATAAGGGGGGCCTAACTCTTATATGGGTGGAATGATGGAGTCATAATTAGTGCTGAGCGGCATTGCCCATGTTCAAATTCGCAATATTTCACTAATAATTCACTAGAAGGAACATCCGGGTAAGCGGTTACCATGGACGCGGCGGCTGCGCATCCAATACACAGGAACCCGCTCGCAACCCGGAAATGCGACCGTATTATGCGCCTCTTGCTCTCCAGGAGAACGGATAACATAGCCTGCTACGGACATCATGGCACATCCCCGTGAGGTAATCACAAGCATCACTGACACCACCAATGAATTTGCACTACAAGAATCAGTGGCGATCTGGATTTGAAGCAATATGTAACAGATCGCTATTGCCTATGCACATTTCCATGTTTAGATATGTTGTTTTTTATATATATTTACTTTGTTACACTGGCCAATTGATTTAGGGGTATCATTTCTACGCCCTATTGTGTTGTGATATGCATTTCTGTTTTGTATATGTATCACATGACTGTATCACATGACTGTATGCAAATGCTTTTGTAATTGATCACATGACCCTGTGGGCGGACCCAAGGTGGTCCATATATACCTTCTGTTTGTCACTATTCCTCACTTGATAAAGCCGGTGTGAGACCAGTGAAACGTAGTCCTCTGCACGCTATGGAATAAATCTATTTGTTTTGACTGCAACAGTGGTGTGCTGCATTCTATTTCACCTATTTGGATTGAGGAACCGGTGGACCCAGGCTCCAATTATGCGAGCACCCCATACTGACTATTACCTGATTCTACTTGATGTGCTGCTTCTATTTGGATTTTTTATCTATCTATCTAACTATCTATCTATCTCATATCTATCTCATATCTATATATCTAATATCTATCTATCTATCTGCCTGTTGTACTGTTCACACAGAGGCTTATACACAGTGTAGGGTCCGTCCCAGAATGAGGTCACCTTACCGTGGTGGGACGGTCCACGCTATTTGGCGCCAAATTTGCAAGCTAAGTACCTCATAATTTCATAGTTTCTGTCACGATGCCGGCTGGCAGGAGGTGGATCCTCTGTGCCAGAGAGGAATTGGCGTGGACCGTGCTAGTGGACCGGTTCTAAGCTGCTACTGGTTTTCACCAGAGCCCGCCGCAAAGCGGGATGGTCTTGCAGCGGCGGTAGCAACCAGGTCGTATCCACTAGCAACGGCTAAACCTCTCTGACTGCTGAAGATAGGCGCGGTACAAGGGAGTAGACAAGAGCAAGGTCGGACGTAGCAGAAGGTCGGGGCAGGCAGCAAGAATCGTAGTCAATAAGGCAATAGCAGGGGGTCAAGTACACAGTATGGACTAACACAGTAACGCTTTCACTAGGCACTAAGGCAACAAGATCCGGCAGGGGAGTGCAGGGGCAGTGATCAGATATAGCCAGGGAGCAGGTGGAAGCCAATTAAGCTAATTGGGCCAGGCACCAATCATTGGTGCACTGGCCCTTTAAGTCTCAGAGAGCTGGCGCGCGCGCGCCCTAGAGAGCGGAGCCACGCGCGCCAGCACATGACAGCAGGGGACCGGGACGGGTAAGTGACTTGGGATGCGATTCGCGAGCGGGCGCGTCCCGCTATGCGAATCGCATCCCCGTCAGCAATGTCAGTGCAGCGCTCCCGGTCAGCGGGTCTGACCGGGGCGCTGCAGGGGGAGAAACACCGCGAGCGCTTCGGGAAGGAGCAGGGACCCGGAGCGCTCAGCGTAACAGTACCCCCCCCCCTTAGGTCTCCCCCTCTTTTTGTCGGGATGTCGCTCCACCTGGGACGAGGACATTGGGAGTGATTGTAGAGTCTCCTTCAGGGGGACAGTGAAGTCCTGGGCAGACCGGTCAGAAGGAGTGGGAATGGGGAGGGAGGGCAGAGGGTGAGGCTTGGCACAGTCCAGATAGGCCTTGGGGAGACCAGGCACAGGAGGGGACACGGAGGCCCGACGGACGGGGCCGGGAGCAGGCGTGAGGCATTTCTTGCGGCAAGCAGGACCCCAATTCTCGATCTCCCCGGTGGTCCAGTCAAGGGTGGGAGAATGGTGCTGGAGCCATGGCAGACCGAGAAGGACTTCAGATGTGCAGCCGGGCAGAACCAAGAATTCAATCTTTTCGAGATGTGGTCCAATGCTCATAAGCAGAGGCACTGTGCGAAAACGCACAGTGCAGTTCAACTTGACTCCGTTGACTGAAGCAATGTAGAGCGGATTGATGAGACGGATCACCGGGATGCAGTACCTATCAAGCAAAGAGGCCAGAATAAAATTTCCAGAGGAACCAGAGTCCAAGACGGCCACGGCAGAGAAGGAGGAGTCGGCAGAAGGAGAAATCCGTACGGGC
Source organism: Hyla sarda (assembly GCF_029499605.1). Taxonomy (NCBI): domain Eukaryota; kingdom Metazoa; phylum Chordata; class Amphibia; order Anura; family Hylidae; genus Hyla; species Hyla sarda. Next base: position 31,950,480 of record NC_079191.1, on the reverse strand, counting down.
ACAGTGAGACATGGAGAAGCAGACTCCGTACCCAGAGACACCAGGCCCACATGAGCAGGTTGCGTGCGAGCATTTTCCAGACGAGGAGGACGAATCGGGCAATCCACCAAGAAATGTTCGGTACTAGCGCAGTAAAGACATAGATTCTTATCCCTACGGCGAGACCTCTCTTCAATAGTCAGGCGAGACCGATCTACTTGCATAGGCTCCTCGGCGGGAGGCACAGGGGTAGACTGCAAGGGATACCGTGAGAGAGGTGCCCAGGGATTAAGGTCTTTTTCCTGGCGGATTTCCTGGTGTCTTTCCGAAAAACGCATGTCAATGCGGGTGGCCAAATGGATAAGTTCATGCAGACTGGCAGGAATCTCTCGTGCGGCCAGCACATCTTTGATGTTACTGGATAGGCCTTTTTTAAAGGTCGCGCAGAGAGCCTCGTTGTTCCAAGATAATTCGGAAGCGAGAGTACGAAATCGGATGGCGTACTCGCCTACTGAAGAATTACCCTGGACCAGGTTCAGCAGGGCAGTCTCGGCAGAAGAAGCTCGGGCTGGTTCCTCGAAGACACTGCGAACCTCAGAGAAGAAGGAGTGTACAGTGGCGGTGACAGGGTCATCGGAGTCCCAGAGCGGTGTGGCCCAAGCCAAAGCCTTTCCAGACAGGAGACTAACCACGAAAGCCACCTTCGACCGTTCAGTAGGAAATTGGTCCGACAACATCTCCAAATGTAGGGAACATTGTGACAGGAAACCTCGGCAGAGTCTAGAGTCCCCATCAAATTTGTCCGGCAGGGACAAGCGGAGGCTAGGAGCGGCCACTCGCTGCGGAAGAGGTGCAGGAGCCGGCGGAGGAGATGGTTGTTGCTGCTGTAGCTGTGACTGAAATTGTGACTGAAGCTGCTGTAGCTGCGACTGGAGTTGCTGTGTCATGGTGGTCAAGTACGACAGCTGGTGATCTTGTTGGGCGATCTGTCGGGCTTGCTGGGCGACCAGCGTAGAGAGGTCAGAGACAACTGGCAGGGGAACCTCAGCGGGATCCATGGCCGGATCTACTGTCACGATGCCGGCTGGCAGGAGGTGGATCCTCTGTGCCAGAGAGGAATTGGCGTGGACCGTGCTAGTGGACCGGTTCTAAGCTGCTACTGGTTTTCACCAGAGCCCGCCGCGAAGCGGGATGGTCTTGCAGCGGCGGTAGCAACCAGGTCGTATCCACTAGCAACGGCTAAACCTCTCTGACTGCTGAAGATAGGCGCGGTACAAGGGAGTAGACAAGAGCAAGGTCGGACGTAGCAGAAGGTCGGGGCAGGCAGCAAGAATCGTAGTCAATAAGGCAATAGCAGGGGGTCAAGTACACAGTATGGACTAACACAGTAACGCTTTCACTAGGCACTAAGGCAACAAGATCCGGCAGGGGAGTGCAGGGGCAGTGATCAGATATAGCCAGGGAGCAGGTGGAAGCCAATTAAGCTAATTGGGCCAGGCACCAATCATTGGTGCACTGGCCCTTTAAGTCTCAGAGAGCTGGCGCCCTAGAGAGCGGAGCCACGCGCGCCAGCACATGACAGCAGGGGACCGGGACGGGTAAGTGACTTGGGATGCGATTCGCGAGCGGGCGCGTCCCGCTATGCGAATCGCATCCCCGTCAGCAATGTCAGTGCAGCGCTCCCGGTCAGCGGGTCTGACCGGGGCGCTGCAGGGGGAGAAACACCGCGAGCGCTTCGGGGAGGAGCAGGGACCCGGAGCGCTCAGCGTAACAGTTTCATATCTTAATTTATTGCATTACAGCTGCATAGCTTTTCATGTTCTATCTATATACTCATGTTTCATCTATATCTTTGTGCTAGCAGTGTGCTGCTGTATTCTCCTGTAGCTATCTATCTATCTATCTATCATCTATCTAATATCTATCTATCTATCTCATATCTATCTATCTATCTAATATCTATCTATCTCATATCTATCTATCTCATATCTATCATATATCTCATTTCTATCTATCTGTTTATTTATCTATCTAACTATCTCATATCTATCTATCTCTTATCTATCTATCTATCTATCTATATCTATCTATCTATCATCTATCTCATATCTATCTATCAATCATCTATCTCATATCTATCAATCATTAGTGATTGCAATTTAAAAAAAATCTGACCTGATTAATGTCATATTTTATTTTTTAAATACTTAAACATACTGTTATATACATTATTTATAGCATCTAGGGGGTCAGGTTGTTCATATATCTGTCTCCACATCTCCTGCAAAGACAATAAAATAAGAAATGAAATTTTAGCTGCCTGTAGCCACCACTAGGGGGAGCTCAAAAAAACATCTACAAATCTTCAATTAAAATGAAAAGTCTGCACCTAAAATACGTTTTATTTCCACTACATATGGTTGTACCTCAGGGAGGATTCATATGCTGAAGTTTTGTCTTATATATCTGAATGGAACTTGCAGAAATCCATGTGCTGAACGGACCACATGCAGAGGAATGGAAATTATTTTTAGCCACAGAGATTTCTGCAAAAAAATCTGCCATGTGTGAATCCACCCTTGGGCCTGAATGTTTCTCATTGCTGAATATAAACAAGCTTGTTTCTATTCACTGACAGGAAGCAGTTTTATTCTATAATAGTGAGGTTCTGAGGATCGCAGTGCATATGTATATATATATATATATATATATATATATATATATATATATACAGGACAGTGTTTCCCAAGCAGGGTGCCTCCAGCTGTGGCAAAACTACAACTCCCAGCATGCCCGGACAGCCAACGGCTGTCCGGGCATGCTGGGAGTTGTAGTTTTGCAACAGCTGGAGGCACCCTGCTCGGAAAACACTGACACAGGGGATCGCCCTCTACGTTTTTTGACCGGCCGCGCAGCCCAAACTTCGTGTCCCTTTTGAAGTTGCAGCATAAACATCTAAATTACCGTCTGGTTATAAAGCTTAACCCTAACCCCATGTGTAATAAACGCAGTAATCCCGCCGTGATATGAGAAGCTCTCCGAGCGATTAGATGAAATTACAGATGAAAACAGAGAAAATAAACGTATCGTCCGACTCTGGAGATAAAACTGCTCCGACCAGAACGTCATCAGAGAACACTTTATCCGTGGCAGGTAAAAATAAACAGGAGTAATAAGCCAATGGTCGGGGCTGAAACCCAACGTATTCACATGCCTGCCATTCCTTCTATCCTCATAGGAAGTGATCATCGGATGTAGGAGAAGACAGAGGAGCTGGAGAATATAGAAGAAGCAGAATACCTGTATATCTATCTATATATCTATCTATCTCATATCTATCTATCTCCTGTCTATCTATCTATCTCATATCTATCTATCTATCTCATATCTATCTATCTATCAATCTATCTCATATCTATCTATCTATCTATCTATCTATCTCATATCTATCTATCTCATATCTATCTCCTATCTATCTATCTATCTCTCTATCTATCTATCTGTCTATCTATCTATCTCATATCTATCTATCTATCTCATATCTAACTATCTATCTATCTCATATCTATCTATCTCCTATCTATCTATCTATCTAGCAATCCAAGGGAAGCAACACCCCAAAAAAACTGGTAGTATGGTGCACGCAGAACCGAACCCCGGTCAATGGTCCATATGTAGATAAATTAGTAGAAATCCGCAGCACACAAAATGATGAAAGTGCAAAAAAGTGAAATTTATTCCATATCTTGGTGAAAGTTACAGCGACGTTTCAACCAGCTCTCTTGCTTGAGAAAGACCAGGAGAGCTGGTTGAAACGTCGCTGTAACTTTCACCAAGATATGGAATAAATTTCCCTTTTTTGCACTTTCATTATTTTGTGTGCTGTGGATTTCTACTAATTTATCTATCTATCTCATATCTATCTATCTATCTCTCTCATATCTATCTATCAATCTATCTCATATTTATCTATCTCATATCTATCTATCTATCTCATATCTATCTATCTCCTATCTATCTCCTATCTATCTATCTATCTATCTATCTATCTATCTATCTATCTATCTATCTATCTATCTATCTATCTATCTCATATCTATCTATCTCATATCTATCTATCTCATATCTATCTTATATCTATCTATCTATCTATCTCATATCTATCTATCTATCTATCTATCTATCTCATATCTATCTATCTCATATCTATCTATCTATCTATCTCATATCTATCTATCTCATATCTATCTATCTATCTATCTATCTCATATCTATCTATCTATTTATCTATTTCTTTATCTCATATCTATCTATCTATCTCATATCTATCTATTTATCTATCTATCTATCTATCTATCTATCTCATATCTATCTATCAACAGTGGGGATCAAAAGTTTGGACACCCCAGGTAAACATTTGTATTAATGTGCATAAAATAGCAAAGGAAAGATGGAAAAATCTCCAAAATGCATCAAATTACAGATCAGACATTCTTATAATATGTCAACAAAAGTTAGATTTTATTTCCATCATTTACACTCAAAATAACAGAAAACAAAAAAATGGCATCTGCAAAAGTTTGGGCACCCTACAGAATTTATAGCATGCACTGCCCCCTTTGCAAAGCTGAGACCTGCCAGTGTCATGGATTGTTCTCAATCATCATCTGGGAAGACCAGGTGATGTCAATCTCAAAGGTTTTAAACGCCCAGACTCATCTGACCTTGCCCCAACAATCAGCACCATGGGTTCTTCTAAGCAGTTGTCTAGAAATCTGAAACTGAAAATAGTTGACGCTCACAAAGCTGGAGAAGGCTATAAGAAGATAGCAAAATGTTTTCACATTTCAATATCCTCTGTTCAGAATGTAATGAAGAAATGGCAGTCATCAGGAACAGTGGAAGTTAAAGCAAGATCTGGAAGACCAAGAAAAATATCAGACAGAACAGCTCTCAGGATTGTGAGAAAAACAATTCAAAACCCACGTTTGACTGCACAATCCCTCCAGAAAGATCTGGCAGACACTGGAGTTGTGGTACACTATTCCACTATAAAGAGATACTTGTGCAAATATGGTCTTCATGGAAGAGTCATCAGAAGAAAACCTCTTCTACATCCTCACCACAAAAATCATCATTTGAACTTTGCAAATGAACATATAGACAAGCCTGATGCATTTTGGAAACAAGTTATGTGGACCAATGAGGTTATAATTGAACTTTTTGGCCAGAATGAGCAAAGGTACGTTTGGAAAAGAAGGGGAACAGAATTTTATGAAAAGAACCTCTGTCCAACTGTTAAAGGGGTAGTCAGCCCCTGGCATCTTATCCCCTATCCAAAGGATAGGGGATAAGATGTAAGATCGCCGCAGTCCCGCTGCTGGGGAACCCGGGGATCGCCGCGGCGGCACCCCGCCATCATTACTGCACAGAGCGAGTTCGCTCTGTGCGTAATGACGGGCGATACAGGGGCCAGAGCAGCGTGACGTCATGGCTCCGCCCCTCATGACATCACGGCCCTTCCCCTTAATGCAAGTCTATGGCAGGGGGCGTGACAACCGCCACGCCCCCTCCCATAGACTTGTATTGCCGGTCGGGCAGAGCCGTGATGTAACGATGCTCCGGCCCCTGTATTGCCCGTCATTACGTGCAGAGCGATCTCGCTCTGAGCAGTAATGATAGCGGGGTGCTGCAGCAGCGTTCCCCGGGGTTCCCAGCAGCGGGACCCTGGCGATCTGACATCTTATCCCCTATCCTTTGGATAGGGGATAAGATGTCTAGGGGCGGAGTACCCCTTTAAGCATGGGGGAGGATCAACCATGCTTTGGGGTTGTATTGCAGCCAGTGGCACAGGGAACATCTCATGAGTCGAAGGAAAAATGGATTCAATAACATTTCAGCAAATTTTGGATGCTAACTTGATGCCATCTGTGAAAAAGCTGAAGTTAAAGAGAGGATGGCTTCTACAAATGGATAATGATCCTAAACACACCTCGAAATCCACGGGGGATTACATCAAGAGGCGTAAACTGAAGGTTTTGCCATGGCCTTCACAATCTCCTGACCTCAGCATAATTGAAAATCTATGGATAGACCTTAAAAGAGCAGTGCGTGACAGACAGCCCAGAAATCTCAAAGATCTGGAAGACTTTTGTAAGGAAGAATGGGCAAAGATACCTCAAACAAGAATTGAAAGACCCGTGGCTGGCTACAAAAAGCGTTTACAAGCTGTGATACTTGCCAAAGGGGGCAGTACAAGATATTAACTCTGCAGGGTGCCCACACTTTTGCAGATGCCATTTTTTTGTTTTCTGTTATTTTGAAAGTGTAAATGATGGAAATAAAATTAAACTTTTGTTGACATATTATAAGAATGTCTAATCTGTAATTTGATGCCTTTTGGAGATTTTTCCATGTTTCCTTGGCTTCTTTATGCACATTAATACACATTTTTACCTGGGGTGCCCAAACTTTTGATCCCCACTGTAGTCCAACATGATGGGAGTTGTAGTTTTCATGTGGGGCAGCTGCTGAGCCACAGGCTGTATCGGGGCATGCTGGGAGTTGTAGTTAGTAACTAACTGCAACGCCCGAATTTAATTTAAAAAAATAGCGCAAAAAACAAGCCTCATACAGACCCTTATAAGGAGAAATACAAAAGTTATAGGGGTCAGAATAGGACAAAATTCCCCCCCCCCCGCATATGTGTATCCTGTGATGTCACACATATATAATTAATTATGCAAATTAGCATGGACGGTATTTTTTTGCTAGAAAGGTGGCAACCCTACCCTCATGACATGGAGCAAAGGCCAGTGCCAGATCTCGCGCATGCGCTGTGCCTCGGTGGGACTGTCACATGGCTTCATGACCCTGCTGAGGGGCAACTCAGATCTGTGGTCAGGTGGGGCTATAGGAGTTGATGAGTGGTCCGGAGGAACTGAGTGAGGACATTTTCCTCGCTAATTCCATAGTGTGAACATACCCTTATTTTTTTCCTATTTTTGGAGAGATAATACAGAGAAAAAGTTTTGAACATTGACTGTCTGTTTGCAATACGAAAGTGAGGACTTATCCATCTGCATATTACAAATTCCTGAAGATCACCTTCTTAGGAGTCACTTTTATTGCATGTCAACTTGATATACTATAAGAGTTTTATTAAGCTTACTTACCGGCATGAAGAATGACAGGCGTCCGTGTTATTTACAAAAAGGTGGTCAAACTTTGAAAGGAGAAATAATCTGTGAGGAAATGTACTCAGCTTTTATTCCAATTTACAGTCATTTCAATCAGTTTGACCATTTGATATGAGCAAATTAATGCAGAACACATTCGGTCCAAATTTCCATCAAAAATCTGCAATTTGACTAATCAAAAGAAGCAAAGTAAAGGTAATGAACTGGCCAAGCATGTTTCCAGACCTGAACCCAATGGAGCATCTGTGGGGCATCCTCAAATGGAAGGTGGGGGAGCACAAGGTCTATAATATCCACCAGCTTTGTGATGTCATCACGTAAGTGTTACGCCGAGCGCTCCGGGTCCCCGCTCCTCCCCGGAGCGCCCACAGCGTTCTCCTATTCGCAGCGCCCCGGTCAGACCTGCCGACCGGGTGCGCTGCGATAATGTTCCCAGCTGGGATGCGATGCGCATCCCGACTCGCTTACCAGACCCGTTCCCCGTCTGTGCTGTCCCCCCGCGCGCGGCCCCGCTCCTTAGGGCGCACGCGTGCCGGGTCTTTGTGATTTAAAGGGCCGGTGCGCCACTGATTGGCGCATGAGGTTTTAATCAGTACCTTCACCTGTGCACTTCCCTACTTATACCTCACTTCCCCTGCACTCCCTTGCCGGATCTTGTTGCCATTGTGCCAGTGAAAGCGTTTCCTTGTGTGTTCCTAGCCTGTGTTCCAGACCTCCTGCCGTTGCCCCTGACTACGATCCTTGCTGCCTGCGCTGACCTTCTGCTACGTCCGACCTTGCTCTTGTCTACTCCCTTGTACCGCGCTTATCTCAGCAGTCAGAGAGGTTGAGCCGTTGCCGGTGGATACGACTTGGTTGCTACCGCCGCTGCAAGACCATCCCGCTTTGCGGCGGGCTCTGGTGAATACCAGTAGCAACTTAGAACCGGTCCACCGACACGGTCCACGCCAATCCCTCTCTGGCACAGAGGATCCACCTCCAGCCAGCCGAATCGTGACAGTAGATCCGGCCATGGATCCCGCTGAGGTCCCGCTGCCAGTTTTCGCTGACCTCACCACGGTGGTCGCCCAGCAGTCGCAACAGATAGCGCAACAAGGCCATCAGCTGTCTCAACTGACCGTGATGCTACAGCAGCTACTACCACAGCTTTAACAATCATCTCCTCCGCCAGCTCCTGCACCTCCTCCGCAGCGAGTGGCCACATCCAGCCTACGCTTATCTTTGCCGGACAAATTTGATGGGGACTCTAAATTTTGCCGTGGTTTTCTTTCACAATGTTCTCTGCATTTGGAGATGATGTCGGACCAGTTTCCAACTGAAAGGTCAAAGGTGGCTTTCGTAGTCAGCCTTCTGTCTGGGAAAGCCCTGTCACGGAGGTCAAGTATGCCAGCTGTTGATTTCGTTGGGCGATCTTTAGGGCTTGCTGGGCGACCAGTGTAGGGAGGTCGGTGACAACTGGCAGAGGAACTTCAGCGGGATCCATGGCCGGATCTACTGTCACGATGCCGGCTGGCAGGTAGTGGATCCTCTGTGCCAGAGAGGGATGGCCGAGCGCTCCGGGTCCCCGTTCCTCCCCGGAGCGCTCGCCTCATCCTCGTTGCTGCAGCGCCCCGGTCAGATCCACTGACCGGGTGCGCTGCGGTCCCGCCTCCAGCCGGGATGCGATTCGCGATGCGGGTGGCGCCCGCTCGCGATGCGCACCCCGGTCCCCGTACCTGACTCGCTCTCCCTCGGTCCTGTCCCGGCGCGCGCGTCCCCGCTCCCTAGGGCGCGCGCGGTCCTCGCCATCCCTCTCCATCCCACTAGCGCGGTCCTCGCCATCCCTCTCTGGCACAGAGGATCCACTACCTGCCAGCCGGCATCGTGACAGTAGATCCGGCCATGGATCCCGCTGAAGTTCCTCTGCCAGTTGTCACCGACCTCCCTACACTGGTCGCCCAGCAAGCCCTAAAGATCGCCCAACGAAATCAACAGCTGGCATACTTGACCTCCGTGACACTGCATCTTCAGTCACAGATACAGCAAATTCAGTCACAGCTACAGCTGCAACAACCATCTCTTCCGCCGGCTCCTGCAACTCCTCCGCAGCAACCGGCCGCTCCTAACCCCTGCTTGTCCCTGCCGGACAAATTTGATGGGGTCCGCAATGATCCTGCCACAGCCACAGTCCAGTCCTACTTCGCTGAGGTCCGTGGTGTCTTCGAGGAGCCTGCCCGAGCCTCTTCTGCCAAGACTGCCCTGCTGAACCTGGTCCAGGGTGTTTCTTCCGTTGGCAAGTACGCCATTCAGTTCCGTGCTCTTGCTTCCGAGTTGTCCTGGAATAGTGAGATTCTCTGCGCGACCTTTAAAAAAGGCCTATCCAGCAACATTAAAGATGTTCTGGCCGCACGAGAAACTCCTGCTAACCTGCATGAACTCATTCATCTTGCCACTCGCATTGACATGCGTTCTTCCGGATGGCGTCTGGAGCTCCGCCTGGATATGGACTTTGTTCGCACGAGGCGTTTTTTCTCCCCGGCTCCTCTCTCCTCTGGTCCTCTGCAATCCGTTCCTGTGCTTCCCGCCGCGGAGGCTATGCAAGTTGACCGGTCTCGCTTGACACCTCAAGAGAGGACACAACGCCGCATGGAGAATCTTTGCCTGTACTATGCCGGTACCGAACACTTCCTGAAGGATTGTCCTATCCGTCCTCCCCGCCTGGAAAGACGTACGCTGACTCCGCACAAAGGTGACACAGTTCTTGATGTCAACTCTGCTTCTCCACGCCTTACTGTGCCTGTGCGGATATCTGCCTCTACCTTCTCCTTCTCTACTATGGTCTTCTTGGATTCCGGATCTGCAGGAAAAATTTTTTTGGCCTCTCTTATCAACAGGTTCTACGTTCCCTGTGACCAGTTCCGCACAGAACCCCTCCTAATGTGCATCGGACCTCATCACGGAAAAATTGACTTTTTTTTCCTCAGGTTCTTTGGCCCCAAGAAGAGGGGGAGACCCAAGGGGGGGGGTACTGTTACGCCGAGCGCTCCGGGTCCCCGTTCCTCCCCGGAGCGCTCGCCTCATCCTCGTTGCTGCAGCGCCCCGGTCAGATCCACTGACCGGGTGCGCTGCGGTCCCGCCTCCAGCCGGGATGCGATTCGCGATGCGGGTGGCGCCCGCTCGCGATGCGCACCCCGGTCCCCGTACCTGACTCGCTCTCCCTCGGTCCTGTCCCGGCGCGCGCGTCCCCGCTCCCTAGGGCGCGCGCGCGCCGGGTCTCTGCGATTTAAAGGGCCAGTGCACCTATGATGGTGCCTGGCCCAATCTTCCAATTAGCTTAATTAGTTTCCACCTGTGCACTTCCCTATATCACCTCACTTCCCCTGCACTCCCTGGCCGGATCTTGTTGCACTTGTGCCTAGTGAAAGCGTTCCCTTGTTTGTTCCTAGCCCATGTTCCTGACCTCCTGCCGTTGCCCCTGACTACGATCCTTGCCGCCTGCCCCCGACCTTCTGCTACGTCCGACCTTGCTTCTGCCTACTCCCTTGTACCTCGCCTATCTTCAGCAGTCAGAGAGGTGAGCCGTTGCTAGTGGATACGACCTGGTCACTACCGCCGCAGCAAGACCATCCCGCTTTGCGGCGGGCTCTGGTGAAAACCTGTAGTGGCTTAGAACCGGTCCACTAGCGCGGTCCTCGCCATCCCTCTCTGGCACAGAGGATCCACTACCTGCCAGCCGGCATCGTGACACCTGTCATGGGCCACACCGCTCTGGGACCGCAATGATCCTGTCACTGCCTCTGTACACTCTTTCTTCACGGAGATTCGAAGTGTCTTCGAGGAACCTGCCCGAGCCTCTTCTGCCGAGACTGCCCTGCTGAACCTGGTCCAGGGTAATTCTTCTGTTGGCGAGTACGCCATCCAATTCCGTACTCTCGCCTCCGAATTGTCCTGGAATAACGAGGCCCTCTGCGCGACCTTTAAAAAAGGCCTATCCAGTAACATCAAAGATGTGCTGGCCGCACGAGAAACCCCTGCTAACCTGCATGAACTTATTCATCTTGCCACCCGCATTGACATGCGTTTTTCCGAAAGGCGTCAGGAGCTCCGCCAGGATATGGACTTTGTTCGCACGAGGCGGTTTCTCTCCCCGGCTCCTCTCTCCTCTGGTCCACTGCAATCCGTTCCTGTGCCTTCCGCCGTGGAGGCTATGCAAGTTGACCGGTCTCGCTTGACATCTTAAGAGAGGACACAACGCCGCATTGAGAACCTTTGCCTGTACTGTGCCAGTACCGAACATTTCTTGAAGGATTGTCCTATCCGACCTCCACGTCAGGAAAGACGCACGCTGACTCCGCACAAAAGTGAGACAGCTCTTGATGTGAACTCTGCTTCTCCACGTCTTACTGTGCCTGTGCGAATTTCTTCTTCTACCTTCTCCTTCTCAGCTATGGCCTTCTTGGATTCCGGATCTGCAGGAAATTTTATTTTGGCCTCTTTCATCAACAGGTTCAACATCCCGGTGACCAGTCTCGCCAGACCCCTCTACATCGCCTCTGTTAATAATGAAAGATTGGACTGTACTGTGCGTTACCGCACGGAACCCCTCTTTATGTGCATTGGACCCCATCACGAAAAAATTTAATTTCTGGTCCTCTCTAACTGCACTTCGGAAATTCTTCTTGGATTACCGTGGCTTCAACGCCTTTCCCCAACCCTCAATTGGACCACCGGGGAAATCAAGAACTGGGGTACTTCTTGCCACAAGGACTGTCTTTAGCCTGCTCCCTGTACTGTCAGTCAAGACCCTGTGGTTCCTTCGATATCTGGTCTCCCCAAGGCCTATCTGGGTTATGCTGATGTTTTTTGCAAGAAACAAGCAGAGACTTTGCCTCCTCACAGGCCTTATGACTGTCCTATTGACCTCCTCCCTGGTACTACTCCACCCCGGGGCAGAATCTATCCTCTGTCTGCTCCGGAAACACAAGCCATGTCGGAGTACATCCAAGAGAATTTAAAAAAGGGGTTTATCCGCAAGTCTTCCTCCCCTGCCGGAGCTGGATTTTTTTTGTTTCCAAAAAAGACGGCTCCCTACGCCCTTGCATTGATTACCGCGGACTTAATAAAATTACTGTAAAAAAACGCTATCCCCTACCTCTTATCTCGGAACTCTTTGATCGCCTACCAGGCACCCACATCTTTACCAAGCTGGACTTAAGAGGTGCATATAATCTCATCCGCATCAGGGAGGGGGACGAGTGGAAGACCGCATTTAACACCAGAGATGGACACTTTGAATATCTGGTTATGCCCTTTGGGCTTTGCAACTCCCCTGCCGTCTTCCAAGTCTTTGTAAATGAAATTTTTTGTGATCTTCTATATACCTGTGTTGTGGTTTACCTAGACGATATTCTGATTTTTTTCTGCTAACCTAGAAGAACACCGCCAGCATGTCCACATGGTTCTTCAGAGACTTCGGGACAATCAATTATATGGCAAAATGGAAAAATGTCTCTTTGAATGTCAATCTCTTCCCTTCCTAGGATACTTAGTCTCTGGCCAGGGACTACAAATGGACCCAGATAAACTATCAGCCGTATTGGATTGGCCACGCCCCTCCGGACTCCGTGCTATCCAACATTTTTGGGGGTTTGCCAATTATTACAGACAATTTATTCCGCACTTTTCCACTATTGTGGCTCCTATCATGGCCCTAACCAAGAAAAACGCCAACCCTAAGTCCTGGCCTCCTCAAGCGGAAGACGCATTCAATCATCTCAAGACTGCCTTTTCTTCTGCTCCCATACTCTCCAGACCTGATCCATCTAAGCCCTTCTCGCTGGAGGTAGACGCCTCCTCGGTGGGAGCTGGAGCAGTACTCCTACAAAAAAATTCTTCCGGGCATGCTGTTACTTGTGGTTTCTTTTCTAGGACCTTCTCTCCGGCGGAGAGAAACTATTCCATTGGTGATCGAGAACTACTGGCCATAAAATTGTCGCTTGAAGAATGGAGGCACCTGCTGGAGGGATCCAAATATCCAGTTATTATATACACTGATCACAAGAATCTCTCTTATCTTCAGTCTGTCCAACGGCTGAACCCTCGCCAGGCTAGGTGGTCGTTGTTCTTTGCCCGTTTTAACTTTGAAATTCATTTTCGCCCTGCTGACAAGAACATTAGGGCTGATGCCCTCTCTCGTTCATTGGATGCCTCTGAAGTGGAAGCTTCCCCGCAACACATTATTCCTCCAGACTGTCTGATCTCCACTTCTCCAGCTTCCATCAGACAAACTCCTCCAGGGAACACCTTCGTCTCTCCACGCCAGCGCCTCAGGATTCTCAAGTGGGGACACTCCTCGCACCTCGCAGGCCATGCTGGCATAAAAAAATCCATCCAGCTCATCTCTCGATTTTATTGGTGGCCTACCCTGGAAGCTGATGTTGTTGATTTCTTGTGGGCTTGTACAGTCTGTGCCCGGGACAAGACCCCTCGCCAGAAGCCTGCTGGTCTCCTCCATCCTCTGCCTGTTCCTGAACGACCATGGTCACAGATTGGTATGGACTTTATTACTGACTTACCTTTATCCCATGGCAACACAGTTATTTGGGTGGTCGTTGATTGATTCTCCAAGATGGCACATTTTATCCCTCTTCCAGGTCTTCCTTCTGCGCCTCAGTTGGCGAAACAATTTTTTATACACATTTTTCGCCTTCACGGGCTGCCCACGCATATCATCTCGGATAGAGGCGTTCAATTTGTGTCTAAATTCTGGAGGGCCCTCTGTAATCAGCTCAAAATCAAATTAAACTTCTCGTCTTCTTATCATCCCAAATCCAATGGGCAAGTAGAAAGAATTAATCAGGTCCTGGGTGACTATTTGCGACATTTTGTTTCCTCCCGCCATGATGACTGGGCAGATCTTCTACCATGGGCCGAATTCTCGTACAATTTCAGAGTCTCTGAATCTTCCGCTAAATCCCCATTCTTTGTGGTGTGCGGCCGTCACCCTCTTCCCCCCCTTCCCACTCCCATGCCCTCTGGTTTGCCTGCTGTTGATGAGGTGACTCGGGACTTCTCCACCATATGGAAAGAGACTCAAAATTCTCTCTTACAGGCCTCATTCCGGATGAAAAAACATGCCGATAGGAAAAGAAGAATTCCCCCCATTTTTTCTCCCTGAGACAAAGTATGGCTCTCCGCCAAGTATGTCCGCTTTCGTGTCCCCAGTTATAAACTGGGACCGCGTTATCTTGGTCCTTTCAAAATCAAGTGCCAAATCAACCCTGTCTCTTACAAACTCCTTCTTCCTCCTTCTCTCTGTATTCCTAATGGTTTCCATGTCTCTCTCCTTAAACCACTCATCCTTAACCGCTTCTCTCCCAAAGTTGTTTCTCCCACTCCAGTTTCCGGGTCCTCTGACGTTTTTTCGGTGAAAGAAATTCTGGCATCCAAGACGGTCAGAGGTAAAAAAAAATTTTGGGTTGATTGGGAGAATTGCGGCCCAGAGGAGAGATCATGGGAACCTGAGGACCACATCCTGGACAAGGATCTTATCCTCAAATTCTCAGGTTCCAAAAAGAGGGGGAGACCCAAGGGGGGGGGGGGGTACTGTTACGCCGAGCGCTCCAGGTCCCCGCTCCTACCCGGAGCGCTCACAGCGTTCTCCTATTCAAAGCGCCCCGGTCAGACCTGCCGACCGGGTGCGCTGCGATAATGTTCCCAGCTGGGATGCGATTCGCGATGCGGGACGCGCCCGCTCGCGATGCGCATCCCGACTCGCTTACCAGACCCGTTCCCCATCTGTGCTGTCCCGGCGCGTGCGGCCCCGCTCCTTAGGGCGCGCGTGCACCGGGTCTTTGCGATTTAAAGGGCCGGTGCGCCACTGTTTGGCGCATGAGGTTTTAATCAGTACCTTCACCTGTGCACTTCCCTACTTATACCTCACTTCCCCTGCACTCCCTTGCCGGATCTTGTTGCCATTGTGCCAGTGAAAGCGTTTCCTTGTGTGTTCCTAGCCTGTGTTCCAGACCTCCTGCCGTTGCCCCTGACTACAATCCTTGCTGCCTGCCCTGAACTTCTGCTACGTCCGACCTTGCTCTTATCTACTCCCTTGTACCGCGCTTATCTCAGCAGTCAGAGAGGTTGAGCCGTTGCCAGTGGATACGATCTGGTTGCTACCGCCGCTGCAAGACCATCCCGCTTTGCGGCGGGCTCTGGTGAATACCAGTAGCAACTTAGAACCGGTCCACCGACACGGTCCACGTCAATCCCTTTCTGGCACAGAGGATCCACCTCCAGCCAGCCGAATCGTGACAGTAAGGACTCCTGTGACAACATGGGAAGATCTGGTGAACTCAAGAAGTGTACCTGTCATTACCAAAAACATTTTATAAAATGTAGAAAATACTATTATATGTATATTTGTAATATACATTGGTTAAAAAATGTGTATATTTTTTGCGGGGAAAAAGTCTGTCCCTGCAGTTATTGCTTGTGTGTCTTTGTGAGTAGTCCAAATACAGGAAGTGAGGACAGGACAAGCAGGGCTCTGTACACTGAGGACAAGCAGGGCTCTGTACACTGAGGACAAGCAGGGCTCTGTACACTTAGTACAAGCAGGGCTCTGTACACTTAGTATAAGCAGGGCTCTGTACACTGAGGACATGCAGGGCTCTGTACACTGAGGACATGCAGGGCTCTGTACACTGAGGACAAGCAGGGCTCTATACACTGAGGACAAGCACGGCTCTGTACACTGAGGACAAGGTGGGTTCTGTACACGGAGGACAAGCAGGGCTCTGTACACTGAGGACATGCAGGGCTCTGTACACTGAGGACAAGCAGGGCTCTGTACACTGAGGACAAGCAGGGCTCTGAACACTGAGGATAAGGAGGGTTCTGTACATTGAGGACAAGCAAGGCTCTGTACACTGAGGACATGCAGGGCTCTGTACACTGAGGACAAGCAGGGCTCTGCACACTGAGGACAAGCAGGGCTCTGTACACTGAGGACAAGCAGGGCTCTGTACACTGAGGACAAGCACGGCTCTGTACATTGAGGACAAGCAGGGCTCTGTAGACACAGGACAAGCAGGGCTCTGTACACTGAGAACAAGCAGGGCTCTGTACACTGAGGACAAGCAGGGCTCTGTACACTGAGGACAAGCAGGGCTCTGTACACTTAGTACAAGCAGGGCTCTGTACACTTAGTATAAGCAGGGCTCTGTACACTGAGGACATGCAGGGCTCTGTACACTGAGGACATGCAGGGCTCTGTACACTGAGGACAAGCAGGGCTCTATACACTGAGGACAAGCACGGCTCTGTACACTGAGGACAAGGTGGGTTCTGTACACGGAGGACAAGCAGGGCTCTGTACACTGAGGACATGCAGGGCTCTGTACACTGAGGACAAGCAGGGCTCTGTACACTGAGGACAAGCAGGGCTCTGAACACTGAGGATAAGGAGGGTTCTGTACATTGAGGACAAGCAGGGCTCTGTACACTGAGGACATGCAGGGCTCTGTACACTGAGGACAAGCAGGGCTCTGTACACTGAGGACAAGCAGGGCTCTGTACACTGAGGACAAGCAGGGCTCTGTACACTGAGGACAAGCACGGCTCTGTACATTGAGGACAAGCAGGGCTCTGTAGACACAGGACAAGCAGGGCTCTGTACACTGAGAACAAGCAGGGCTCTGTACACTGAGGACAAGCAGGGCACTGTGCACTGAGGACAAGCAGGGCTCTGTACACTGAGGACAAGCAGGGCTCTGTACACTGAGGACAAGCAGGGCTCTGTACACTGAGGACAAGCACGGCTCTGTACACTGAGGACAAGGTGGGTTCTGTACACGGAGGACAAGCACGGCTCTGTACACTGAGGACAAGGTGGGTTCTGTACACGGAGGACAAGCAGGGCTCTGTACACTGAGGACATGCAGGGCTCTGTACACTGAGGACAAGCAGGGCTCTGTACACTGAGGACAAGCAGGGCTCTGAACACTGAGGATAAGGAGGGTTCTGTACATTGAGGACAAGCAGGGCTCTGTACACTGAGGACATGCAGGGCTCTGTACACTGAGGACAAGCAGGGCTCTGTACACTGAGGACAAGCAGGGCTCTGTACACTGAGGACAAGCAGGGCTCTGTACACTGAGGACAAGCACGGCTCTGTACATTGAGGACAAGCAGGGCTCTGTAGACACAGGACAAGCAGGGCTCTGTACACTGAGAACAAGCAGGGCTCTGTACACTGAGGACAAGCAGGGCACTGTGCACTGAGGACAAGCAGGGCTCTGTACACTGAGGACAAGCAGGGCTCTGTACACTGAGGACAAGCAGGGCTCTGTACACTGAGGACAAGCAAGGCTCTGTACACTGAGGACAAGCAGGGCTCTGTGCACTGAGGACAAGCAGGGATCTGTGTAGTGAGGCTCTGTTACATGCCCACAGGTCACACAGCAGGGTGATTGATAATTCCGAAGCCTGCACAGAGCCCCGCTTATCCACTCTCACTTCCTGTATTTGGACTCCTCACAGAGACAAACAGGTAATAACTGCAGGGACAGCATTTTTTCACCCAAAAAATATACACATTTTTTAATCAATGTATATTACAAATATATACAATGGTATTATCTACATTATAGAAAAAGTTTTTGCTAACGACGGCTGCAATTTAAGGCAGTGCCGGAAAATATTTGTTGCCATGCAAAATATTGACACAGTTGTGTGCGAGACAAAAGAATTTTACTCCGCCCCTTAGGTACTGCATTAGGTATAATATTGTGGCCCAGATTTATCATCAACCAATCACAGCTCAGCTTTGATTTTAACAGAGCTTTTTCAGAAATGAATGCTTATGCACGATTGGTTGCTATAGGCAAATTAATCCAGTTTTTTGTCACGGACGGATTGATACATATGGGCCTTTAATTTATGCCTAACACCTAAGGGGGTGAAGCGTAGGGTGGAGTATAAAATTAAAATATTCAAAAAACACCAAACAGGCAATTCATGCTCCACCCCTTAAGTATTGCATTAAAGGGGTACTCTGCTGCTCAGCATTTGGAACAAACTGTTACAAACACTGGAGCCGGCGCCGGGAGCTTGTAACGTCATAGCCCTGCCCCCTCATGATGTCATGCCCCAACCCCTCAATGCAATTCTATTGAAGGGGGCGTGGCAGCCATCACGCCCCCTCCCATAGACTAGCATTGAGGGGGTGGGGCGTAATGTCATGAGGGGGCAGGGCTATGACGTCACGAGCTCCCGGCGCCGGCTCTAAGCATTCGGAACATTTTGTTCAAAACACTGAGCAGCGGAGTACCCCTTTAAGCTTAAAGGGTTACTCCACTGAACACAACTTATCCCAGCTCTCGCACTGAACTTACCATTCAGCAGCTACTCTCCTGAGCGCTCTGGCTACCACTCTCGGAGACGCTCATGTGGCTAAACCGATGAACACACCAACATGAACAACTCCGAGGTTTGTGGCCATAATGTTCAGGGGAGAAGCTGATTGGCTGAGCGGTCCATCACTTTTTCTCATCTCCGTGGGTGCGGGCCAGCGCGCTCATGAGTATGGTAAGTTGTGCACGACAACACCTGGCCTCATACAGGAGATTGCGGTAGTCCAGGTTGTCAGACCCTCGCGATCAGGCACTCCCCAGAGTACCCCTTTAACACACTATAACAGTTGTAACTAGAGTGTTCCTTTAAAGTCACAATCATATCACCCGCCAGATCTGGGAATCTCGGTCTCTTTTACAGTCATCCACTGATAAAATCTTCTAAAAGCAAATGATGTAGCGTGAAGAATCCGATGCAGGGAATTAGTGGTGTTGTTGTACCAGCCGGTCGGTGACCAGCCCGGTGCCCACACACGTCCCTGACCATACGGTGAGCGGCAGAATATTTCTGAAGATTATTAGAGGTATTTGATGTCAGTTTTTACAGCTGTGAAGTTGTTACATGTCTTGACAGTTTTTCCTGTTTAGCTGTAGGCTCTGATTTTATGCCGCCTTATTGAACTTAATTTATGAACACTGTGTCACATATATATGAAAGGAATAGCTCCGGCGAGACCGGCCCACCTACATCATTTTAAGAAAATCAGATCTCCTTAATACCGCCAGCAGTCTGACATATTATTGCGAGACGTGAAGGGTCTGTCAGATTTACGCAGGCTGCAGTAATTGCTCTTTATGGGCTTGTTTAATACCCACCTTACTTGTAATACAGTTATATGGAGTTTTATGGCACTCAAATTGTGCCCTGCTGAATAGGTGCCATGCTGGCTCGGTATTTTTTATTGTGACATCGGATCTTAACAGATTAACAAAGAATATGGCACCGTTTCCTTTCCCCGGTGATCCCAGAAGCTCGGCTGTAAATAATTTTTTCTTTGCTAACGGCATCGATTCCTTGTACATTATAATGACGGTCATTTCTGTCCTCGGACTGCACAAAGAGCATATATCTTATTTTTATAGTCTTTTGCCGCATTATGTTCCATGTACTGATGTGAGGCTTACATGGTGAGATTATAGAAGGGATATTTCAACTCCTGACATTAAAATGAATATAATAATGCAAATTATTAACATTACATTGTTATATAGTAAAAGATAACTGCTGTAACACTGTTCTCTATGGACAAGAACATAACTATTACAATGTATGAACAAGAATATAACTACTATCATACTGTCACCTATGTATAAGAATATAACTACTATACTACTGCCTTCTATATACAAGAATATAACTGCTATAATACTGCCTCCTATATACAAGAATATAACTACTATAATAATGTCTCCTATACACAAGAATATAACTACTATCATACTGTCTCCTATGTATAAGAATATAACTACTATACTACTGACCCTGTGTAGAAGAATATAACTATTATAATACTCTCTCCTATGTACAAGAATATAACTACTATAATACTGCCTTCTATATACAAGAATATAACTGCTATAATACTGCCTCCTATATACAAGAATATAACTACTATAATAATGTCTCCTATATACAAGAATAGAACTGCTATAATACTGCCTCCTATATACAAGAATATAACTACTATCATACTGTCTCCTATGTATAAGAATATAACTACTATAATACTGCTCCTATGTACAAGAATATGACAATTATAATACTGCCTTCTATATACAAGAATATAACTGCTATAATACTGCCTCCTATATACAAGAATATAACTACTATAATAATGTCTCCTATATAGAAGAATATAACTAATATAATTCTGCTACTACATACAAGAATATAACTACCATAATACTGCTCCTATATACAAGAATAAAACGACCATAATACTGCTCCTATGTACAAGAATATAACTACTATAATACTGCTCCTATATACAAAAATATAACTACCATAATACTGCTCCTATATACAAGAATATAACTACTATAATACTGCCTCCTATGTATAAGAATATAACTTCTATAATACTGCTCCTATGTACAAGAATATAACTACTGTAAAACTGCCTAATATATACAAGGATATAACTACTATAATACTGCTCCTACATACAAGAATATAACTACTATAATACTGCCTCCTATATATAAGAATATAACTACTATAATACTGCTCCTATGTACAAGAATATAACTACTATTGTTATGATTCGGCAGGCTGGAGGTGGATCCTCTGTGTCAGAGAGGGATTGGCGTGGACCGTACCGGTGGACTGGTTCTAAGTTGCTACTGGTATTCACCAGAGCCCGCCGCAAAGCGGGATGGTCTTGCTGCGGCGGTAGCAACCAGGTCGTATCCACCGGTAACGGCTCAACCTCTCTGACAGCTGAGACAGCCGCGGTACAGAAGGACAAGGCAAGAGCAAGGTCGGACGTAGCAGAAGGTCAGGGCAGGCAGCTAGGGTCGTAGTCAGGGGCAACAGCAGAAGGTCTGGAACACAGGCTTGGGACATACACAAAACGCTTTCACTGGCACAAGGCAACAAGATCCGGCAATGCTGGGAAGGGGAAGTGAGGTTATAAGGGCGTGGAGCAGGTGGGAGCTAATTACACTGATTGGGCCAGGCACCAATTAGTGGTGCACTGGCCCTTTAAATCCTAGAGAGCTGGCGCACGCGCGCCCTAGAGAGCGGAGCCGCGCGCGCCAGGACGTGGCAGCCGGGGACCGGGACAGATAAGGAGATTGGGATGCGATCCGCGAGAGGGCACGTCCCGCTATGCGAATCGCATCCCCGCCGGCAGTGTCAGTGCAGCGCTCCTGATCAGCGGGTCTGACCGGGGCGCTGCAGAGAGGAGAACGCCGCGAGTGCTCCGGGGAGGAGCAGGGACCCGGAGCGCTCGGCGTAACAGTACCCCTCCCCCTTAGGTCTCCCCCTCTTTTTGTCTGTTTGTCCCTTCATAGAAGACGAGACCATTGGGAGTGACTCTTGAGTCTCCTTCCGGAAGAAAGAGAAGTCTTGGGAAACTTCATCAACGGCAGGCAATCCAGAAGAAGTGAAGGGGGGGCAGAGGGTGAAGCTTGCCACGGAGCAGTGTGTTACCAGGAAGGGGGCTATGAGAAGGCAAAATCTCAGCTTGCTTTTTGCCGAAAATATCCAGGTAAGCCTTGGGAGGGGCCGGTATGGGTGGAACCTCAGGAGTTAGACAAGTGGGAGCAGATGTGAGGCATCATTTGTGACAAGAGAGACCCCAATTTTTTATCTCCCCGGTGGTCCAGTCAAGGGTGGGAGAATGACGTTGGAGCCATGCCAGACCGAGGAGGACTTCAGAGGTGCAGTTGGGCAGAACAAAAAATTTAATTTTTTTCGTGATGCAGTCCAATGCTCATAAGCAGGGGTTCTGTGCGGTAACGCACAGTGCAGTCCAATTTTACTCCGTTGACAGAAGAAATGTAGAGCGGTTTGACGAGACGGGTCACTGGGATGCTGAACCTATTAACAAAAGAGGCCAAAATAAAATTCCCTGCAGAACCAGAGTCCAAGAAGGCCACAGCTGAGAAGGAGGAGTTGGCAGAAGGAGAAATCCGCACGGGCACAGTGAGACGTGGAGAAGCAGAATTCACACCAAGGGACGCCACTCCCATTTGAACAGGGTGCGTGCTTGCGTTTCCCAGACACGGAGGACGAATAGGGCAGTCCACTAGGAAATGTTCGGTACTAGCGCAGTACAGGCATAAGTTTTTATCTCTGCGACGAGACCTCTCTTCATGGGTCATGCGAGACCGATCCACTTGCATAGCCTCCTCGGCGGGAGGCACAGGGGTAGATTGCAAAGGATACTGGGAGAGAGGTGCCCAGAGATCAAGGTCCTTTTCCTGGTGTAGCTCCTGGTGTCTTTCAGAAAAACGCTTCTTGATGCGGGTAGCCAAAAGGATAAGTTCAGACAGGTTAGCTGGAATTTCTCGTGCGGCCAGTACATCTTTGATGTTGCTGGATAAGCCTTTCTTGAAGGTCGCTGTCACGATGCCGGCTGGCAGGTAGTGGATCCTCTGTGTCAGAGAGGGATGGCGAGGACCGCGCTAGTGGACCGGTTCTAAGCCACTACTGGTTTTCACCAGAGCCCGCCGCAAAGCGGGATGGTCTTGCTGCGGCGGTAGTGACCAGGTCGTATCCACTAGCAACGGGTCACCTCTCTGACTGCTGAAGATAGGCGAGGTACAAGGGAGTAGGCAGAAGCAAAGTCGGACGTAGCAGAAGGTCGGGGGCAGGCGGCAAGGTTCGTAGTCAGGGGAGATAGCAGAAGTTCTGGTACACAGGCTTTAAACACACAAAACGCTTTCACTAGGCACAAGGGCAACAAGATCCGGCAAGGAAGTGCATGGGAGGAGGTTAGATATAGTCAGGGACCAGGTGGAAGCCAATTAAGCTAATTGGGCCAGGCACCAATCATTGGTGCACTGGCCCTTTAAGTCTCAGGGAGCTGGCGCGCGCGCGCCCTAGAGAGCGGAGCCGCGCGCGCCAGCACATGACAGCAGGGGACGGGAACGGGTAAGTGACCTGGGATGCGATTCGCGAGCGGGCGCGTCCCGCTGTGCGAATCGCATCCCCAACGGCCATGACAGAGCAGCGCTCCCGGTCAGCGGGACTGACCGGGGAGCCGCAGGGAGAAAGACGCCGTGAGCGCTCCGGGGAGGAGCGGGGGCCCGGAGCGCTAGGCGTAACAGTACCCCCCCCCCTTAGGTCTCCCCTTCTCTTTGTCCGGTAACTGCCTCCCCTGGGATGAGGACACCGGGAAAGGATGGAGGGATTCCTCAACGGCAGGCAGAACAGCAGGAGTAGGAATGGGGAGAGAGGGCAGAGGGCGAGACCTGGCACGGGGCAGTGTGACACCAGGACGAGGGCCATGAGGGGACACAGAGGCTTGCCTGATGGGACTGGGAGGGGGGGAGAGGCATTTCCTGTGGCAGGCAGAGTCCTTAATGACCTTAAGGGGACCGGATACAGGAGGAACCACAGGATCACGGCAGGGAGTACTGGGAACCGGTTGAAGGCAGTCCTTGGAACAAGAGGGACCCCAACTCTTGATCTCCCCAGTGGACCAATCCAGGGTTGGGGAATGGTGTTGAAGCCAGGGTAGTCCAAGGAGAACTTCAGAAGTGCAATTAGGAAGGACAAAAAATACAATTTCCTCGTGATGAGGTCCGATGCACATTAGGAGGGGTTCCGTGCGGTAACGCACGGTGCAATCCAACCTGGCTCCGTTGACCGCGGAAATGTGGAGTGGCTTGGCAAGACGGGTCACCGGAATGCGGAATTTATTCACTAAGGACTCCCGAATAAAATTCCCAGAAGCTCCAGAGTCCAGGCAGGCCACGGCTGAGAGGGGAGAGCTGGCTGAAGTAGAAATCCGAACAGGCACCGTGAGACGTGAAGAAGCCGACTTAGCATCAAGAGACGCCACACCCACGAGAGCTGGGTGCGAGCGTGCGTTTCCCAGACGTGGAGGACGGATTGGGCAATCCACCAAAAAATGTTCAGTACTGGCACAGTACAGACAAAGATTCTCTTCCTTACGGCGATTCCTCTCTTCCAGGGTCAGGCGAGACCGATCCACTTGCATGGCCTCCTCGGCGGGAGGCCTAGGCGCAGATTGCAGTGGAGACTGTGGGAGAGGTGTCCAGAGATCTAAGTCTTTTTCCTGGCGGAGTTCTTGATGCCTCTCAGAAAAACGCATGTCAATGCGAGTGGCTAGATGAATGAGTTCATGCAGGTTAGCAGGAGTCTCTCGTGCGGCCAGAACATCTTTAATGTTGCTGGATAGGCCTTTTTTAAAGGTCGCGCAGAGAGCCTCATTATTCCAGGATAGTTCAGAAGCAAGAGTACGGAATTGTATGGCGTACTCGCCAACGGAAGAATTACCCTGGACCAGGTTCAGCAGGGCAGTCTCAGCAGAAGAGGCTCGGGCAGGCTCCTCAAAGACACTTCGAATTTCCGAGAAGAAGGAGTGTACAGAGGCAGTGACGGGGTCATTGCGGTCCCAGAGCGGTGTGGCCCATGACAGAGCTTTTCCAGACAGAAGGCTGACTACGAAAGCCACCTTAGACCTTTCAGTAGGAAACTGGTCCGACATCATCTCCAAGTGCAGAGAACATTGCGAAAGGAAGCCACGGCAAAACTTAGAGTCCCCATTAAATTTGTCCGGCAAGGACAGGCGGAGGCTAGGAGTGGCCACTCGCTGCGGAAGGGGTGCAGGAGCTGGCGGAGGAGATGATTGCTGCTGAAGTTGCGACACAATGGTGAATACTTCCGACAGCTGGTGGGTTAGATGGGCGATCTGTCGGGATTGCTGGGCGACCACCGTGGTGATATCAGAGATGTAAGGCAGAGGGACGTCAGCGGGATCCATGGCCGGATCTACTGTCACGATGCCGGCTGGCAGGTAGTGGATCCTCTGTGTCAGAGAGGGATGGCGAGGACCGCGCTAGTGGACCGGTTCTAAGCCACTACTGGTTTTCACCAGAGCCCGCCGCAAAGCGGGATGGTCTTGCTGCGGCGGTAGTGACCAGGTCGTATCCACTAGCAACGGGTCACCTCTCTGACTGCTGAAGATAGGCGAGGTACAAGGGAGTAGGCAGAAGCAAAGTCGGACGTAGCAGAAGGTCGGGGGCAGGCGGCAAGGTTCGTAGTCAGGGGAGATAGCAGAAGTTCTGGTACACAGGCTTTAAACACACAAAACGCTTTCACTAGGCACAAGGGCAACAAGATCCGGCAAGGAAGTGCATGGGAGGAGGTTAGATATAGTCAGGGACCAGGTGGAAGCCAATTAAGCTAATTGGGCCAGGCACCAATCATTGGTGCACTGGCCCTTTAAGTCTCAGGGAGCTGGCGCGCGCGCGCCCTAGAGAGCGGAGCCGCGCGCGCCAGCACATGACAGCAGGGGACGGGAACGGGTAAGTGACCTGGGATGCGATTCGCGAGCGGGCGCGTCCCGCTGTGCGAATCGCATCCCCAACGGCCATGACAGAGCAGCGCTCCCGGTCAGCGGGACTGACCGGGGAGCCGCAGGGAGAAAGACGCCGTGAGCGCTCCGGGGAGGAGCGGGGGCCCGGAGCGCTAGGCGTAACAGTCGCGCAGAGGGCCTCATAGTTCCAGGCTAGCTCTGAGGCAAGGGTACGAAACTGGATGGCGTATTCGCCTACGGAAGAAGTTCCTTGGACTAGGTTCAGCAAAGCAGTCTCGGCAGAGGAGGCCCGGGCTGGCTCCTCGAAGACACTACGGACTTCAGCGAAGAAGGACTGGACAGTGGCTGTGGCAGGATCATTGCGGTCCCAGAGTGGTGTGGCCCAAGACAAGGCCTTTCCAGACAGAAGACTAACTACGAAAGCCACCTTAGACCGTTCTTTAGGAAATTGATCCGATAACATCTCCAAATGTAGGGAACATTGAGACAGAAAACCACGGCAGAGTTTAGAGTCCCCATCAAATTTGTCCGGCAGGGACAAGCGGAGGCTAGGAGCGGGCACTCGCTGCGGAGGAGGTGCAGGAGCTGGAGGAGGAGGCGGTTGCTGAAACTGTGGCAGAAGTTCCTGCAGCATGGCGGTCAACTGCGACAGCTGCTGTTCTTGTTGGGCGATCTGTTGGGATTGCTGGGTGACCACCGTGGATAGGTCGGCGAGACTTGGCAGCGGCACCTCAGCGGGATCCATGGCCGGATCTACTGTTATGATTCGGCAGGCTGGAGGTGGATCCTCTGTGTCAGAGAGGGATTGGCGTGGACCGTACCGGTGGACCGGTTCTAAGTTGCTACTGGTATTCACCAGAGCCCGCCGCAAAGCGGGATGGTCTTGCTGCGGCGGTAGCAACCAGGTCGTATCCACCGGTAATGGCTCAACCTCTCTGACTGCTGAGACAGGCGCGGTAGAGAACGACAAGGCAAGAGCAAGGTCGGACGTAGCAGAAGGTCAGGGCAGGCAGCAAGGGTCGTAATCAGGGGCAACAGCAGAAGGTCTGGAACACAGGCTTGGGACATACACAAAACGCTTTCACTGGCACAAGGCAACAAGATCCGGCAATGCTGGGAAGGGGAAGTGAGGTTATAAAGGCGTGGAGCAGGTGGGAGCTAATTACACTGATTGGGCCAGGCACCAATTAGTGGTGCACTGGCCCTTTAAATCTTAGAGAGCTGGCGTACGCGCGCCCTAGAGAGCGGAGCCGCGCGCGCCAGGACGTGACAGCCGGGGACCGGGACAGGTAAGGAGATTGGGATGCGATCCGCTAGCGGGCGCGTCCCGCTATGCGAATCGCATCCCCGCCGGCAGTGACGGTGCAGCGCTCCCGGTCAGCGGGTCTGACCGGGGCGCTGCAGAGAGGAGAACGCCGCGAGCGCTCCGGGGAGGAGCGGGGACCCGGAGCGCTCGGCGTGACAACTATAATACTGCCCCTATATACAAAAATATAACTACTATAATACTGCTCCTATATACAAGAATATAACTACTATAATACTGCTCCTATATACAAGAATATAACTACTATAATACTGCTCCTGTATACAAGAATATAACTACTATAATACTGCTCCTATATACAAGAATATAACTACTATAATACTGCTCCTATGTACAAGAATATAACTACTATAATACTGCTCCTATATACAAGAATATAACTACTATAATACTGCCTCCTATGTACAAGAATATAACTACTTTCCATTTCCTCTCCAGACAGCATATAAGGGTTAATAGCTCCTTCCAGTTCATTCCAGGACTCTAGCAGAGAATTAACCTATCACAGGCCAGGCCTGGCAATAACCATTCATTAGAATCCCATCTAGGTTGTGTTTTTTTTCTGTCCTCCAGTTCTGGACAGGTGTCAGGTGTATACCTTGTATTGCTCACCAACTAGTATCTACATGTGCCCATACATCCATCCTCAGGGAAATACCTCAGAGTGGCCATCCAGTTGGGAAAAGGAGTGCTTCACTATCAGATCCAGGCCCTGTCATAAGTATATATTCACGGGGTGGTAGAGCCATTGTGGTAATGGCTGCTTTTCAGCTTCATTTGGATCCATGTCATACCGTAACTGGGCACCTGACTAGCTTTCTCATTAAAAAAGTCATTACCTAAGTATTACTGCTCATATATACACGAATACAACTACTATAATACTGCTCCTATATACAAGAATATAACTACTATAATACTGCTCCTATGTACAAGAATATAACTACTATAATTCTGCTCCTATGTACAAGAATATAACTACTATAATACTGTCTCCTATGCACATGAATATTACTACTATAATACTGCCTCCTATATACAAGAATATAACTACTATAATACTGCCTCCTATATACAAGAATATAACTACTATAATACTGCTCCTATATACAAGAATATAACTACTATAATACTGCCTCATATATACAAGAATATAACTACTATAATACTGCTCCTATATACAAGAATATAACTACTATAATACTGCTCCTATATACAAGAATATAACTACTATAATACTACCTCCTATATACAAGAATATAACTACTATAATACTGCCCTCTATGTATGATAATATAACTACTATAATACTGCTCCTATTTACAATAATACAACTACTAATAATTATATCGAGTCCAGTCCTCTAGAGACAGTAGACTATATATTTGGCTACTGAAGAATGAGACATAGTGTCTTGAAACGCATATATCCGTGTCTATCATTGCTAATTTTACAATATCAGCACATTTATATTATCTTCAAACCTATGGTTCCTGGCTTGACAGCGCTTCAGAACCCCAGTATTTGGACCTCTGTGAAAGAAATCACGTGCGCGATCCACCACGAGGACGCCAGTTCACACACAAATCCAGTGACTTGCCTCTATCTCCAGAGACTCTTTTGGCCGGACTCCTATCCATGCCCGCCTGCACCTTGCTGGGACCGCTGGATCATCTAAGGCCGGACGCTACACCGTGCCAGCTTCGAATATTACATCTGCCGTGAACAT
The DNA here is from genome assembly GCF_029499605.1 of Hyla sarda. Lineage (NCBI taxonomy): Eukaryota > Metazoa > Chordata > Amphibia > Anura > Hylidae > Hyla > Hyla sarda. Next base: position 31,921,843 of record NC_079191.1, on the reverse strand, counting down.
CTAATACGCCGGCTACAGTACTCGTGAGTAACCCTATATTGCGGACTGCAGGCATTATTCCTATTCCAGCAATCATATACTATCTCATTGCTGTGAACGCTATGGCAAAACTATTTCAACAGGATTTAAAGATATACTATTTTACCATTACAAACTTACTGCTACAAGGACATTACCACATCGGAACCATAGACTTAACATCTATATTCTCAGACTTTTCATCTAGTCATATTACCATAAAGCTGCTGATTGTACTGTTTTAATTTGAATTCTATTACTATTTTACGACATCTGGTGCAAGGGCCCTGCACGAATGTATGTTGTATCTATTGAATAAATGTCTATATTTTTAATATATGTATCCATCCTAATTCGGGTAGTTTAATCCATTTTTTACATATTTCCTCATTTTTCCATATATCCATTTACTGTATATTCCATTTTTTCCAACCTCATCTTTAATTTTCCACTCTTTCTGCTCCTTGTCCTTTTTCTCTTTTTTTCTTTCTTCTCTTTCTATCTACCCCTTTTTTCTTCTTCCATCTATACTGTCTCTAGAGGACTGGACTCAATATAATAATTATTTATTATATTTTTTTCTCTACGTACCCTTAGGTCTTTGGGATATAGACCTACCCAGTTAACCTCGGGCCAGTGGCTAAGTGAGCTACACAACTTTTTATTTCTTAATAATACAACTACTATAAGTGGAGCTAGGTAGGTTAAGTGGCACTGTGTATAAAGAGTCCCATATGTGTTACGCCGAGCGCTCCGGGTCCCTGCTCATCCCTGGAGCGCTCACAGCGTTCTCTTATTCACAGCGCCCCGGTCAGACCTGCCGACCGGGTGCGCTGCGATAATGTTCCCAGCCGGGATGCGATTCGCGATGCGGGACGCGCCCGCTCGCGATGCACATCTCGATTCCCTTACCAGACCCGTTCCCCGTCTGTGCTGTCCCGGCGCGCGCGGCCCCGCTCCTTAGGGCGCGCGCACGCCGGGTCTTTGCGACTGATTGGCGCATCAGGTTTTAATCAGTTCCTTCACCTGTGCACTTCCCTACTTATACCTCACTTCCCCTGCACTCCGTCGCCGGATCTTGTTGCCATTGTGCCAGTGAAAGCGTTTCCTTGTGTGTTCCTAGCCTGTGTTCCAGACCTCCTGCTGTTGCCCCTGACTACGATCCTTGCTGCCTGCCCTGACCTTCTGCTACGTCCGACCTTGCTCTTGTCTACTCCCTTGTACCGCGCTTATCTCAGCAGTCAGAGAGGTTGAGCCGTTGCCGGTGGATACGACCTGGTTGCTACCGCCACTGCAAGACCATCCCGCTTTGCGGCGGGCTCTGGTGAATACCAGTAGCACCTTAGAACCGGTCCACCGACACGGTCCACGCCAATCCCTCTCTGGCACAGAGGATCCACCTCCAGCCAAGCCGAATCGTGACAATATGTAGAATGACTTTAAATGTTCACGCCACCAGGAGACCAGGTATAAATGCAGGTGCTTGAAGGTGCTGGTCAAGTTAAGTACATTTTAAATCCATAGAAGATGTGAAAAAAATACAAGATGCTAAAACTTTATTAACCTGACATCTGGGATCCAGAGACAGGTGGAGGACATGGAGGAGGAAAGAAAAGTACTAGCCATCACGCCCCCTCCCATAGACTTGCATTGAGGGGGTGATGTCATGAGGGGGCGGGGCTATGATGTCACAATCTCTCGGCGCTGGCTCCAGTGTTCGGAAAAGTTTGTTCCAAACGATGAGCAGCGAAGTACCCCTTTAATGCTATTGCCTCCTATAGTAACCGTGTTTGTTTTGAGATTTTGGAAACAATAGGAACATTGTCCACATGCATGGTTCCTTGTTGGTAAAGTGTTGGATAACCAATTCATGCGATTTTTGAGCATTTTTTTCTTATTTTTATTTTTTGTCCTTTTGATCATGTCTCCTATCTTGTGGTTACGTTTGAATGTAAGGAGTGGTCTCTTCTTAGCCGCTGCAGTGAGGTCTTCGTCCTGCTCTAAAATATGCCAGTGCCAGGGTTTAGTTTAGAGGGTGTTTGAAAAAGCAATTCTGTTTTAGACTGAGTTTTTTCTGATGTTTTTCTGCACGTAATAAATCTTGCCTGTTTTATAATTCTGCTTTCTGATATGTTTGTTCCACGATGGAACTGGACCTCTAGCTGTTAGACGTTTTTTCAGTTCTTGGGCTTGTTGTTGATCATTTTGTTCTAATGTGTTAATTCTTTTAAGTCTAATGAATTGACTGTATGGTAGTCCCTTTTTTGGTGTGGAATGGATGAGAGCTTTTAAAATACAATAATGTGTTTCTGTCCATGGGTTTTCTGTATCCCGTTATTATTAACTGTTGATGTTGTATAGTAATTAATGTATCAAGAAACTCCAATCTGTCATCTCCGTATACAGATGTAAACAACATGTTACATGTATTAGAGGTATTGAGATAAAAAAAACTAAATCATTATTCATCTTTCGATTCAAAATTCATCTTTTGTCCCACTCCATATTACTATAACAACATCTATATATTTCATGATATAGCGGATGTGTGACAGATATGAGTTTCTGTCTGGAAATTTGTAAGCCTCCTCGAATGCAGCTAAAAAAAGTTTTGCAAATGTACATGAGGCCGGTGTACCCATTGCAGTACCAGTCAACTGGCGGTACCACTGGGTCTCATGTTTGAGCGTGTTATTAGATAGCACAAAATGGAGGGCATTTATGCTTAAAATGCACCTGTGATGGGGGAAGAAGTTCCTTGCTGGAACGAAACGGCGTTGCCTTGTCCCTCCTGCGTCTCACCCGAGAATCCCCCAACCTGCCCCGCACTTGTGTACCACTATGCAGTACCTATAATAAAGAAAAATCCTGCTTGACAAACTATAACGGGTGAGTGATCCGTCCTTTCACTTCTGCTTGAATGTTACATGTTACAATGCTCCTATATACAAGAATATAACTACTACAATACTGCTCCTATATACAAGAATATAACTACTATAATGCTGTCTCCTATATACAAGAATATAACTACTATAATACTGCCTCCTATATATACAAGAATATAACTACTATAATACTGCCTTCTATGTACAAGAATATAACTACTATAATAATGCTCCTATATTCAAGAATATAACTACTATAATACTGCCCCTATATACAAGAATATAACTACTATAATACTGCCTTCTATGTACAAGAATATAACTACTATAATACTGCTCCTATATACAAGAATATAACTACTATGATAATGTCTCCTATATACAAGAATATAACTACTATAATACTGCTCCTATATACAAGAATATAACTACTATAATACTGCTCCTATATACAAGAATATAACTACTATAATACTGCCTTCTATGTACAAGAATATAACTACTATAATACTGCTCCTATATACAAGAATATAACTACTATAATAATGTCTCCTATATACAAGAATATAACTACTATAATACTGCTCCTATATACAAGAATATAACTACTATAATACTGCTCCTATATACAAGAATATAACTACTATAATACTGCTCCTATATACAAGAATATAACTACTATAATACTGCTCCTATGTACAAGAATATGACTACTATAATACTGCTCCTATGTACAACAATATAACTACTATAATACGGCCTCCTATATACAAGAATATAACTACTATAATACTCTCTCCTATATACAAGAATATATCTACTACAATACTGTTCCTATGTACAAGAATATAACTTCTATAATACTACTCCTATGTACAAGAATATAACTACTGTAATCCTGCTCCTATATACAAGAATATAACTACTATAATACTGCTCCTATATACAAGAATATAACTACTATAATACTCTCTCCTATATACAAGAATATATCTACTACAATACTGTTCCTATGTACAAGAATATAACTTCTATAATACTACTCCTATGTACAAGAATATAACTACTGTAATCCTGCTCCTATATACAAGAATATAACTACTATAATACTGTTCCTAAGTACAAGAATATAACTACTTTAAGAGCATAGTAGAAGAAGTGGCACCGTGACGAGATATGTTGAATGTAAAATAGCTGTATGCTTAATTGCCACGAGGAGAATGGGTATGTTTAGCACATACTGGGGGGTGCAGGTTATATAAAGTACCTTGTAAATCCGTAGAGAGAAGTGAAAAAAAACGCACTCACCCACTGATGTTTGCTGCGACTTCAATAATCTTTATTCAACCGGGCATGTAGGTGTCCGGGACAGGGGGAGGATGTGGAGGAGACAAGAGGTATGCAACTAGTTTCGCTCCCATGTGGTGGCGCATCAGTTGGAAAAAGCTCCCTAGGAAGCGAAACTAGCTGCATACCTCTTGTCTCCTCCACTTCCTGCCCCTGTCCCAGACACCTACATGCCCGGTTGAATAAAGATCATTGAAGTCGCAGCATACATCAGTGGGTGAGTGCGTTTTTTTTTTTTACTTCTCTCTACGGATATATAACTCCTATAATACTGCTCCTATATACAAGAATATAACTACCATAATACTGTTCCCTATATACAAGAATATAACTACTATAATACTGCTCCTATGTACAAGAATAAAATGACTATAATACTGCACCTATGTACAAGAATACAATGACTATAATACTGCACCTATGTACAAGAATATAACTACTATAATACTGCTCCTATATACAAGACTATAACTACTATAATACTGCCTCCTATGTGCAAGAATATAACTACTATAATAGAGTGTAGAAGGAATAACGGGGACGTCACTCACCGGGATGCAGTACAAAACTTCTTTATTTCAACAGAGCAGACATAGGGGTAACACGGACATCCAGAGCCGCTGCTCCCTATATATACATATATACAAGAATATAACTACTATAATACTGCTCCTATGTACAAGAATATAACTACTGTAATACTGCACCTATGTACAAGAATATAACTACTATAATACTGCCTCCTATGTGCAAGAATATAACTACTATAATACTGCCTCCTATGTGCAAGAATATAACTACTATAATACTGCTCCTATATACAAGAATATAACTACTATAATACTGTCTCCTATATACAAGAATATAACTACTATAATACTGCCTCCTATGTACAAGAATATAACTACTATAATACTGCCTCCTATGTGCAAGAATATAACTACTATAATACTGCTCCTATATACAAGAATATAACTACTATAATACTGTCTCCTATATACAAGAATATAACTACTATAATACTGCTCCTATATACAAGAATATAACTACTATAATACTGCCCCGCCTACATGATTATAACTACTATAATATTGCTTCCTATGTACAATAATATAACTGGGATAAACATGTGCATGGTTTTGTTAGAAACAGAGTGATCTGTGTGCTCTTGCTACTGATATTGACCTCATGAGAGTTTCCCCTCCCATGGTACACAGCCATTTCTCATTTTCTCCATTTCAGGGGCGGGACCAAGGCTATTTAAATTTTTTTGCCAGTAGTGCACACATAGTTACTTCCTCGGTTACTTTTCTGGCCAATCATAGCACAGCACGTTCAGTACTTTTCTCTGCTATGTAATGATATGCTATGCTGGTGAAGGCTGGCATTGTCCTGGGCTGATGATTTGCAGAATGCAGTACTATAGATCAGTTTCCCAACCCAGTCCTCAAGGCACACCAACATTCCGTATTTTTTTTTCAGTTACTCCATTGGAAAAGAACAGGGAAAAATTAAAATCCTGGACTGTTGGTGTGCCTTGAGGACTGGGTTGGGAAACACTGCTATAGATAGCATGTGGGGTTAGAAGGGGGTTAATGATTCACTGGTTTTGAAAGGAGCTGTGAGCACATTACTAAGCATCTGATGATGATGATGTTAATGAGCACAAAGTAAAGGGAGATTACACTGATATAGGAAGTTTGCATTGATATTTCCACAAGAGACAGCTGCCCAGAACTATTTAAAGGAAAGCCTTGATTTACCTTTTCAGAAGAGTTTAAAAATTCTGTAACAGCAAGCTTTCAGTTACACATCCCAGGCTCTCTCCATCTCTCCTGCGCATAACACTACCTAAGCCCCACTACTACTTCCTGTAATTACGTCTTGATCTAGCTGTTACTAAAGAAAGAATTCCCCTAACAACAGGCAGTGGACAGCAGATTGCAGGGAAGGGAGACATCTGGTGGCCAAGACTTTTTTTTTAGAGGTAAGGAATAATTTTGGTAAATGAAGTGATTTAAAGACATGTTAGGAATCATAATCACATCAAATAAAGGGAAGTTGTTAGAAATGACTGTGACTATTATAGCCAACCTGGCCTTGGCACTCTTTGTCCACGAATGGCTAAATGTGCCTATGTTTACCTATTCTATAGGCGATAAACGTGCTGTTATGTGGTGACTTAATATGGCCATATAGTCTTCTAGAAGCATTGCTTTTATGCCAATTATTTTTACTTGGAATCCAACATATGCAATCAGGGGCAATGGGAGTAGAAAGTATTACCCCACAGACTTGTAGGGGGGCTTCATTATGGCTGTGTTTCAGGGTGTGTGGTGCCGTCACAGTAAGGGTCTATTCACAAGGCAGAATTTTCGCTTGCGGAATTCTGCCTCAAATTAAAGCCCATAGACTTTAATGGGATTCCGCACTCCTATTCACACTTCAGAATTTCCGCAAGCGGAAATTCTGAAGTGTGAGCGGGAGTACGGAATCCCATAGAAGTCTAGGGCTTTAAAGAAGTACTCCAATGGAAAACATTTTTTTTAATCAACTGGTACCAGATTTGTAAATTACTTCTATAAAAAAAAAAGTTAAACAGATTTGTAAATTACTTCTATAAAAAAAAATCGTAAATCCTTCCAGTACTTATGAGCTGCTGTATACTACAGAGTAAGTTATTTTCTTTTTAAATTACCTTTCTGTCTGACCACAGTGCTCTCTGCTGACACCTCTGTCCATTTTAGTAACTGTCCAGAAGCAGGATAGGTTTGCTATGGGGATTTGCTTGTACTCGGGACAGTTCCTGACATGGGCAGAGGTGTCAGCAGAGAGCAATGTGGTCAGACAGAAAGGAAATTCAAAAAGTATACAGCAGCTGATAAGTACTGGAAGGATTAAGATTTCTAAATAGAAGTCATTTGCAAATCTGTTTTATTTTCTGCCACCAGTTGGTTTAAAAAAAAAAAATGTTTTCCAGTGGAGTAACCTTTTAATTTGAGGCAAAAGTCCGCAAGCGGAAATTCTGCCATGTGAATAGACCCTTAGTGTATGAGCCCCGAGTCACTTGCCTAGAATCCCCATACAACGGCTCAGTAATACATGTTATGCAGTGATCCCTCAACTTACAATGGCCTCAACATACAATAGTTTCAACATACAATGGTCTTTTCTGGACCATTGTAACTTGAAACCAGACTCAACATACAATGTACAGACAGTCCAGATCTGTGATACCTGTCAATGGCCGGAAGATCTGACCAATCAGAAAGGGCATTTCACTGGTAAAACACCTGTATTACTGAAGTGTATGCACTGACTGATGTCTGATAGCGCCCCCTACAGTACAGGGAGGTATTACATGTTCTGTATTTCTCTTTACCTGTATTACTGAAGTGTATGCACTGACTGATGTCTGATAGCGCCCCCTACAGTACAGGGAGGTATTACATGTTCTGTATTACTCTTTACCTGTATTACTGAAGCGTATGCACTGACTGATTTCTGATAGCACCCCCTACAGTACAGGGAGGTATTACATGTTCTGTACACTTTACCTGTAACAGGGTTACCTGCTCTTTTGGACACCAGGATAGGGCGACTCCATGTTACTTTTTTAGGACATTGCGCGTTCTGTACAGGAACCCGAAGAAGCTCCTGTCCTCTACATTGACCAGTGTTTCCCAAGCAGGGTTCCCCCAGCTGTTGCAAAACTACAACTCCCAGCATGCCCGGACAGCCTTTGGCTGTCCGGGCATGCTGGGAGTTGTAGCTTTGCAACAGCTGGAGGCTCCCTGCTTGGGAAACACTGACATAGACAGTGATTTACAGCTCCCAGCAGATGTTTCTTACTTTTATATGTAGGGATTTGCTTTATCTATATTATTTATCTACTTATTTTTCTTTAATCCTCACTTTTTCCTATTTTTGGATGACATTTTGGTGGCCTTTAGAACCAATTACCAGGTTTCCATAGAGTTATGATCTCAACATACAATGGTTTCAACATACAATGGTTGTCCCAGAACCAATTAATATTGTAACTTGAGGGACCACTGTGTATATATGTGTATATATATATATATATATATATATATATATACTGTACATATGTCTTATGCAGCTTTGACTATTTTACTTTGATATCCTCTTTTGTAACTCATTTTCGAAAACTTGCGGTTGTGAAATTCTAATTCGACATCCCGTAAATGGTATTCAGAAGTCTTTTCCTATCGGGGGGGAGAGATAGATTATAATTTTTTTTTTTTTTTTTTTTTTGGGCAAGTAGTGTTTAATCTAAAATGTTGGGGTTTTAATCAGCTTGAACTATGGACTTTGTCTCCTTGTCGACCAAAAGCCACTAATCAATTTTTCTCTATCTTTTTCCTTTTTTTTTTTTTTTTCGTCTCTGTTTTTCTTACCCAAGGCGATGCCTTTTGTAAAAGGGTATTTATTTTTAATGGATTTTTTAATGAATTTTTCAGTCAACCTATTAATAATGCCATTAATTATGGCCATCTTGTATTAAAGTGAATACTGGCCTCTTAATCCTAACCCCCAGCTATTGGTTTGAAGCTAATCCAGGCTGGTGCTTGGCAGAGAGGTGGAGGCTGCGGCCAGGACGGGGACAAAAAAAAAAAACTGCTTGGGAACTTGACGGAGAAAAGAAAAAAAAAAGACAGAGCGGAGGGATAAAGAAAGAGAATGTATTTAGTCTATGAGTTGCCAGAGGGGGTGAAGTTTAAAGCCATATGATGTGTTAGCGTTATGGGGATAATCCGCGAGATACAGCGCGGTCTACAAGAACATCCCAGAAGATGGGATTGAGTCTCCTGCATGGGCTGGTCTGTTTGATAAACCCACAGGAGCAGGGCACCATCTTACCTGAGGCGGTTATGTCTGACTGCTGCTTCACTTCAATCTACTTAAAGGATCTACATAAAATGCTACCAGAGAGCCTCCCCCCCCCCCCCTCCTCCCAGCGCCGCGGAGATACTATTCTACTGAAAATGCTGCCAGAAATGAGCTATTGGGAAAAATAATAAAAATTATACACACAGTGTTTATGAGAGTGCGTTCTGAATTCGTCCCTCTATCGGCTATTTTTGCATTACATAGGGTACAGGTATTGCTTAAAAGGGAGTTTATGCCCTCACCAATGCCGTATTTTTCGCCCTATAGGATGCACCGGCATATAAGACGCACTTAATTTTAAAGGTGCAAAATCTAGAAAAAAAAAGATTCTGAACCCAACAGTGATCTTCAACCTGCGGACCTCCCAGATGTTGCAAAACTACAACTCCCAGCATGCCCGGACAGCCGTTGGCTGTCCGGGCATGCTGGGAATTGCAGTTTTGCAACATCTGGAGGTCCACAGGTTAAAGACCACTGGTATAGGAGGTAATACTCACGTGTCCCCGCTGCTCCGGACCCGTCACCGCTGCCCTGGATGTCGCTCCATCGCGCCCCCGTGGTGTCCCCGACCCTCTGGACGTCTTCTTCCCCGCGATCCACGCTCTCCGGACCCGTCATGCCGTCATCACGTCGCTGCATACGCCGCTCCTATTGGATGACGGGATGGCGTGCATGATGACGTCGAAGGAGAGCGCCGGCCATGCAGGGGATCCCGGCACGGAGCAGACACCGAGGAGGCAGGTAAGGTCCCTCCCGGTGTCCTGTAAGCTGTTTGGGACGCCGGGATTTCCCGAACAGCCCCACTGAGCAGCCGGGTTAGCTTCACTTTCCCTTCAGATGCGGCGGTCAGCTTTGATCGCCGTGTCTGAAGGGTTAATACAGGGCATCACCGCGTCCTGTATTAGCCGCGGGTCCCGGCCGTTGATGGCCGCAGGGACTGCCGCGATAAGTGTGTATTCGTCGTATAAGACGAACCAACTTTCCCCCCCTCCCAGTTTTGGTGAAGAAAAAGTGCATCTTATACGGCAAAAAATACGATATTCTTAATACAAACAAAAGCTAAAAAAAAATTAAGGAAAACATATCTACCGTTTGGTGCCTACAGCTCCAATGCAGAGTCATGTGTCTTTTCTGATTACAGACTGCTGACATACCCTGTGTAGTCTGATCCTGCATTCATGGGTTGCTCTTTTTCTCTTTTTGCCCCTTTGTTATTGTTTATAGAGTACACATAAAGGTTCACCGCTTAAGGGGTACTCCGGAGACCCTAACTTGTCCCCAAAGGATAGAGGATAAGTGTGTGATTGTGCAGGGTCAAGCAACAACTTTTAGGGATGCTCCCTCAAAGGGGTTAACACCAAAACTAGAAATTCCCCCTATTTAAAACTTCAATGTTTTATTAAATCACTTAGAATGAAACAAATAGAGAACAAATAAGTGTTTGATGAGTATTAAAAACACGACCCGTGCTCAGCTGGTTAACTCTGTGTGTCCACTGGTGTGTCAGACCTCCACTCCTAATATATAGCTTTTAGCTGTGGACATACACTTGTATATACGCTGGCATTATGGTCGCTATTTAAAATAAAGTGCTAGCCATCCGCCCCCCGACGTTTCATCAGCCCACACTGACTTTATCAAGGGTGTCCGGCTAATGGCCGCAAACACAGAATCTCATCCTTATATGTACTATGTCAGTGACGTTTTTAGTGAGCGCATTACTTTGGTCCAATCATGTCCCGCCACGTATGTGCCGGCTGTTTCTGCGGAATGACAGTCTCTCACGTGTTCTCACTATGTGTTGGCGTCATAGGGCATATATGTTATGCGCCGCTCATGCGTGAGAACTTAGAAACTATTCCTAATATATCCATTGCGCATGTGCTGCGCCTGCGCCAGGGCTTTGGTTTTTGCTTTTCCAAGTTGGTTATTTGCGCATGTCCCCACAGGTATGCGCATGGTTGCTGACTTAGAATTGTACAGCCATTCCGGATACTATCTCGCTTGCGCACTAATCCGGGTCATGTGCAGGGTCAGACTGGAAAACTATATGTATGAAAAATCTCGGCCATACACCTGCCCACTTAGTGCATGTTACCTCTCGGCAATAAATTAGGAAAATAATAGGTTGTCACTACCAAGGACTGAGGTGCCTTATAAAATATAGTCAAGCCTGGCCTATCCCGTTTCTGGGAATCCGGGACTTGAGAGGAGACCGCGCCTTCATATGCGGCGTCATGGGGACGGGCCTCTGATGACGTAAATAGGATGCGCCCCGGCCGCATGGAGACGCCAGCGTGTTTACCTGACACGCAGCTACCCCGGACACCGCTCCGGCACTCGCTGCCATTGCAGCGTTCTACGTACATTATCTCCTGAATGGCTCTAAATAAGTGAACTAAAAATTACTAATGCTTGGCTTCGGGTTGTTGTTTTTTTTATTATGTGGCTAGTTTGTCTATGTGCTCTATTAACTCTGTGAGAATGAGGTATTAAGTATGGGCATATTGTTGTTTGCAGTACCCGGCGCTCTCTTATCTCGCACGATCCAGCGGACAGTGAGTAGCTATTTGTCAATATGTGTTGAACAACCGTTGGGGTAAGTTATTCACTGGTTGCTAAGGGAGATGCCTATGTTTTTTCTGTCATTTCAGGATTGATCTAAGACTATGAGAAATGTCTCCACTGATCCCTGGACATAGTTGTTTAAACGGAGAGCCGGGTGTATATTGTTGCTATCAGTCTTTGATGTTTGACTTCTAACTAGGTGTCACTGTTGATAACCAGCCCCCCTATTTAAATAAAAAAGAGGGTGCATACAGTGACATCAACTAGTGTGATATATGACTCCAGAGCACTTGTCTATTGTATACCTAAATTCCCTAAAGAAGTGTAAGGGGTAATTCTGTATACCATACCCCTACATAGAAACGCGTTGGGATAAAGGGAATTTTTATTTATGTTGTGATAACAATTGGTATTGAGGAGCATACAATCACAGATTGGTGATGAATTGATTACAAATTACTGTCATACATCTAAGTAACTTGCGTCATAGTGGGCCTATAACCCCTATTTAAGCCGCAGCTTACGTGCTTTATGCACGATTGTTTTTTAACAATTTTTTGGTTTTCTATAATTGTTGGAATAATATTTTAAGTGATATAATTAAAAGTTATATTTTATAAGGCACCTCAGTCCTTGGTAGGGACAACCTATTATTTTCTGCAGGGTCAGACTGCTTAGACTAACCTCAACCATTCTCAATAGCACTTCTGCCTGCTCCTTCAGAGATTCGCTTATGTTACATCCCTCTCAGCCAATCACCAGCTGAAGAAAATGTCCCTCTCAGCTATTGATTGGATGAGCGGACTATCACTCCTGCTCTTCTCCAAAAAAAGGAGGCAGAAGTGGTCCAGGGACTGTTGAAGGAATAGTGTGGCGAAAAATAACTTATCCGTTATCTAAAGGATAGAGGATAAGTTATAGATCGCAGGGGGTTCAAGTGCTGGGACCCCCCAGCGATCTCCTGAATGGGTCCCGACAGTCTGCGGCCTTTCCGACCCCCACAGGAAGTGGGATACATGGAGGGGACGTGTTGGCCGGTGCTCCCTGTGGGGCCCCCTTCCAGCCAATTGTGGGGGCGCTGTTCAGGAGATCGCGGGAGGTCCAAGCGCTTGGACCCCCACGATCTATAATTTGTCACCTATCATTTGGATAGAGGATAAGTTATTTTTCACTACAGAACTCCTTTAAGTAATCAGGCCTAGTGCAGGAGATCGCAAGGGGTCCCAGTTGTCCCAGATCCCGCAGTGAGCGAGCGCCGCTTTCAACTGTTTGTGCACAATTTAAAGCTTCTCTCTGTGTAAGCTGCACCTCTGCCCCGATGATGACATCACTCATTGGCATATGCATTGTGGAGCGAGAAAAATGCGGGCAGCCTGTGTTGCAGAGAAGATTGCTGCATTGGATATAAGGTAAGCATAAGTATTTTTTCCCTCTCTTACAACTTGGCATATTGGGGGTGGCTTGCTCCCTTGCTAGCTTCTTTGCTGTCTACTTGGCTACCTGGCTTCCTACTTACCTACAAAGCTACATGCCTACCTAAATAGCTACCTTGCTAGCTACCTGGTTTAGCTACCTACCTAGCTGGCTACCTACCTACTTAGCTACCTACCTGGCTTCCTACCGGCCTACTTACCTACATAACTATCTACTTGGCTACCTGCCTAGTTACCTAAATAGCTACCTACCTGGCTACATGTGTACTTACCAAGCTACCTACCTGGCTAGCTTCTAGCTACCTATTTGGTTATCTGCTTACCTACATAGCTACATGTCTTTTTACATAGCTACCTGGCAACCTACATAGCTACCTACCTACATTGCTACCTACCTACTTACTTACCTACCTGGCTACCTACCTAAGTACCTACTTAGCTATCTACCTTACTGGCTATGTACCTACCTACCTAAACACCAATGTATTTATCTACTTGGAAGGAATGACTTCCCACCTAAGGATGTTATTATTTATGGGGGGGGGGGGCTACTTACCTGAGGTCATGCCTGCCTATTGGGGGGACTTTCCAGTAAGAGAACTATCTAATTAATGTGGGACATACCTACCTAATAGAGGATCTACTGTGAGAGATACCCCTACTTAATGGGGGATCTGCTAACGAACTCACTTTCATTATCCAGGGCACCATGGGGGGGGCATTATTACAGTCTGTAGGCCTACAAATGGAGAGAATATGTAGAATTGGGGAGGGCACTGGAAAAATGCAGAGTCTAACATGGTTGTCCTGCAGATGCTGAAGAGAAGAGTTTTGGCTGGAAGTCAAGTTGTCATGGTGGTCTGAGACCGACAGAGAAGAAAAGGAAAGAGGGTGACTACGATTAGAGAAGACATCAATTGTGGGTCACTTAACTGTATGTATATTACTGTGTGATGTGAGGGTTTTTTGGGGGGAGGGGAGCAGGGGAGCAAGGGGCACTATCAACATCTCTTCGTGTCAGATCAGGGGAGTGAAGAGAGGACCTGTGGCAGGAATGATGGAGTTGGGGGCCAGGTCTCTGTAGCGAAGTCTCAAAGTGTAGTGGTTGAAGGGTCTAATGCTAGAGAAGGAAGAGGGAACTGCATCAATGTAAGAGAGATTTACAACTTCTCCTATGTCAACTTTCCCCTCTTTCCCTGCACTAAAGAACTGTAGGTCAGCGAGACCACCTCAATTGTTCCAGACAATAAGTCAGCCAGTGAACCATTGAGCAGGGGCTTGTAGACCGCATGTTGCTCATCAGCCATCACTTGGCAGCCCCATTGTATGTCTTCACATACACAATAATCATCATACCCATCAAACAATATACATAGTGTCCATAGCTGAATAGTACAGAAGGTGAAGATGGATAATTGGGGATGTTCACACAATCTTAACCTCTTAGATTAGGCACATCCTTCAATCATGTTTCAGCTGCCATGAATTACATGACATAATGTTTTTGCTTGTTTAGGAGCTGTAAGCAGCACAACTGGTTGTCTTGTAATAATTTATATGAATGACTCCCCAGACACATAGCAAAATGCTTATGTTCTTCATGAGGCAGTCGAATCATAAAGGCTTTAATCCAGGTACCTCAGCCAGGACCATACAGTGCAGGCAATGATTTTAGAGTTGATATATAAATTGCCCTCCCATATGGGGTGCATGTAGGGATAATGGCCCCTTATAGTGCTTAGTGCCCCATAGGAACTCAGCTCAGGCTGAAATCTGTTATGTAATCACAAGTAGAACCCTAACTTTTCATGTTAATCAGTAGGGATGAGCGAATCGAATCTGACGAATCCAAATGCATTACGAAATTCAGGAAAAATTTGAATTGTAACAATTGACGTGATTCGATCGCACAATTTGCTTCATTAAACTCCATTTAGTGCGGTCCAGGCTCCAGGGGACGGGCATCTAAAATGGCGGATCAACATGTGAGGATTGAGAGTGAGATTGAGAGGGAAAGTGCAATTTTGGGTGTAGTACACAGCGACTGTGTGCTGCAGCACTGGTGTGTACAACAACTGAAAATCTAATAGTAGCCAGCCAGTTAGGGTGAGCAGAGCACTAAAAGCGTATTGTCCTCTATTAAGTGTAACCTATGCGTACATCTAAGTGGTGTACCATTTTGTTCCTGTTAATGTATTAAGAGCCTAGATACTGTGAAAGGCCAGCCAAAAGTACACACCGCCTGGTGTTGTAGACAAATACTGCTTTAAGCATAATGGAGCGCATTGTCCTCCCCTCATAAGTGCATACCACATACGTACATCTAAGTGGTGTACCATTTTGCTCCTGTAAAAGTCTTAAGAGCCTAGATACTGTGAAAGGCCAGCCAAAAGTACACACCTGCTGGTGTTGTAGACAAATAATGTTTTAAGCGTAGTGGAGCGTATTGTACCTCATATATGCACTAAGTATGTCCAGCAGAAAAGTGCCAGGATGTGCATAGAGGAGTAACAGAGGCCTAAATTGATCATTTCGCAGCAGACTAGGGGGGAGTGGCAGTAGGAGTCGCAGAGAGAGGCCTAAGCTCCCGGTATCAGCTATCGGTCGTGTCTCAACCAGCAAACCATCTGCCGTCATCCATTGGTTAACACAGTCATCCACTTCATCACAAGTGACATCTGACACCCACAGTCAACAGTCGGTGGGTTCCTCAGACACAACCCTCAGTTGGCATGGCCCAGGAGCAATCCTTGTCCTCCAATTGCCTCTGTCCTATGCTGTTCCCTCCCCCACAGAAGGATCTTATGCTGTGGGTTCAGCTCCACTATTTAGTGAGGATGATCTACTAGAGGACAGTCAGCAGCTACTGCCCAGCCAAGAACTGGAGGAGACATCCACTGCTTCCTCCGCTAGGCTGGCAAGTAATGAGGAGAGTGGCGTGAGAGGTGGTGTTTCCAGCGTTCAGGCTCCTGAAGCAGACACTATTGAGGAACTTGAGTAGGACATCAGTGATGTGCAGACACAACTCGATGATGATGAAGCCAATTGCACTTGGGAGCCGGGTGCAGAAGGGGCTTCATCATTATCAGGAGAAGAGGGTTGCAGGTTGCATGTGAGGCCGCAGTTGAGCCATCAAGATGGTAGCATGGTTGGCAGTCAGCATGGTGTCAGAAGTGGAAAGTCTGGAGCCAAACATGCCCGGGGTAGACCACCTGCTTCGAGGCAGCCTACCTTTCCGGGAGGTAGTGGAACCGGGGTTACTGGAGTAGGCAGCAGTAGCAGTCAATCAGTGCAGACTGATGGTGGGAAAATCAGCTACTCGGCGGTGTGGCAGTTTTTCATTAAGCATCAGGAGGATGTTAACCTGGCCACATGCAAGCTGTGTAGGCAGAAGGTGAAGCATGGCCAGGGTCCCAATGTTGGCACCATGGTCCTGCGTCAACATATGCAGCGTCACCATAAAACGGCCTGGGAAATGTGGCTCTGATGTGGTTGTCCTGCCTGCTGCATCACCCAGTGGCACGCCGCTCCGTGTTTCAGCTAGCCAAGGCTCCACCACCTCAGCCGAAGGGAGCTGTGTGTCATACCCTCCTTCTGTCGCTCCAGATGCTCCTGCTCCTCATACTTCGAGCCAGTCATTCGCCAGCAATCCTTCTGCGAAGCCATGTCCAAGAGACAACAGTATGCGCCCACTCATCCAACGGCACAGAAACTGAATGTGTTCCTGTCCAAGTTGCTGGTGATGCAGTCCCTCCCTTTTCAAGTGGTGGACTCTGCACCTTTAAGAGAACTGATGGCTTGTGCCGAGCTGAGATGGAGAGTCCAAAGCCATCATTTCTTTGCGAAGAAGGCAGTACCAGCCTTGCACAATTTTGTGGAACAGAAGGTGGGCCAGTCCTTGAGCCCGTTGGTGTGTACCAAAGTGCATGGCAGCGCTGACGTGTGGAGTTGTAACTACAGTAAGGGACAATACATGTCCTTTACAGCCCACTGGATAAATGTGGTTCCTGCGCAGCCACAACAGCAACGGCCCCGAGACGGTCAGAGACGGCCCCGATCAGCCAGTAGTTCCGGGTCACCGGGTCACTGGAGACCCGATTGACCCGGAATCGACTGAATTGTCCAGCGATCTGCGGCCATTGTCGACATGGGGGGGCATAATGACCCCCCTGGGCGATATGCCGGGATGCCTGCTGAACGATTTCAGCAGGCATCCGGCTCCGGTCCCCAACCGGCTAGCGGTGGGGACCGGAATTCCCACGGGCGTATGGATATGCCCTGCGTCCTTAAGGACTCGGAATGCAGGGCGTATCCATACGCCCTGCGTCCTGAAGAGGATAAATATATATATGGAGGCACCAAGAGGGGGGGTCAATAAATATACAGGGGGGCACAGAGGGGTGTACATATATATACAGGGGCACAGATAGGCACAAAGTGGGCACTATTATTGTGTGCAGCCATACATGAGGAGTCTGTAAAGAAGTGGGCATCGTGCTGGAGAAAGGCGCCTAAAATTTTGTCTGGCAGGTTCTTTGGAGACGAGTCTTCATGATGGTCTCTGATCAAAGTAGACGTAGCTTGTAAGTCAGTGAATGTAACTGTAATCCCTTATAATGGCTGCAGAGCTCTTGCTAGTATCGACATCTGTATAATCAGTATGTGGCACTATTGTTGAATTTTTAGGGAAGTTTGACAGTAACTAGATTAGGGTGTATTAGAATATAGCAGGGTGCAGTGCAGTAAAATACTGTGCAGCACAATGTCTGACTGCACTGCACTCTGCTTTAATCGAATTAGAAATATATAATTAGAAAATAAAATAAGATTAGGGACAGGCCCTGGGGACGGATTCAGTGGATGGGCCACGTGGTGGAAGGGGGGCCCAGGTCTTGAGCTGTGTAAGGGGCCCCGAAATTTCTTATGGCAGCCCTGCACATTATTAGTCAGTCGCAAGGATTACAGGATGAACAACGTCATTCCACTGCTTCATTTACTACAACACATGTTGGAAACGATGGCTGGTTAGGGCACTGGAGACGAGGCGCCTACATCTCACAGCCACATGAGCCCTGTGGGGGCTGAACTGGTGGAGGAGGGGGAGGGGAACAGTGGAGCACAGTTTAGGTTTTGTGAGATGGGCGGTTTTTCTATTCATCTGACAGGAGAGGAGGAGCAGGAGCTGCTAGAGGAGCTAGAAGGTTATGAGGAAGGCGAGACAGAGGAACCAGTCACATCGTGGCAGTATGCAGTGGAGGCTTTTAATATTATTCTTAGGATAAAATATATGTACCCAAATTTTTTTTAAATCAAACAAAAAGAAAGGTGTGCAAAAAACACCATGTGCCTCCTACCCCATCAAGTATTGATGTGATGCAAAGATCTCTAAAAGGTGAAAGGGAACAACATATGGTCCATTGTAAGCGGTGGGGGTAAAATCTTCCCCTGTAAGGTCCTAACTTTGCATTATTAATTCCCTTATTGGCAAGTGTTATTCACCCTAAAAAGGGCGGCCCCACACAGGAACCTCTCCCTATTTCCACCAACAAACACTGCCATTTCACAGGGTTTTCTGTGTGGGGCCGCCCTTTTTAGGGTGAGTAACACTTGCCAAGAAGGGAATTAATACTTTTTACCCCCACCTGCTACAATGGATAATACATTGTTCCCTTCCACCTTTTCGAGGAAAGTGTTACTTGTCTTAAAGAGGGCAGATTCACACAGGAACCTCTCCCTATTTCCACCTAAAAACCCTGGGAAATGGCAGTGTGTGCAGGTGGAAATTGGGAGAAGTTCCTGTGTGGGGCTGCCCTTTTTAGGGTAACACTTGCCATGAAGGGAATTAATAATGCGAGAGTAGGGCCTTACAGGGGAAGTTTTTACCCCCACCAGTTAGAATAAACCATACGTTGTTCCCTTCCACCTTTTAGAGGTCTTTGCATCGCATCAATACTTGGTGGTGTAGGTGGCACATGGTGTTTTTTGCACACCTTTCCTTTTGTTTGATTTAAAAAAAAGTAATTGGGTACATATATTTTATCCTAAGTATATTATTAAAAGTTAGCTTTTACGTAATGCATATCCTCAATACTTACTTGTGCACAAAAGAGACCATTTTCTTCTGCCTACCTGCCTCAGCTAATATACTGATCCTGCCACCGACCTGATGCCACACATCTGATGCCAAGTTCTCCTTTGTTCACCCACCTATGTCACCGGGTACTGGTATTGCCACCCACCGCCCCACTATGTCACCGGGTCACTTTCAGGACTCCTGATGCTGCTGCTGCCACCTTCAGGCTGTCTCATACTGTCACCATATGTTCTCTTCATGCCAGCTCCAGGCTGTCTCATTTTGGTCTCCTCATGCATCTGCCACCTCCAGGCTGTGTCATTCAACCACTATATGGTCTCCTCATGCTGCTGCCAACTCCAGGCTGTGTCATTCATCCACTATATGGTCTCCTCATGCTTCTGCCTCCTCAAGGCTGTGTGTGTCACTGTACCACCATGTGGTCTCCTCATGCTGCTGGCACATTAAATAAAACTTTTTAGGTTCATCTATTTGAAATCTTCAATTTAAATGTTAAAAAATATCTTTAATCTTTTCAATTGTGAGGTCCTATGGTCTTGTCAAGCTGTTGTCATCTCCAGGCTGGGTCATTCAGCCACTATATGGTCTCCTCACACTGATGCCACCTCCAGGCTCTGTCATTGTGCTGCTCTGCGTCAGTGATTCTAATAGGGATGCCTGTAATCTGCATGTCATACTGAATAACAATATTATTTCACTAACACAGCACACTCCCTATGCGTGTTGCAGCAAGGCAAAGTGTTCTACACCCCTATTGAGGCTCTCTGTAGGCCAGAAATAGCCGTTTTTAATACAGATTCGCTGCAAATAAATTCGGACCGAACCAAAGTCTTTTGGAAAATTCAGTCAATCGGCCGTATCGAATTTTTAAAAAATTTGCTCATCTCTATTAAGCAGTCCTGAATAGACTAACTATCATGACAGTCAACACTACCTTTGTTTTGTTGGCACGGTAACAAGGAAAGGGGGGTAAAAGTATTTTTATTTATACACTAGGTGGCTTTAAAACTTGTGCGTTCAAGAACAAATGCTAATAAATAAAAACTAAACGAGACCACACTCATCATTGAATGCCGTTTTATTCGGTCATGTAAAGTTGCGGGTGGTGGCTGGAGCAAACTGGAACAGGCTGTTCCACGTATGAGTGTGAAACAGCCTGTTCCAGTTTGCCCCTGTCTCCATCGCCGCTCCCGCCCGCACCTTTACATGACCGAATAAAACAGCGTTGGATGGTGAGTGCAGTCTCATTTCTACTTTGCTTCTTAGTCGTTATAACCTCTTGTGGGCGATGCACCTCCAAGACCAACTCCCTTTCGGGAGACCCCAGTCCTGTCCCTTGTTTGCAATTTATATATCCTAGCCCTGCCAGTTCTGGGCCATCACCTCTTCTATTTTACAAACTATTAAATACAAAATAGCACTTCACAGAAACCACAACCAACAAGAACAACCAACACCTGAGTTCAGATTAACCAATCTAAGGGTCACCACCCTACACAGGTCAACACTCCAACTACTCCTATACTCTGTCCTTCAACTGAACTCCACTTACATGGGTCAACCCACCAGGTTCATTCAGGCCTCAGCATTCCCATTTTTACACCCAGCACACCCCACTGGGTCCCAGCATCCATCCTTACCAGGTTTAAACCCAGTTTTCATAACACAGACGAGCCTTGGTGTCCTACAGCCTGAAATACTGAGCAGCCTGCAGCAAGTCCTGAAAGCTATAACAGTCCGCACAACTGGTCAGCTCACCGTCCTCTTCTGTGACACTTCACAGACCACTTCAGTTAAAGACTACCTCTCATGATCATGTAAAATTTTATAATCTTCCCAGTTCACTCCCCCATCATGATACTTCCCCCCCCCCCCCTGCCCGCCTTTATTTTTATTATGTTTTAGTTTTCTACCTTAATATTACTCTGTATTTTCTGCTCCGTCTGGGATAGGGGGTTCCCCAGCAGGCGTGACATCATCTGAAGCCACACAGGGGAGTTATCTGCTACATGCAGCCCAGAGCAGTTGAGTAAGTGAGTAGAGCTATGATTGGCTAAGGCTGCACACACACCTCTCAGCACTCCAGACTCCTGGTTTTGGACTTCTGCCAGGCCAGCAGGAGTCCAAAGTCAGTGCAAAAGATGGGAGAAAATGTGCTCTACACAATTAGGGAGACACCTAGTGGCAACTTTTTTAAACACAAACAAAACATAGAAAACTTTTTTTTTTTAAACAAAGTACATTAGAAAGATAAGGAGTGCAATAGAAAAAAAAATTTTAATGAGAGTGCCCATTTAACTCATCTTCTCCACAAAACAAACACTGCATCTTCTCCACAAACCTAATATCACTCTCACCACCTTGTTGTCCGCTGATTTTGTCAGTATTCATCCACTCCAGCCACTTAATGCAGCCAGGCTCCAATCAATCATACCAATACAGGCTTCCCACTACCACATTTTGGTAAAGCTTGTAATTCCTTTTTGTGCCAAAAACACTTTCACAGCTCTTCAACCAGGGTTGTGACATGAGGGTCACTACAGGCCCTCCCTATAGGTGTCAAGCAGTGTTGGCCAAAAGCTGTTGATTAGTGTTGCCTTGATACAAAATTGGGTTATTTACACTACACCGACGGGTTTTCGGTCTTAACAACCCTTAGTCAGTAAATTAAACCAATCCCCCCCCCCCCCCCGTCCCACCCACACACACACACACACCAAATTTTGTTGATGTAGCAGGGGAAAACAACTGATTGTATATACAAAGAAATATAGTCTTGTCTTCCTTAAATGCAAAGGGATATAAAATGAAACACAAAGTCCACGGCCTTGAAGAGTGGCTTCTCATTCTTCTCCAAATCAGGTTGTCTTCTGCTGCATCTTGGGGGCAGTTGTTGTGTATTGGGTTAAAGGGGTACTCCACCCCTAGACATCTTATCCCGTATTCAAAGGATAAGGGATAAGATGTCTGGCCGCGGAGGACCCCCACGATCTCCCTGCTGCACCCGGTGTTTGTTTAGAACATCGGGTGCAGCGCTGGAGGCTTGTGATGTCACAGTAACACTGCTCATGATGTTACAGCCACGCCCCCTCAATGCAAGTCTATGGGATGGGGTGTGGCGGCCGTCACGCCCCCTCCCATAGACTTGCATTAACCCCTTAAGGACCGGGGGGTTTTCCGTTTTTGCATTTTCGTTTTTTGCTCCTTGCCTTTAAAAAATCATAACTCTTTCAAATTTACACCTAAAAATCCATATGATGGCTTATTTTTTGCGTCACCAATTCTACTTTGTAATGACGTCATTCATTTTGCCCAAAAATCTATGGTGATGCGGGAAAAAAAATCATTGTGCGACAAAATTGAAAAAAAAACGCTGTTTTGTAACTTTTGGGGGCTTCCGTTTCTACGCAGTACATTTTTTGGTAAAAATGACACCTGATTTGTATTTTGTAGGTCCATACGATTAAAATGATACCCTACTTATATAGGTTTGATTTTGTCGGACTTCTGGAAAAAATCATAACTACATACAGGAAAATTAATACGTTTAAAATTGTCATCTTCTGACCCCTATAACTTTTTTATTTTTCCGTTTATGGGGCAGTATGAGGGCTAATTTTTTGCGCCGTGATCTGAAGTTTTTAACGGTACCATTTTTGCATTGATAGGACTTATTGATCACTTTTTATTCATTTTTAAATGATATAAAAAGTGACCAAAAATGCACTATTTTGGACTTTGGAATTTTTTTGCGCGCACGCCATTGACCGAGCGGTTTAATTAATGATATATTTTTATAATTCGGACATTTCCGCACGAGGTGATACCACATATGTTTATTTTTATTTTTATTTACACTGTGTTTTTTTTTTATTGGAAAAGGGGGGTGATTCAAACTTTTAATAGGGGAGGAGTTAAATGATCTTTATTCACTTTTTTTTTTCACTTTTTTTTTGCAGTGTTATAGCTCCCATAGGGAACTATAACACTGCACACACTGATCTTCTATGCTGATCATTGTTATCCCATAGGGACCTATAACACTGCACACACTGATCTTCTATGTTGATCACTGGTATCTCATAAGAAACCAGTGATCAACGATTCTGCCGGATGACTGCTCATGCCTGGATCTCAGGCACTGAGCAGTCATTCGGCGATCGGACAGCGAGGAGGCAGGAAGGGGCCCTCCCGCTGTCCTGTCAGCTGTTCGGGATGCCGCGATTAGCCGCGGCTATCCCGAACAGCTCGACTGAGCTAGTCGGGAACTTTCACTTTCACTTTTAGCCGCGCGGCTCAGCTCTGAGCGCGCGGCTAAAGGGTTAATAGCTCGCGGCGCCGCGATCGGCGCTGCGCGCTATTAGAGGCGGGTCCCGGCTTCACTATGACGCCGGGCCCGCCGTGATATGACGCGGGGTTACTGTGTAACCCCGCGTTATATCAGAAGAGCAGGACCAAGGACGTACCGGTACGTCCTTGGTCCTTAAGGGGTTAAGGAGGCATGGCCGTGATGTCACGAGCGGAGCGTGACCGTGACTTCACGAGCCTCCGCCCCGCATCGCCAGTCATCCGGTGAGGAGCAAAGTTCGCTCTGTGCACTAGATGTCTGGGGTGCCGCAGCCAAGATTGCGGGGGTCCCTAGCGGCGGGACCCCTGCGATCAGACATCTTATCCTCTATCCTTTGTATAGGGGATAAGATGTCTAGAGGCAAAGTACCCCTTTAAAGGTGTATTCCAGGCAAAACCTTTATATATATATATATATATATATATATATCAACTGGCTCCGGAAAGTTAAACAGATTTGTAAATTACTTCTATTAAAAAATCTTAATCCTTCCAATAGTTATTAGCTTCTGAAGTTTTCTGTCTTAATTGCTCAATGATGATGTCACGTCCCGGGAGCTGTGCATGATGGGAGAATATCCCCATAGGAACTGCACAGCTCCCGGGACGTGAGTCATCAGAGAGCAGTTAGACAGAAAACAACAACTCAACTTCAGAAGCTAATAACTATTGGAAGGCTGAAGATTTTTTAATAGAAGTAATTTACAAATCTGTTTAACTTTCCGGAGCCAGTTGATATATAAAAAAAAGTTTTGGCCTGGAGCACCCCTTTAAGTCCAGTTTGACCTTGTTTGATCGTCCAGGTTGACCTTGTAACACTTCATACTGTATATCAATATCTTTTTTCTAATTGTAAAACACATGATAAATAGCATTTATTTCAGAGGAGCACACACTGCTACGAAGTTCATGTAATTCTAGTGCTACAATTTAACAAATATTTGTACTAGTATTCCATTTAAATGATTTTCGTATCATTTCTTCAACTTAAACAACCTTTTTTTTCAAAAGAAAACAAAGGATAGAAATAAATTATAAATAAATAAATATGTAAAAAAAAATATAAAATAAATAAATAAATAAAATAAATAACTGCCAATAACATTGCCTACCTTATAAAAGCAATTATGTTTAGATATCAGATTCAGAATATATAAGTAGTGATAGAACAAATACCATTTTCAGGTCAGAGAAAAGGAGTTGTACCGTTAAACTTACCGGGGAAATATACATTTTAATTTTCTTCAAAATTCAGCTGAAATTGAAAAATTTGCATATATATAACATGATGTTAACAGCACAATAAAAATCACTTTATGAAGGATAGTACGCGGTGGCATTATGTGGGTCCCAGGCCCCCTTGGGGACTGCAAGGGTTAATGAAGTGGTCCAACTAGTTTGCCATCCATTTATCATGTACGAAGTAGTATGGCTACCAAATCAGCTAAATTATACCAAACATAATGATTCGGTTTAACCTATAAAAAATATAGGAAAAAATAATAATAAAAATTTAGATAAAAAAAAAGATTTAACCCTTTGTTGTCTTGAGATCTGCGGAAAATTCTACAATGAGTACTAATAAGCACATTTTATAGATATGTGCACTTAAGATCTGCAGTAGCATCTGCACTGAAAAAAAAAAAAACAATAATTGTATTTTTACTTTTAGAATGTATTTCTGCATTTTACAAATATTTATACCTAACAGGATTTTTAAATTAAAACTTTTAATGTACTATATTCTAGTAATTTTATTTTTCTCTATGACGACACCCTATACCAGTGTTTCCCAACCAGGGTGCCTCCAGCTGTTGCAAAACTACAACTCCCAGCATGCCCGGACAGCCTTCGGCTGTCCGGGCATGCTGGGAGTTGTAGTTTTGCAACAGCTGGAGGCACCCTGGTTGGGAAACACTGCCCTATACTGTTATCCGTTCCCCTCTATAGCTCTTGTTCTAAGCAAATAGTTAGTACGGTCGAAAAAAGACATATGTCCATCAAGTTCAACCAGGGAATTGAAGGGTAGGGGTTTGGCGCGATATTGGGGAAGGGATGGGATTTTATATTTCTTCATAAGCATTAATGTTATTTTGTTCCAGGAATGTATCTAATCCTGTTTTAAAGCTGTTAATTTTTCCTGCTGTGACCAGTTCCTGAGGTAGACTGTTCCATAAGTTCACAGTTCTCATGGTAAAGAAGTCGTGTCACCCCTTTAGACTAAACCTTTTCTTCTCCAGATGGAGGGAGTGCCCCCTCGTCTTTTGGGGGGGGTTTAACCTGGAACAGTTTTTCTCCATATTTTTGTATGGGCCATTAATATACTTATATACATTTATCATATCCCCCTTAAACGTCTCTTCTCAAGACTAAACAATTGTAACTCCTTTAATCGCTCCTCATAGCTAAGATGTTCCATGCCCCATATTAGTTTAGTCGCCCGTCTCTGCACCCTTTCCAGCATCTCTGACATTAGTAACACGTATCCTATATACAGTATACACTGGTCACTTTCTCTCGCTCCTTTGTTACAATATGTTGTATTGTTAACTGATCCTGCTCTTTCACTTTCCCACTTGTCTCTATTCTGCTCCGCCGTTCCATGCTCTTGTTACATACAGTCCGTAAGTAAAGGGCAGGTCACTTTCCAGGGCAAAATCAACACGTGCTACTGCCGATGCTGTTATCGTTTCTTTTATCTCAATGGCTAGAGGAATCTGATAGGAGAAAAATATACACACAAAGTAATGGGAGGAGATACAAAAGGTATTTTGATTCAATAGTAGTAAATAAACTTTAAAGGGGTTAGAATTGAAAACCAGAGCTAATTTCTTTCAAAAACAGCTCCACGTCTGTCCCCAGGTTGGGTGTGGTATTACAACCTGGCTTCATTCACTTCAATGGAACTGAACCTGGAAACAGACAGGGAGTGGTTTCTGAAAAAAAAAAATTAGTTCTGTTTTCTATTCCTGGATAAACCCTTTAAAGAAGTGCTTTTTTACCCATACGATGCACACTCGCCATCACTGGTCCTGCAGTGTCATCTGTTTTATTCAGACAAAGCTGCATCCATGCTTTCACTGTAACTGGGCCGTGTGATCACCAACCGGACCCACAGAAAATCACAGTGCTGAATGGAAGTGGTCAGTTCTGGGTCGGCTGACTTACTGTGAGCTATTGGAAGACATCTTCACCTATCAGATTCCTCCTGTTAGCTCCTAGGCCCCTCCCAGCTCTGTCGTATACTACTGCTGCTATCTCTATGGGATCAGGTATATATTAGTTTTACACCTCCCCTCCAAGCTCCATCTGTATACTGCTGCTTCTATTCCTATGGGATCAACATATATATTATACACTTCCCCTCCAGCTCTATCTGTATACTGCTGCTTCTATCCCTATGGGATCAGAACATATATTATACATTTCCACTCCAGCTGTATCTGTATACTGCTGCTTTTATCTCTGTGGGATTAGGTTATATAGTAGTCATACACCTTCTCTCCCAGCTATATCTGTATACTGCTGCTGTTATCTCTATGGGATCAGGATATATATAGTAGTTATGCACCTCCCCTCCAGATCTATCTGTATACTGCTGCTGCTATGTCTATATGATCAGGATATATAATAGTTATATACCTCCCCTGAGGATTTATTTACATATTGTATCTTTTGCTAAATTTTTTGCAATAATATCTCTATGGGATCAGGATATATAGTAGATTTACACCTCCCCTCCAAGTTTTACCTGTATACTGCTGCTATCTCTATCAGAAGATCTATCTGTATACTGCTGCTGCTATCTCGATAGGATCAGGATATATAGTAGTTATACACCTCCCCTGGGGATTTGTTGACATATTGTATGTTTTGCTACATTTTTGCAATGATTTTCCAAGAGTAACAGTAAAACTGGGGCCATTTTATCATAATTGTGCAAATCATGGTAAAAACAAAAACAGTTGAAATGCAGTAAAAAGTTGTAAAAAAATGCTGTTAAATTTGAGTCTAAAGAGTTTATAGGCGTGAAATCCAGCACCAATAGCCTAATTAGATAATCAAAGATAATAAGGTAGCCTAATAAAATAACCAGGTGCAGTGATCAAACACCACACCCTCAGACAGGAGATTCATAGGAAATGTAGGCAGCATATGGAAATCCTTTCAGTGATGAAATTGTATCTAGTATAGCTACATACCTATGCCAGCCACATCATCTAAAACAGGTAAGCACAAGGAATACACAAGAAACTCTACATTAGTTTGTAATAACAGCCTATGCTGCACTATTTAATATAACAATACCACAAAGTGGCAGCCAAAAAACAACGTAAGAGAATGTTTTCAGTAATCGTAGACCTGCCAAATTGTACGTTTCTGTGGTTGAGGTTGACAACGCTCTCTGGTACCTCCTTGGGTTATTCCCTCTTCCTTTCCAGATTCATTTTAATCAGTATAAGACATAATCAGCCTCATGAATCATCCTGCAGATATTACTGAGTTTGTTATTTCTTTAGGTAATGATAAAGGGGCTGGGTTATCCAATCCATTCCATGTCAGGTTTGGTAGACCAAGTGACTACTACTGGTGCCCTCTGGTCTGCAAGGAATTAGACCTTGAGGTTTAGTGAAAATTAGAAACTTTACTGGTAATTATTAGTCATTTGGAGGATTTTTCTTAAGTAGTTAAGTAGTAAAGGGGTACTCCGGTGGAAAACAAATGGTTTCAAATGATCCGGTGCCAGAAGGTTAAAGGGGTACTCCGGTGAAAACCTTTTTTCTTTTAAATCAACTGGTGGCAGAAAGTTAAATGTATTTGTAAATTACTTCTATTAAAAAAATCTTAATCCTTCCAGTACTTATTAGCTGCTGAATGCTACAGAGGAAATTCCTTTCTTTTTGGAACACTGATGGCATCACGAATACAGTGCTCTCTGCTGACATCTCTGTCCATTTTAGCAACCATGCATAGCAGATGTATGCTAAGGGCAGCATGGTCGCTCAGTGGTTAGCATTGCTGCCTTGCAGTGCCGGGGACTTGGGTTCAAATCCCACTAAGGACAACAATAAATTAAGCGTTATTATTATTATTATTATCATAACGTCAGCAGAGAGAACTGTGCTCGTGATGTCATCAGAGAGCATTCCAAAAAGAAAAGAATTTCCTCTGTAGTATTCAGCAGCTAATAAGTACAGGAAGGATTAAGATTTTTTTAATAGAAGTAATTTACAAATATGTTTAACTTTCTGCCACCAGTTGATTTAAAAGAAAAAAGGTTTTCACCGGAGTACCCCTTTAAACAGATTTGTAAATTACTTCTATTTAAAAACCTTAATCCTTCCAGTACTTATCAGCTGCTATATACTACAGAGGAAGTTGTGTAGTTCTTTCCAGTTCGACCACAGTGCTCTCTGCTGCCACATCTGTCCATGTCAGGAACTATCCAGAGCAGGAGAGGTTTGCTATGTAGATTTGCTGATTCTCCCGACAGTTCCTGGCAAAGACAGAGGTGTCAGCAGAGAGCACTGTGGTCAGACTGGAAAGAACTACAAAACGGATGAGCCTTTAAAGGGGTTATCAAGGAAAAAACTTTTATATATGTATATATATATATATATATATATATATATATATATATATATATATACAGTACAGACCAAAAGTTTGGACACACCTTCTCATTCAGAGTTTTCTTTATATTCATGACTATGAAAATTGTAGATTCACACTGAAGGCATCAAAACTATGAATTAACACATGTGGCATTATATACATAACAAAAAAGTGTGAAACAACTGAAAATATGTCATATTCTAGGTTCTAGCCCCCTTTTGCTTTGATTACTGCTTTGCACACTCTTGGAATTCTCTTGTTGAGCTTCAAGAGGTAGTCACCTAAAATGGTTTTCACTTCACAGGTGTGCTGGTGTGGAGGAGGAGGTGTGCTGGTGTGGAGGAGGAGGTGTGCTGGTGTGGAGGAGGAGGTGTGATGGTGTGGGGGGGGGGGGGGGGGAGGTGTGATGGTGTGGAGGGGCTTTGCTGGTGACACTGTTGGGGATTTATTCAAAATTGAAGGCATACTGAACCAGCATGGCTACCACAGCATCGTGCAGCGGCTGCTATTCCATCCGGTTTGCGTTTAGTTGGACCATCATTTATTTTTCAACAGGACAATGACCCCAAACACACCTCCAGGCTGTGAAAGGGCTATTTGACCAAGAAGGAGAGGGATGGGGTGCTGTGCCAGATGACCTGGCCTCCACAGTCAGCGGACCTGAACCCAATCGAGATGGTTTGGGGTGAGCTGGACCGCAGAGTGAAGGCAAAAAGGGCCAACAAGTGCTAAGCATCTCTGGGAACTCCTTCAAGACTGTTGGAAGACCATTTCAGGTGACTACCTCTGGAAGCTCATCAAGAGAATGCCAAGAGTGTGCAAAGCAGTAATCAAAGCAAAAGGTGGCTAGAACCTAGAATATGACATATTTTCACACTTTTTTGTTATGTATATAATTCCACATGTGTTAATTCATAGTTTTGATGCCTTCAGTGTGAATCTACAATTTTCATAGTCATTAAAATAAAGAAAACTATGAATGAGAAGGTGTTTCCAAACTTTTGGTCTGTACTGTATATATCAACTGGCTTCAGAAAGTTAAACAGATTTGTAAATTACTTCTATTAAAAAATATTAATCCTTTCAGTACTTATGAGCTGCTGAAGTTGAGTTGTTCTTTTCTGTCTAAGTGCTCTCTGATGACACCTTTCTCGGGAACCACCCAGTTTAGAAGCAAATCCCCAT
The DNA here is from genome assembly GCF_029499605.1 of Hyla sarda. NCBI lineage: Eukaryota > Metazoa > Chordata > Amphibia > Anura > Hylidae > Hyla > Hyla sarda. Next base: position 31,891,433 of record NC_079191.1, on the reverse strand, counting down.
AGCAAACCTCTTCTATATAAGTTTTTTCCTGGAATACCCCTTTAATGTCATCCGTTTGCATCTGTTTCGTCAATCCGTTTTTTGATCAGTTTTTTCTTTTTTGGGTTTATTAACTGAATAATAACGGATACAAATGGATAAAATCAGTTTGCATCCGTTATTGTCCTTTTTTTTTTTAAAGTCCATCTTTATTTTTGACGGGAGAAGACGGGTCTAGATGGCCATGTGAACGCAGCCTTAGGCTGCATCTTCTAACATTTTACTTTAATTTTTTTTCCCAGCTGTGATCCAGAGCAGAGACATTTTGGAAAGACATATGTGGCCACAGAGATAATCAGGATGGCACTACCCACTGTCCCACACGGGTATTCAAATGAAAATGGACTCCCGCTTCACAAGGTAAGGGTGCGGACACTAACATGCAGTCCGGCGGCGGTGCTAGGAAGTATGAATAAACAGACTTCAATGATATGCAATGATACTAGACTAAAGGCATCACGCACTCACCGCAAAGTGATGGACTTGATGCTCCTACATGGACGACACCGATGGATCAGGTCTCAGAACATCCGTGGGCGCTGAGCGCCCACGGATGTTCTGAGACCTGATCCATTGGTGTCGTCCATGTAGGAGCGTCAAATATTGGAAAGAGCAGACCCTTTTCTGAAATTTACGTTTGAAAACCGTCCACTAGGGGTCTCCCTCCTAGTGGCCGGCTGCAGCCTGGCGTGACGTCAAGCCTGAATTCGGACCGATGCCGGCCGGGAAATTGGTCCGAATTCATTTAGGCTGCCCTCGCTCCCCGCCTGTCAATCAGACAGGCGGGAGTGAGCGATGATAACAGAAGAAGCGCGCATTGGCTCCCCTGCTCCCTGGCCTTGTGCGCCGGCCCCGCCTCCCGGCATTCCGTCGCTGCTGTCCTGCACTATGATATGTCGTCTTTGGGGGGAGCAGGTTGTGCGGCAGGGTTCGGGTAGGGGGGTTCGGGGGGGTTGGGTTCCGGTCAGGTTTCGCGTTGTGCCGCGGCGGCGGGGTTCGAGTTGCGTTGTGGCCATGGAAAGGTATTGTTTTTAACACAGGGTGCCTCCAGTTTTTTCCCCACTACAACTCCCAGCATGCCCTGACAGCCAATAGATGTCAGGGCAAACTGGGAGTTGTAGTGGTGAAACAGCTGGAGGCACCGTGTGTAGATGAACTAAGAGCGGAAGTCGCCCCCCCCCCCCCCCCCCCCAGCAGTCATCAGTGACATCGTGCCTGCTGGGGAAGTCTACCCGGTAGTGGGCACACTACCAGGCAGACAAAAGGCATTTTTAATATAATTTAAAAACAATTTAAGGCAGGGAGGGGGTTAGGGATAGATGGGAAATAGGAAAAAAAAAGGATGGTTGGAGCTACTCTTTAATCTTTCCGGTACTTATCAGCTGCTGTGTGCTCCACAGGAAGTTGTATTGTTCTTTCCTGTCTGACCACAGTGCTCTCTGCTGACACCTCTGTCCATGTCAGGAACTGTCCGGAGCAGGAGAGGTTTGCTATGGGGATTTTCTCCTACTCTGGACAGTTCCTGACATGGACAGAGGTGTCAGCAGAGAGCACTGTGGTCAGACAGAAAGGAAATTCAAAAAGAAAAGAACTTCCCCTGGAGCATATAGTAGCTGATAAGTACTGGTAGGGTTAAGATTTTTATATAGAAGTAATTTACAAATCTGTATAACTTTGATTTTGAAAAAAAAAAAAAATTCCACCGTAGTACCTCTTTAATACCAGCGTGTAATACTACATGTCCCCCGCGGTGGCGGCCAGTTAAAGAATCCAAATCAATGTCGATCAGTGAAACATTGATTTTCCAAAATGGAAATCAGTCTAATTCTATGGGAATGGTGCAGCCTGCAGATCAATTCCTCCATCTCCAGTTAGAGGATCAAAGCCGGGCGCAAAGAAAAAAACAATTAATGTGATGATTCATGAAAAAGTCCAATCTAGGACACCCCTCCCCCAGCTGAACGCTTCCCATCAAATGACTCCATGTCACTGTTTGTCAGCGTTTATTGTGAATGCCTGTATTGAAGCCGAGTCCCTGGACGCCTCCATCCTTCAACAATGACAAGCATTCAGCAGGAAGTAGGTAACACCCTACTTTAAGGTTAAGTTGTCCTTCAATCTTTTGTAACCAAGACAACTGTGGACAGGAACATTTCTGGTTATTTGTGGCATCACGTGGTTGTCATGTAGCTATGAGTGATGGGGTCTTGTGGATGTTTTAGTAACGTTCTTAAGAAAATTTAAATAATTGAATAAGAAGCGTTTTCTTATAATCTCTTAAAAAGGTGAAACTTTGACCATGACGTGTAATGATATATATATATATATATATATATATATATATATATATGTAGACAATTATCAAATGGTCCAGCATGGTTCTCGTACTTAAATGGTCACTGTCAGAAATATAAATGTTATACCATATTTTTCGCCGTATAAGACGCACTTTTTCTTCCCCAAAACTGTCTTATACAGCAAATACACATTAAAACCCTGTCCTATCGCGGCGGTCCCTGCGGCCATCAACGGCCGGGACCCGCGGCTAATACAGGACATCACCGATCGTGGTGATACCCTGTATTAACCCTTCAGACAAAGCTGACCACCGCGTCTGACGCGAAAGTGACACTAACCCGGCTGCTCAGGTGAAATCGAGGCGTCCCGAACAGCTTACAGGACACCGGGAGGGACCTTACCTGCCTCCTCGGTGTCTGCTCCGTGCCGGGATCCCCTGCATGGCCGGCGCTCTCCTTCGTCATCATTACATCGTCGCGCGCGCTGTCCCATCATCCAATAGGAATGGCGTGCGTAGCGACGTGATGGCGGCGACAGAGAGCGAGGATACCGGGCAGCAGAGACGTGGGGGACACGTGAGTACTACCTCCTATACCAGTGGTCTTCAACCTGCGGACCTCCAGATGTTGCACAACTACAACTCCTGGCATGCCCGGACAGCCAACGGCTGTCCGGGCATCCAGGGAGTTGTAGTTTTGCAACATCTGGAGCTCCGCAGGTTGAAGATCACTGTCCTATACTTTACATTGTATTCGGTTCAGAATCTTTTTTTTCTAGATTTTCCTCCTTTAAAATTGGGTGCGTCTTATATGGCGAAAAATACGGTATATGTTGTATATCTTGGCAAAACAATAAGTTTTTCTAATATACTTCTTTAAAGGGGTACTCCGGCCCTAATACATCTTATCTCCTATCCACTGGGGACCCCTGCAATCAGTCATTTAGCACCCACCTTTGGAGGCTCCGAGTATGAAGCGTGACGACCATGAGTCCTGAGTATCGTGACGTCACGACTCCAACCCCCGTGTGACATCACGTCCCGCCCCCTCAGTGCAAGTCTATGGGAGGGAGCAAATAAATCCGTACTGAAACATATTTTGGGGAAAACTCAGCGTATAGTCCGTATTGAATTGTTCAAAAAATCTCTAATCACAGTACAGGCAAGAAAGGGACACCCCCTCCCTTTGAGACAATTGAAAAGACATTGGGGGAGATTTATTAAAACCTGTACAAAGGAAAAGTTGCCCAGTTGCCCATAGCAACCAATCAGATCACTTCTTTCATTTTTCAGAGGCCTTTTCAAAAATGAAAGAAGTGAGCTGATTGGTTGCTATGGGCAACTGGGCAACTTTTCCTCTGGACAGGTTTTGATAAATCTCCCCCATTGAGCAGTGTTAATATGCAATTTTTTAGTGAAATATGGGTGATAGAGACATAAAAATTACAAAAAGTACATGATCAGGATTAGGTACTAAGTAACATATAACTGATTTGTTTTTGTTTTTTTGCGGGATCTGCTGACAGGTACGCTTTAAGAATTTTAAGTCTATTCCATTATATGAATACAAATCAGGACAAAGTAGACAAAAAGTTACAGATATGAAACAGATCCTTAATCATACTTAAATCCCAAAGGAACAACCCTTTCTAAACCCTTAAATATTAGTATGACTAAGGGTGTGTTTCACTTAATGGAATAAAGGTCAACTTAGCCAATCACTGGCCAACATGGACATTGTTATGGGCAGGGATTGGCTTTTCGGAAGGGTCTTGCTCCAAGTGCTCATCTCTGAAAACGATTGAAGAGAAGAATATTGTAGGATCGGAAAAAGAAGAACGGGAGCTGCAGTGTGACAAGCAGGAGAGCAGGGGTAGGTAAAGATAGGTAAGTATATATTTTTTAAATTATAATTATGTAATATAATTATCTTAATATTATCTTTTTGTGTATGTAATAAACGTACCATGCCCGGCTTCATTGCCTTGTCCATTACCTTCTCAGCGTGCCCGGCTGCTTCCTCGGTCATGCTGACAATGGCCCTGTGTGCCACAGGGCCATTTGTCAGTGAATGAAGCCCTGGACATTGCCAGGCCAATCAGCTGAGGCTCCGGTACTTATGTAAACTTGCTCTGTGTATTCAACTGAACCGGTGATAGAGGTTCTTCCCATCACTTACGCGCCTTGGACCCTGTGCCTGTTCATCCTTGCTGACCTTCCAGTGACTTAAAGGGGTACTCCGGTGAAAACCTTTTTTTCTTTTAAATCAACTGGTGGCAGAAAGTTAAACATATTTGTAAGTTACTTCTATTAAAACATCTTAACCCTTCCTGTACTTATTAGCTGCTGAATACTACAGAGGAAATTCTTTTCTTTTTGGAATGCTCTCTGATGACATCACGACCACAGTTCTCTCTGCTGACGTTATTATAAGAATAATAACGCTTTATTTATTGTTGTCCTTAGTGGAATTTGAACCCAAGTCCCCAGCATTGCAAGGCAGCAGTTCTAACCACTGAGCCACCATGCTGCCCTTAGCATACATCTGCTATGCATGATTGCTAAAATGGACAGAGATGTCAGCAGAGAGCACTGTGCTCGTGATGTCATCAGTGTTCCAAAAAGAAAGGAATTTTCTCTGTAGCATTCAGCAGCTAATAAGTACTGGAAGGATTAAGATTTTTTAATAGAAGTAATTTACAAATATGTTTAACTTTCTGCCAACAGTTGATTTAACCTCTTCAGGATGCAGGGCGTATGGATACGCCCTGCATTCCGAGTCCTTAAGGACGCAAGGCGTATCCATACGCCCGTGGGAATTCTGGTCCCCACCGCTAGCCAGTTGGGGACCGGAGCCGGATGCCTGCTGAAATCATTCAGCAGGCATCCCGGCATATCGCCCAGGGGGGTCATTATGCCTACCCATGTCGGCGATGGCCGCAGATCGCTGGACAATTCAGTCCAGCGATCTGCGGCGATTACGGGTCAATCGAGTCTCCAGTGACCCGGAATTACTGGCTGACCCCGAACAGCCAGAGCCAGCAGGGGTGAGGTGGCACTGGTGCCACTGGTGCCACCTCACGATCGCCCTGATTCGTTGGCCGGAAGACCCCGGGTGCTGAGGACCCCGATCCCCGGTGTCACTGTTGGGATCGGGGCCCCAGGAGCGACGGCCGCGGCGAGGGACTGTCCTGCGACGGAGCAGCAGCAGGAGGATAGTGACAGCCTCCTGCTGTTGCTTAGCAACAGCTCCCAGCATGCAAAATGGGCATGCTGGGAGCTGTAGTTATGCAACAGCAGGAGGCAGACCACCACAACTCCCAGCATTCCCTTATGGGCATGCTGGGACTTATGGTTTTGCAACAGCTGGAGGCACATTTTTTCTATGGAAAAGTGTACCTTCAGCTGTTGTATAACTACAACTCCCAGCTTGCACAATCAGCTAAAGTGCATGCTGGGAGTTGTAGTGGTGCATCTGCTGGTTGCATAACTACAACTCCCAGCATGCCCATTGGCTGTCGGTGACTGCTGAGAGTTTGAGTTTCACAACCAGTGTACCTTCAGCTGTTGCAAAACTACGAGTTTTTTTTTACCTAACTCAGTGTTTCACGACTGGTGTGCCTCCAGCTGTTGCAAACTACAACTCCCAGCAGTCACCTTACACCATGCACCGTACATGCTGGGAGTTGTAGTTTTGCAACAGCTGGAGGCACACTGGTTTTGAAACACTGAGTAAGGTCACAAACTCAGTGATACATAACCAGTGTGCCTACAGCTGTTGCAAAACTAAAACTGTCAGCATGTACAGTCTGTCAGCGCATGCTGGGAGTTGTAGTTTTGCAACAGCTGGATGTTACCCCCCCCCCCCCATGTGAATGTACAGGTTACACTCACATGGGCAAAGGTTTACAGTAAGTATTGGGCTGCAAGTTTGAGCTGTGGCAAATTTTCTGCCGCAGCTCAAACTGCCAGCGAGAAACTACTGTGAACCCCTGCCCGGGTGACTGTACCCTAAAAACACTACACTACACTAACACAAAATAAAATAAAATAAAAAGTAAAAAACACTACATATACACATACCCCTACACAGCCCCCCTCCCCAATAAAAATGAAACACGTCTGGTACTCCACGGTTTCCAAAACGGAGCCTCCAGCTGTTGCAAAACAACTACTCCCAGTATTACCAGACAGCCACTGACTGTCTAGGCATGCTGGGAGTTTTACAACAGCTGGATGCCCCCTGTTTGGGAATCACTGGCGTAGAATTCCCCTATGTCCAACCCTATGCAATCCCTAATTTAGGCCTCAAATGCGCATGGCGCTCTCACTTTGGAGCCCTGTCCTATTTCAAGGCAACAGTTTAGGGTCACATATGGGGTATCGCCGTACTCGGGAGAAATTGTGTTACAAATTTTGGGGGGTATTTTCTGCTTTTACCCTTTTTAAAAATGTAAAATTTTTGGGAAAAGAAGCATTTTAGGTAAAAAAAAATATTTTTTTTTACATATGCAAAAGTCGTGAAACGCCTGTGGGGTATTAAGGTTCACTTAACCCCTTGTTACGTTCCCTGAGGGGTCTAGTTTCCAAAATAGTATGCCATGTGAGTTTTTTTTGCTGTTCTTCTGGCGTTGCGACCGGGGTGCGGGGGGTGCGGCCCGCACCGGATGACACCATCCTGATGGGGTGACACCAGGTACGCCGCCGGTCCTCAGTTGCGCTGCCTGTCTCCATGCTAGCATCCCCCCACGGCCCCCACTTGCGCTGCCTCTGTAAGAGCATTCCCCCCCCCCCGGTCCTCACTTGTTGCGTCTCCGTACTAGCACCCCCCCCCCCCCCCGGCACCTGCACAGTGAACCGGCCTGCGCCCCCACGTCTTCTGTTGCGCCGGTCCGACGTCCCTCCACAGGGCCGGCGCAGGAGGACGTGACGTCACTCGCAGAGCGCCCAGAGAGAGGGAGCGCTGCGCTGGATGGGTGAGTGAGTGTGTGTCTGTCTCACTCTCTCTGTTTGTGTGTCTCTGTCTGTGTGTGACTGTGTGTGTGTGTGACTGTCTGTGTGTGTGTGACTCTCTGTGTGTGACTGTGTGTGTCTGTGAGTGTGTGTCTCTGTGTGTGTGACTGTGTGTGTCTGTGAGTGTGTGTCTCTGTGTGCGTGACTGTGTGTGTCTGTGAGTGTGTGTCTCTGTGTGTGTGACTGTGTGTGTCTGTCGCAATCTCTGTCTGTGTGTGACTCTCTGTCTTTGTGTGACTCTGTGTGTGTGTGTGTGATTGTGTGTGACTCTGTGTGTGTGATTGTGTGTGACTCTGTGTGTGTGTCTCTCTGTGAGTGTGTGTCTCTCTGACTGTGTGTGTGTGTGTCTCTCTCTCTCTCTCTATCTATCTGTGTGTGTGTGTCTCTGTGTTGTGTGTGTGTGTGTGTGTTTTTTGTGTGGGGGAGGGGGGGTTTGTTTGAACCAGTGATCTAATGTGGGGAGACTTTGACCTAATGTGGGGAGACTTTGACCTATTGTGGGGAACATGCAAGGAAACCTGCGGCCTAACGGGGGGAAACTACTACCAAATGTGGGGAATCTATGCTACCTAATGTGGGGAAACTGCTACCTTATGTTGGAAAACTGCTACCTAATGTGCGAAGGCTGCTACATAATGTGGGAAAACTGCTACCTAATGTGGGAAATCTGTGCTACCTAATGTGGGGAAACTGCTACCTAATGTGTGGAATCTGTGCTACCTAATGTGTGGAATTTGTGCTACCTAATGTGGGAAATCTGTGCTACTTAATGTGGGGAAATAACTACCTAATGTGGGGTAACTGGTACCAAATGTGGGGAATCTATGCTACCTAATGTGGGGGAACTGCTACCTACCTAATGTGGAGAACTGCTACCTACCTAATGTGGGGAACTGCTACCTACCTTAAGTGGGGGAACTGCTGCCTACCTAATGCTCCCCCCTGGCAGTAGCACCCTCATCATCCTCCAGCAACACCTCCCCAGTACTAGCACCCCCATCATCAACTAGCAACACCACCAGATTTATATTCAGAGGGTACAGTATGTGGCAGATTTATATTCAGAGGGCACAGTGTGTGGCGGTATATTCAGAGGGTACAGTATGTGGCAGATTTATATTCAGAGGGTACAGTATGTGGCAGATTTATATTCAGAGGGTACAGTATGTGGCAGATTTATATTCAGAGGGTACAGTATGTGGCAGATTTATATTCAGGGGTACAGTATGTGGCAGATTTATATTCAAAGTGTACAGTATGTGTTGGTATATTCAGAGTGTACAGTGTGTGACGGTATATTCAGAGGGTACAGTATGTGGCAGATTTATATTCAGAGTGTACAGTATGTGTTGGTATTCAGAATGTACAGTGTGTGGTATTATATTCAGTGGGTATGGTGTATGGAAGGTTTATAATCAAAGAGTATAGTGTATAGTAGTATTGTATTTAGAGGATACAGTGTCTGGCAGGTTTATAATAATTATTGTTTTCATATAGAGGATGAGAATGCGCTGACATAGTGAGGAGACGTCTGGGCGTCACATTCTGCAGAGAGAAGATTTAGCTGGACCAGGCGGTATGTTCCATCTGAATTAGATAAGGGAAGACTATAGAGAAGACGTCACCTGTAATCACTGATATCATTGTGTATTCTCCTCACTATAGAGAAGACGTCACCTGTAGTCACTGATATCATTGTGTATTCTCCTCACTATAGAGAAGACGTCACCTGTAGTCACTGATATCATTGTACATTCTCCTCTCTATGTCCTATCAGAGCTGTAGTCACTTGTCAGTTCTACAGTTATGATGAGTGAAACTACAACTCCCAGCATAACCTCACCACTGCATAAAGGGGTACTCTACTGGAAAAAAAATTTTTTTAATCAACTGGTGCTACAAAGTTAAACAGATTTATAAATTACTTCTACTTAAAAATCTTAATCCTTCCAGTACTTATTAGCTGCTGTATAAGTGATTCACAGGAAGTTCTTTTCTTTTTTAATTTATTTTCTGTCTGACCACAGTGCTCTGTGCTGACACCTCTGTCCATGTCAAGAACTCTCCATAGTAGGAGCAAATCCCCATTGCAAACCTCTCCTGCTCTGGACAGTTCCTAACATGGACAGACAGAGCATTGTGGACAGACTGGAAAGAACTACACAACTTCCTGTGGAGAATACAACAGCTTATAAGTACTGTAAGGATTAAGATTTTAAATAGAAGTAATTTAAAAATCTAGAAAGAACTCCGTCCGGCACCAAGGTATGGGGTAAAAAAGGCTTGTCTTTATTTATTCCACTGCAGGATACATACAGATCAAGATGTCTGACGCGTTTCGCCCTTTACAGGGCTTAATCGTGAGTCTACGATTAAGCCCTGTAAAGGGCGAAACGCGTCAGACATCTTGATCTGTATGTATCCTGCGGTGGAATAAATAAAGACAAGCCTTTTTTACCCCATACCTTGGTGCCGGACGGAGTTCTTTCTAGCATAAGGAGTTGCCGGAGGCGGTGCCGGCAGTCCACAGCACAGGTGTGAGAGGTGTCCAGCGCTGGTGAGAGCGGTATCCATATTCCATTAATTTAAAAATCTGTTTAACTTTCAAGCACCAGTTTATAGAAAAGAAAATGTTTTCCAGTGGAGTGCCCCTTTAAGTAATTCTGGGAGCTGTATATTTAAATGGTGAAAACTTCTTTAACACTTTCCCATTCTGTGGCAACTGGTATATCTGATTATTATACTGGAATTTCTCACAATGGGCTACAACAGTGGTGTCTGTCACAACAGGCTAAAAACTTACTGAGGGTGGAAAGGTATGGGGGTGACACCATTTTCTACCGCACCGGGTGACACCAACCCTAGCAACGCCACTGCATAGGGGCTTCCTAAATGCGGCATGCCCCCAGAGCAAAATTTGCTTTCAAAAAGCCAAATGTGACTCATTCTCTTCTGAGACCTGTAGTGCACCAGCAGAGCACTTTTCACCCCCATATGGAGTGTTTTCTGAATCTGGAGAAATTGGGCCTCAAATTTTGGGGGGTATTTTCTGCTTTAACCATTTTATTTTTTTATTTTTTTTTACATATGCAAAAGTCGGGAATCACCTGTGGGGTATTAAGGTTCACTTTACGCCTTGTTATGTTCCCCAAGGGGACTAGTTTCCAAAATGGTATGCCATGTGGGGTTTTTTGCTGTTCTGGCACCATAGGGGCTTCCTAAAGGTGACATGCCCCCCAAAAACCATTTGTCGCTCCTTCCCTTCTGAGCCCTCTACTGCGCCCGCCGAACAATTAACATAGGTATGTGCTTACTCGAGAAAAACTGGGTTTCAAATACAAGTAAACGTTTTCTCCTTTTTACCCCTTGCAAAAATTCAAAAATTGGGTCTACAAGAACATGCGAGTGTAAAAAATGAAGATTGTGAATTTTCTCCTTCACTTTTCTGCTATTCCTGTGAAACCCCTAAAGGGTTAAAACGCTGACTGAATGTAATTTTGAATACTTTGGGGGGTGCAGTTTTTATAATGGGGTAATTTATGGGGTATTTATAATATGAAGACCCTTCAAATCCACTTCAAACCTGAACTGGTCCCTGAAAAAAAGCGAGTTTCAAAATTTTGTGAAAAATTGGAAAATTGCTGCTGAACTTTGAAGCCCTCTGGTGTCTTCCAAAAGTAAAAACACGTCAATTTTATGATGCAAACATAAAGTAGACATATTGTATATGTGAATAATTTTTTTTTTATTTGGAATATCCATTTTGCTTACAAGCAGAGAGCTTCAAAGTTAGAAAAATGCTAAATTTTCAATTTTTCATCAAATTTGGGGATTTTTCACCAAGAAAGGATGCAAGATACCACAAAATTTTACCACTATGTTAAAGTAGAATATGTCACGAAAAAACAATCTCGGAATCAGAATGATAACTAAAAGCATCCCAGAGTTATTAATGTTTAAAGTGACAGTGGTCAGATTTGCAAAAAATGGCCGAGTCCTTAAGGTAAAAAAGGGCTCAGTCCTTAAGGGGTTAAAAGAAAAAAGGTTTTCACCGGAGTACCCCTTTAACCTTTGCCTCTTCTCTGACATTGACTTTACCTGTTAATTTTGTACTTTGCCACTGTTTAGGCTTGATCCATAGCCTGTAGTGATTCTTTCTTTGTCTTTGTGATTTTGTACTTTATCTTCCTGTGTTTTACCGACCGGGTTTGCCTGACTATTCTGACTACTCTTACGCCCCTGCATGAATTGCAGCGCAGGGACTGTCACCCAGTTGAGGGTGGATGGATCAGGCAAATAGATAGGGAAAAGGGTTTAGGGCAAGCAGTAGGTTGCACTCTTTTCTTACCCAGGATGTAACAATGCCCCTTTAATATAGTAAGCTTACCTGCTGTCCTGTGTATAACCAAATAACACATCATATTATCAGTCTGACATCACATGACACAATTGGCTTGGCTATATCTGTAGCTATAAAACTACAAAGATCTGTAGAATGGAGCTTGCAATGTTATGTTATCTTACCTGGCAAACCCTTAAATAACAATTTCCAGTCCCTATAAGGTGCCTTCAATAAAGATCCTAATTTCATAAACTATTTTAAAATGTTTTTTCGTTTTTTAATTTTTTTTTATCTCACATTTTAATTTGTCCATGGCGGAGATACATTTTCAATTTTTGAAAGTAAGGGGGAGCAAATCTTGCGGTGCCTTTCAGTATGTAAATCAGAAAACTGGTCTTCTGCTTCTTCCCCGGTCTTGTAATACTCGTCCCCTTTGGGTAAAATATTTTAGCTTTGATAATGATGTGAAATTTTCTTAAAGTCTAAGTTTGTGTGTGCCAACGGCAGCTGTCAAGCCTGGTGACAGACACAGACCTCCAGCTACATTGCCGTACGCCGGTAACAAAAAGAATTCCAACAATTGTAGCCCAATTTGGGGGATGTAATAGAAATACCCCTATCCTATAGTGCCTTGGTCTTTCTAATGATATGCAGAGTCTCCTGGTACTAGCAAATCATTAGCAGGTTTCCTTCTCAGAGGGCAAAAAGTTGACTTAAGTTATTACCATGCATGACACGAGATTTGGTGGATGGGATCTGATACTTTGAATAGTACTAGAGGACTGTGAAATTGATTGATACTTTAAATAGCTCCTTATTAGATCCTGTGAAATCCCTCTGTGGCATCTCTGGCGCACGTGTGCGAGAGCGAAGACTGAGCTGACTTGTGTATTCTATTGTGAAATTCTGGCAGGTACCGTGAAGAGCTAGGCCATTACAAAAAATATAAATTAGACCGGACAACCATGAACACTTGCAGAAAAATATAGAATTTTTGTTTTTATATTTGCTTCTTTAAATTAACTTTCAATTTTAGGTTACTTATAGGTCGTCTTTTGAGATATACAGTCTCTGGTCACTTTATTAGGTACCTGTTCAATAGCTTGTTAAGACAAATAGCTAATCAGACAATCGCAAAGCAATAACTCAATACATTTAGGCATGTAGATGTGGTCAAGACAACTTGCTTCAGTTCAAACTGTGCATCAAAATGAGAAGTAACGCGACATGGTTGTTAGTTCCAGATGGGTTGGTCTGAGTGTTTCAGAAACTGCTGATCTACTGGGATTTTATTTACACAAAACCATCTTCAGGGTTTATAGAGAATGGCCCAAAAAAGAAAAAGTATCCAGTAAGCAGCAGTTGTATGGACGTCAATGCCTTGGAAATGTCAAAGGAGAATAGACAGACTTGTTCAAGAGGATAGAAAGGCAACAGTTACTCAAATAACCACTGGTTACAACCAAGTTGTGCAGAACACTATCTCTAAATGCACAAACGTCCATCTTTTGAGCAGATGGGCTACAGCAGCAAAGACCACACCAAGTGCCAAACTGAGGCTACAATTAACACAGCCACCAAAATTGGATAAAAGACTGGAAGAACATTACCTGGTCTGTTGAGTCTTGATTCCCGCTGCAACATTCAGATGACAGGGTCAGAATATAGCATAAACTACATGAAAGCATGGATCCATCATGCCTTGTATCAGTGGTTCAGGCTTGTGGTGGTGTAATGGTGTGGGGGACATTTTCTTGGAACACTTTGGTCCCCTTAGTACCAATTGATCCTGGTATAAACACCACAGCCTACCTGAGTATTGTTGCTGACCATGTCCATCCCTGTATGACCACATTGGACCCATCTTCTGATGATACTTCCAGAAGGATAATGTCCCATGTCACATGACATCATCTCATACAGGACAATGAGGTCACATGACATCATCTCATACAATACAATGAGGTCACTGGACTCCAATGGCCACAACAGTCACCAGATCTCATAGATCCAATAGATCACCACTTGGATGTGGTGGAACTGGAGATTCTCATCATGGATGTGCAGCCGACAAATCTGCAACAACTATGTGATGTCATCATGTCCTTATGGAGGAACTGTGTGATGTCATCATGTCCATAATGAGGAACTGTGTGATGTCATCCTGTCCTTATGGAGGAACTGTGTGATGTCATCAAATCCATATGGAAGAACTGTGTGGTGTCATCATATTCATATGGAGGAATTGTGTGATGTCATCATGTCCATATGGAGGAACTGTGTGATGTCATCATGTCCATATGGAGGAACTGTGTGATGTAATCATGTCCATATGGAGGAACTGTGTGATGTCATCATGTCCATATGGAGGAACTGTGTGATGTCATCATGTCTATATGGAGGAACTATGTGATGTCATCATGTCCATAATGAGGAACTGTGTGATGTCGTCATGTCCTTATGGAGGAACTGTGTGATGTCATCATGTCCTTATGGAGGAACTGTGTGATGTCATCATATCCATAATGAGGAACTGTGTGATGTCATCATGTCCTTATGGAGGAACTGTGTGATGTCATCATATCCATATGGAGGAACTATGTGATGTCATCATGTCCATATGGAGGAACTGTGTGATGTCATCATGTCCATATGGAGGAACTGTGTGATGTCATCATGTCTATATAGAGGGAAATCTCTAGCAAGGTGTACCTAATAAAGTGGCCAGTGATTGTATATATGTTTTGCAAATGGTTGACTATTTTTACTACTATTGTATCACTGATAAAGGCCATATACATGTTGCGGTCATGTTGCCTTTTTTCCCCATAATTTTTTCATAACTGATTTAAATTCCAACTGTTTTTCTGCAGTTTCAGAAATATTGCAGTAAAATCTCATTCTAAACAAGAGCAAACTGCTTTGCACAAGTTTTCTAGTTTTAAAAGATGCAGATTTTGGCATGAGCCTGTGACACCTGGTGCAATTAAAACTTTGGGCAACAATGATAATAATGATAGTAATGCTTTAACTGTAAAAAGTAAAATTGGCTGTGTCCTTATGGGGTTAAAGAACAGTTTACATAACTGGCTGTCAAGAGCCGCCTAAAGGATTGCTGAATCGTCACGTAGCTCTTCACTTTCTATATTATTGGCTGCACACAACCAGTCTATATACCAACAAATGAGGATTTTTAGGCTGGCATGATCCAGATGAACAAATGTTTCTGTTTGTCTGAATCATGCCATACCAGTGCCTCGTTCCAGCAATGACCACATTCTCTCCTCTCTTTGGCCGTGGCGTACCTTGGTGCCGTGACGACTGTCCTGCAAGATGTATGGCCAATAGTCATGGAGTGACGTGCCTTGCAAATTAGGAGACATGGATGCCAGCCCAATCACCATAGGTTTTGGTGACCTGAGGTGGGCTATTTAAATTTTGTTCATTCCCCTATGTATTGCCTGTGATAGAGGTTAATTCCCTACACCAGCGTTCTATTTCCCTGTCTTCCTACAGGAAGACAGGGAAAAAGAATATGCTTCTAATTTATTGTGACCTGACCTTTGCTTGTGCTTTGACTATCCCTTTATCTACTGATTTTGTATTACATAACTATCTAGGTTTGACATATTACCTGTCCTAACGCTGCTCTTGCCTTGTGATTTTGTACCTTTTGCCTTGTGATTTTGTGTGGCCGACTTTGTCTGACTATTCTGACCAGTGTATGAACCATAGCCCAGTTGGGGTCAACGCCATTTAGGACATAGGGACAGTTTTTTTAGCAAATGTCAGGGCTGCACTGTTTCCTACCCCGTACGTGACAGTTTCTCGCTTTGGCCGATAACTCCAACAAAGTTCTTCATTAAGCTTATACTGTTCATGCAGGTACCATTACCCAGTCAGGGGTGCCGGCGTTTAGGGCAGATTGTCCAAGTAGGTAGGGTCAGTGGTTTAGGCAAGCATCAGGGCTGCACTGTTCCCTACCCCGGACATGACAATTTCTCGTTCTGTTTGGCCAATAATTTCAAAAAAGTTATTTATTTAGGATAAATCATTCAAATAGGTAGGGACAGTGGTTTGGGACGAGAAAGTATCTTGTTTTGCTTGGCCAATAACTTCAACAAAGTTTTTCATAAAGCTCATACATGGAAGCTCCCAGTGTATTTCTTAAATATACTCATAAGGCTCCATTCATCCAATGGAGGCCATAACAGTGTCCTGTTGGGCTGATATACATTGGTAAACAACCAATGTATAAAATATATAGAATGACATAGGCAACTTTTCTGTGTAAAGTTATGCCGTATGAAACGTACACCTGTATGCCTACACCAGAGCCTTTGGTCAGAGTTACACATCAGGCAATACTCTTTATTCTGGCAGGATTCCCGAATTTAACCCAAAGAAAAGAATTTACAACTTTTGGCAGGGAACGTTTTACGCCGATGTTAACACATTTCGAGTACAAAAGACGAGACCCTCTCCTCATTGAACTCCTGCGCCGACCCCCAGGAGCAAACAACGACCCCCATTGAGAAAGCCTAAAGTCAATATGATAATGGGCTCCACATTTTTACAAGATGGAAACCCAACACCCAGGTATAAGGCTTGAAAAAAAAATTCCCCCTTGTTTAAATGAAATGTAACTTAAGGGACCTACACACAGTTTCTTTTTTTGTCTTTTTTTTTTTTTGAAGTGCGCAGAGTTGACATTTTTCCCATACAGCGCTGGAGGTCGGAGGCTTAAATTCTATTTCCACCTATTTTAAATAAGATTATCCCTTTTCTTGGTATTAGCACTTGAAATGGGCTCAAATTCAAATTGCATGTACGGTTTTCGCTAAGCGCGTTGGGATTTAGAAACAGAAGCTAATATTCTGTTGACTTTGGTTTGATAGGACGGAGAACCAATCCCCCCCCCCCCGAGCCCCCACCACCCTACCGCTCTATTGATCTTTAATACTTTCCATATGAGGAGTTTTAAGCCAAGAGATGTTTTTCTTTACTGCATCTCGTTTATAGATACTACGTTCCAGAACAAGTTCACAACGCGTTGTTATAGGTTTGCACGCCTATTCTATAGGTCAGTGTTTGCCAATCAGTGAGCCTCCAGCTGTTGCAAAACTACAACTCCCAGCATAGGCATGCTGGGAGTTGTAGTTTTGCAACAGCTGGAGGCACACTTGTTGGGAGGAAACTTGCACTCCAGGTTTTGATTATTTTTTTTGCTTATATCATGCACACTCACCATCACTTGTCCTACATTGCCATCTGTTTTATTCCAGCACAGCTGCTTTAATGCATTTTATCATTTTATTACTGTAACTGGGTCATGTGATCACCAGTCTGACCTACAGAAAAGCACAGTGCTTAATGTGTCAGAGGAAGTGGTCAGTTCTGTGTCAGCTGACTATTTGTTAACTACAAGATGACAGCATCATCTACCAGATCCCTCCCATGTATAGCTGTATACTGCTGCTATCTCTATGGGATCAGGATATGTAGTAGTTATACACCTCCTCTCCAGCTCTATCTGTATACTGCTGCTATCTCTATGGGATCAGGATATATAGTAGTTATACACCTCCCCTCCAGCTCTATCTGATCTGTATACTGCTGCTGTTATCTCTACTGCATTAGGCTTTATAGTGGTTCTACACCACTCCCAAGGCTGTGTTTATACATTACATTTCTTGCTGCCAGTTTTTACCCTGATTTTCCCAAAGTCACTGCACTGTAAACATGTAAAAATGCAATTGCGCCACTCACTTTAAAAATAGGTAATTTTTCACAGTGATTCTGGAAAATACGTTTTTGTCACTGTGAACTGTAATGAAATCTTTTTTAAAACTATAGGGCGTGCATTGCAGCATTCTTTGGCCCTCATTTTAGGGCGTGATGCTTTGCCAATATCTTCTTGGGAAAATAGCCGTAGTCATTCACTGTTTTACACAAACCCCCGCATTATAGATGTGTCAATAAATAACAGAAATTTGGCCACTGGATACCCAAGAAAAAAAGGGGCGATCACCCCTGTGGGTGCAATCGTGGTGCCCATAGAGGTTTTCACATAGAAACTCTTATAACAAAAAAACAACTAAATAGAGTATTTAACAACCTGCCAGAAGAGAACATCTCACAGACTTATATTTATTGCATTTTTTTTTCTTCTTTTTTTTTTCTTTCAAGGGGGCAAATGCCCTTAAGGTGCATGAAATACCTGAAAGTACATTCAATGGAGATGTATATCTGTCACCTGGTGGAGACAGCATCTATTGTTGACTTTCTCCTAATCCACCCGAAGTGCCATTCCGGGAAATCAAATGCCACAAAGATTAAGTATCACTTTCTGCAGGAAAAAATGCTATAAACTGGGGGGGAGGGGGATTTCTTCATCAGTCGAATGAATTGTCGTCGAGATTTGGTTTTCGGCTCCAGAACTCTTCATTAATGCTGAAGAATTAAATGCGAGACTCCGGCTAATTAATTACGGTTTGATCGTTTTGACATCTCTAAATGATTCAGCCACGTACCTTGAAGCCTTGTCAACTCCAATGCATCTTTATGTTTTTTTGCCCGCAAACCCCCCGATGAAGACTAATGCTGCTCTCTCCAGTTTTCAATCACCTCTACAGAAGTCTTCCCCTGGCGATGTGCAAGGCCAGACCTAATTAATCGCTCATCTGCCCTCCGTTGTGTCTATACATCACGCTGGCAGTCGGAACTGCTGCCTGTTTTAAGGCTATTTCTTGAAAGAAACACTCATTTGTTTTTCAATAATTTAACCACAGGTGGTGATTTGCAATTAGAGAAGGCGATGAATCCAATTTTTGTGCCCCCCCTCCCTATTCTTGTTTACAGAATAAATAATAAAAAGTGAGATGGGAGATTCGATTTCGGACATTTACGAATTCCCATTGGGAAGAATGACATCTCCAACTTTTCCCAGTGATGGGTAATAGAGTTGGATTACGGTAACAGAAAAATGATGTGGAGCTGAGTGCAAGATTTGATGCAAGAAGAGAAAGGCTTTATTTCAACATTCACAGATTGTGCGCAAAGCAGGAAAGGGAAGGAAAAGAACAGGAGCTCCACGGAGCTTGTGGGTCTTACTGTCCCATTTCGCGGCTGAGCAGTGTAATGGGACCGCCGAACCCACAAGCTTTGCAGAGCTCCTGTTTTTTCTTTGTTTTTCCTGCTTTGAGCACAATCTGTGAATGTTGAAATAAAGCCTTTCTCTTCTTGCATCATATCAGGCTGAGTTGCAAAACGGGACCATTGGACCCACAAGCTCTCCGAGGAGCTCCTGTTCTTTTCCTTCTCTCCCCGATTTGTGCACCCTCTGTGAACGTTGAAATAAAGCCTTTCTCTTCTTGCATCATATCAGGGTTTTAATAGGGTGTGGAGGAAGAAGGAGAAGAGAGAAAATGGAGCAGTGGGTAGAGGAGGACAGTCCATCGGGAACAGTCAATGGTGCCAGAAACAAGGCAATGGTGCCAGAAATTAGGGCATTTGCGACTCACATACAGTGCCTGGTACAACAGGACTTATCTATTAACCAGACTAAGCCACCTAGGCAAGGGGGGGAGAGGAGGTATCCTTCCAGATCATCACCACAATCTTGCGTGGACAAGAAAAGCAGAAAACAGATCAGTAGATGCCTATGGGAACTAGAAACAACCCCATTAATAACACCCATCAGGCCCACCACAGGCATCAGAATAAAGGGAAGTCCAAGTTATCAGCTAAAAATCCCATCACTTCCCTCCAAAAGGGGGCAACAACAGGACAGTCCCAAACAGCAGTAGCATCGAAAACACACATCCGAAGGGGAAATACCTATACGCTTCAATTTAGCAGGGGTATAATACAGTCTAAGTACATATCTAGATTGAATCAACATATCTCTACTACTAACTACAATAGAGTAATAAGAACCCTCCACCTCCTTCCACTGACACACAGTCAAGTCCGGGATATCCATCACCCATTTATGATAAGCCAAGAAAGGACTAGGCCCCAATGACTGAAAAAGAGCATAGGACTGAGTAAGAGGTTTAGAAAGGTCCGTGGTGCCCAGGAGAAGTTCCACTTCATAAAATGCAGGAGTAAATGTCAAGGAGCCAAATTGCGCCTGAACCGTATGCAGAAGATAGGCATATGAAAGGCATTTCCAGGGATGCCATAACGTTAATTCATGTTCAAAAAGGTTAATAAAAATTGATCCTCTCCCAACAGGTGGACCACAAACTTGACTCCATGAGTCCCCCAGAAGCAGGCTTCCTGTAACCCATGCATGTGTGGAAAATGCACATTCCCCCACAAGGGTGCCCTAGGAGATACCTTGGGTTGCGGACCACACATTAGCAATTGTCTGAAGAGGAAGGAGAAAAGAAGGGTGAGTATGGTACCTGTAGAGTGAGTTGGTAAGAGCTTTGTAGGAACCCATAAGCGCATAAAGCAGTAGCAGAATTTGAAAGATCCAGGTCAATCCACCACACTGCATAAACCAGTTTGGAGGCAAAAAAATAGTTATAGACATCAGGGGCGGCTAGGCCACCATGCTGTTTAGGGGCCTGTAAGAGAGCCCGACCAAGTCTGGGAGGCTTGCCCTGAGGAGCTAAATGGAACAAATAAAGAAACTTAGGAAGGTAAATCATTTAAAATATGTTAATCCTGCCGGCTAGGGACAAGGGGAGCGAGGACTAGGCATTCAGTCTTTCCACAGTAGAGCTCAAAAGTAGTTCTAAATTCAGGGAAATATACTCCACAAGGGAAGCAGTAACCTCCACTCCAATATATTTAAAATGAGGAACCACCTGCAAACCCACTGGGAGAGCAGAGGGAACCCCAGGAGCAAGCACCATCAGGGAAGATTTAGCCCAGTTGATCCGCAAGCCCTAAATCGAGCCAAACTATGTTCACTATCTGTATCTCATGACTTTTATCTGAATAAATGGGACCCTGCACTGAAATATCCTCTGTTGCTTCTGCTTCTATTTCTATTGGACTCTTGGTGTTGCCGTACACCTGCCGTGCTGTGGATGGAATACACCTGTGGTGATCTGGCTTACCTTCTCTACTAAAACCGGTCAAGTATGTCAATTAAAGACAGGAGAGAAGCCTCTGCAACCGCCAAATACACTAAAGTATCATCAGCATACAAGGATACTTTTTCAACAATAGAACCCCTGGGAATACCACATATAGTGGGATCCGTCCGTATGGCTGTCGCTAAAGGTCATACCGCAAGCGCAAATAGGAAAGGGGACAGGGAACATCCCTGTCTCGTCTCACGACCTAGGGGAAAGGATGCAGATACATCCATATTTGTGTGAATGCGGGCTCTAGGGTTATCATATAACAGGTGGACCCAAGCCCAGAAACAACGACCAAACCCAAGGGTTCCCAGAATCTCCCAGAGATAGGGCCATACTACAGAATCAAAGGCTTTGTAGACATCTAAACTAAGCACCACTCCAGAAGGAAATCCTGCACATAAACAGAGACAAGAACAAAGGAAAAAGAACCCAAAGAACAGTGCAATACCACAAATCTCCCAAAGTGGTCACAAGCCAACTGGGAAACAACCAACGGCAAAGATTTAGTAAGCAACACAGAGACACCCCTAGCATAGTCAGAGTAAGAGGCATGATAACCCCGCGCTATCCAGGCCCTTTTAAGGGCAAGAACCTTTTGGCCTGTGATATGAGTCTTGCAGACATATAATATGAGGAGACTGACGTTTTACAAAGTCTAAGCATAAGGCCCTTTTCAATTTGGAGTTAAGCCCCCGCACATTCCAGCTAACAACTTTGAGAGTCCCCATCATTACAAGCAAGTAAGTGCAAAGGCAAGAAGGACCAAGGGAGGTTCAGAGCAAGTAAGGAGAGAGCACCGGGACGACACACACTGCACTCAACCAACATAAAAACAGACAGGGCACAAACAAAAAACACAAAAATAAATTTGAATAAGCATAAACGAAAAATTCCCCAAACTTCACTGTCTAGCACTAAACGGACAGAATAAAAACTATGCCCTAACACATTGCAGACCTACATCCTAAATACAACTACCACAGGGTGTTAGAAGAACGCCTAGTAAACGAAACACCAACACCAGAACCCTCCATCCACCCCACCATTAACACTAAGTTGGCCGGTAACTAAGGAAGATGACCCCAAGAGAACCAAAAGGAGAACCGTAACCTAGGGAGAATCACAGGCAAAACTAGCTCCCTAACCACTAACTAAGGGGCAAAGGAGGAGAGAGCAGTCCTGGGCAGGACAGTCAAGTACAGTTCATCCCGGAGGTCTGACAGGCAGGACCGCATCAACCCAGTGAAGAGCCTCAGTCGGAGATCTGAAGAATTTAGTGGAGGCCCCATCAACCACCCTCAGTCGAGCAGGATACAGCATCCAGTAGCGGTAGCCCTTTGCACATAGCTTTTACCAGACCTTAAAGAACTGAACCCACTGCTTGCTTAACTCCACGGAGAAGGATACTCTGCTTCCATCACAGTTGACATCCCCCTTGATTTGGACTGCACGGAAAACAGCATCCCTGTCCCTGAAGTGGAGAATTTTCACCAGGAAAGGGTGCGGAGGAGCACCAGGGGGAGGAGGCCGAGCTGGTACTCTGTGGGCCCATTCAATAGAAAAATGAGAGAAGGTATCCACTGGAAGAATCTCTTTCAGCCACGTTTCAAGGAACATCACATGGTCATTCCCTTCCAGCTTTTCAGGAAGGCCTATGAGGCGGTTATTATTGCACCATATGCGGTTCTCCATATCATCCATACGGCTCAAGACTCCCGTCACCTGGCAATGAAGAGAAGCAACTTGATCCGGCAAAGGATGAAGAGCATCCTCCATGGTAGAGACCCTGCGCTCCAGCTCCACATATCTTTTGAGTCTCATTTTGTAAGATAACAAACTCCTGCCGCAGTTCATCCACCTTGGACACCATAATCGTTTGACAGGAGGTAAAGGCAGCCAAAAGTTCAGAGAACTGTTGGTCCATTGTGGCAGCATCATATGCAGGCCTCTCAGGGGAATGTTGCTGTGGAGGAGTTGGAGACCCCACAAACAATGACAGCGGAGGATCAGGAGAGCCGCCCATTGGACGGCCCAGATTTGTAGAGAACTGGCTCAGCGCTTTCGCCGTCTGCAGAGAGACTTTAGCAGCAAGCGGGACCTGAGCATCGGGGTCCCGATGGGAGGGACCACAGGATCGGGAGGACCCATCATCAGAGGAGGCATCCTCATCAGAAGTCAGCTGAGAGGCTGCAGCATTTAGTTTGGATTTCTTACTTCTATTGCTACCACGGGGCCACCCATGGCTGACAGGGTCACACAGAGAGCAGGTAGAAGGTCACTAGGAACACAGTCCAATGAGCGCAGGTCACCCCAATCAGTAAAGCAGGCCCCAGCAAATGTGTAATGCAACACAAGTCCCAACAAGCCCAGATGCAGTCCACAAGGGTACTCACAGTCAGAGAGCAAGGCAGCAGGCAGTCCAGCTATAAATAAAGCAGAGGAGACCTCCTGAGGGGGGCACCGCTGGGTGCACTGCAGTACGTAGATAGCAGCAGGAATATGAGGCTAAATGGAGTGCTGGGTATTGGGTACACCACAACAGCAACCCAGACAGTCCCTTTATAATTCAAGGTAGCCTTTTTCTTTTGGAGGAGCAGTAATAGCCGATGTGTACTTTTGCTTGGCCTTTCACAGTATCTAGGCCCTTAAGACTTTAACAGGAACAAAATAGTATACCACTTAGATGTACGTATGTGGTATGCACTTATGAGGGGAGGAAAATGCGCTCTAGTACGCTTAAAAAAGTATTTGTGTACAAAACCAGCAGTACACCAGTGCTGCAGCACACAGTCGCTGTGTACTCAGCCCAAAATTGCACTCTCTCTCAATCTCACTGCCTTCCCTATCAGTGCTTCTAGGCAGGATTTGGGCTAGAGGTGAATCACTGCTGTTCTGTACAACACACTGTGCAACATATTGCTCTCTGTCCCTCTCTGTAATGGAACACTGTAGTGACTGGGAGGTGAATCTCTGCTGTAAAAAAGCTTTTCTGTGCAACACACACTGCTCTCTGTCCCTCTCTGTTACATAACACTGATGTGACTAGGAGGTGAATCACTGCTGGAAAAATGTTTTTCTGTGCAAAACACAGCGCTGTCTGTCCCTCTTTATCTCTCTGCAATAAAAGGCTGAAGTGACTGGCCGCAAGATGGCTACCGATTATATAGGGCTGTGACATCAAAGGGGTGACTGGCTGCTGAAAGGCTGCATGCTACATGTGATTCAGGGTCATCCCACCTACCCTTGTTCCCACCTTCCCAAGATTCCTTGCCCCATGTCCTCACATGTGGATCTGCCATTTTAGATGCCCTGGAGCCTGGACTGCACTAAATGGAGTTTAATGAAGTGATTCGTCAGATTCGTCAGATTCGATTCGCTCATCTCTAGTCACTATAGGAGAGACACAATGCATACACTTCTCTAGTTGTTACGATGTACACTTGTACGTTCATGTTTCTGGATCACATGCAGGCTAAGTACACAGTGTCACCACTAATGTATGTATATATTTGAGTAAACCACACAAGACAATAGGATGGGCACTATCAATCAGTCCACTATCAGAACAAAGGTGCAATGGCGTTCAGATGCGCGGAGCCAAAATAACGGGAGGTGCTCCAGCCTGTAAACAGTCCTAGTTCCAAAAAACGATCCACAAATAGAAAAGGCGAGTCACTCACCCAGCTGTACAGTTGTAATAGCCAACGGCGGACGATCCGTTTAGTCCATCGTACGGGAACGGGCAGAGATAGAACGAGGCAGGGGAGAGCTCAGACGCGGCCACGGACCGTTACACGCCCATTGGCGCTTCATCAGGCCGTAATACGGCCATTGTGAAACACCATTATTAGAAACAGCAAGACTCCAGCTGTTGCTTAGTTGCTCTTGTTTGGAAATGCTTGTTTATGGATGTTTGCCCAAAGGAAGGGGGCCATAAACGTACAAACCAATTTCCGTGTTTTTTTTTCCTTCTCATTTCAGATCCGGGTATGCAGAGGACATCTTCGGATTTGGTGGATTACGTCGATGACTAGTGTTTTTTTTTTTTTTGTAAATATTAATAAAATGGCTAACGAGGGCTTGTGGGGGAGTGTTTTTTGGATTAAAATTTTTTTTTAAGATTTTTTATTTTTATTTCCTTTACAGGCTTAGTAGTGAAAGTCGTCTTATAGGGGAATCCATTACTAAGCCGGGGCTTAGCGTTAGCCCCAAAAACAGCTAGCGCTAACCCCCAATTATTGGCGTTCAAAAATGGCGCTCCTGTGCCTAGGCAGTAATAGGCTTGCGTTATTTAGACTGGGGAGGTCCAGTAACAATGGTCCTTGCTCACCCTGGTAACATCAGGCTGTTGCTACAGGGAACCCTATGCATTTGTTTTGTTTTTTTCAAAAATAAAACAATAAAAAAAAAACGCATAGGGTTCCCGGTATTTTCATTATCAGCCAAATACTAACCAAGCAGCAACAGCCTGATGTGACCAGGGTGGGCAAGGACCATTGTTACTGGCCCTCCCCAGCCGAATTAACGCCAGCCAGTTACCGCCTGGGCACAGGAGCTTGGGGCACAGATCTTAACAACTGACTCTAGCATTGTTACATATTATATATCTCCTTTTTGGAGGGACTCCATTCCCCCCTCCCCTCTGGTCCCACCAGGGGGGGGGGGCATCTCTTATCTCATATATGGGACCAGAGACCCCTTACATCCTGCCACTTCAAAGAAACTCGTGACTTCAAAAAGAGGAAAATAGCAGACAGGCCCCAATTGACTGCAATACACAAAAACAAAGGATACACCGTCTGAATGACCCCTCACCCCCCAGGTCTTAGTTTATACATAGATGCAATTATAAAACATATGTATGTTTCCATAATCAGGACTTGGGCCTGACAGTATGGTACTTACAGAGTCGACTACAGGCACATTGGTTACCCAATGTCCTCTCACAACTACAGGCACGATGGTTACGCAATGTCCTGTCACGACTACAGGCATGATGGTTACGCAAGACCTGTCACGACTACAGGCACGATGGTTACGCAATGTCCTGTCACAATTATGGGCCAGATGGTTATGCTATGTCATGTCACAACTACGGGCATGATGGTTTTGCAATGTCCTGTCCCGACTACAGGCACGATGATTACGCAATGTCCTGTCACAACTAGGGGCAAGATGGTTATGCTATATCCTGTCACGACTACGGACATGATGGTTTTGCAATGTCCTGTCATGACTACAGGCATGATGATTACGCAATGTCCTGTCAGAACTAGGGGCAAGATGGTTATGCTATGTCCTGTCACGACTACAGGCATGATGGTTGCATAAGACTTGTCGCATTTTTGGGCAGCCGTCGGGTCTACGGCTGCAATTGGTCATGTTAGCATAGTTAAGTATACAGGTATGCAGGCTAGATGGCTTCACAGGGTTTGAGTAGTGCTACTATCGAGTAGTGTAAGAATTTTTCCTCAAGGAAACACTCAACTAATTCATCACAGTTTATCTGTTTCATTCTGTCACGCTTATCAATTAAGGTATGTCAGGATGGCACCAGGTGTTCATGGAAGCCATTATGTTACCTACCTACTCAATTGTATTTTGCCACTTAGATTTCAGGCTATTGAGGTGAAGCAGTCATCTACTTCTAGAGAAGGTATTCGGATCATCTTGTGTCAACACCATGTCTGTCACGATGCCGGCTGGCAGGAGGTGGATCCTCTGTGCCAGAGAGGGATTGGCGTGGACCGTGCTAGTGGACCGGTTCTAAGTCACTACTGGTGTTCACCAGAGCCCGCCGCAAAGCGGGATGGTCTTGCTGCGGCGGTAGTGACCAGGTCGTATCCACTAGCAACGGCTCAACCTCTCTGACTGCTGAAGATAGGCGCGGTACAAGGGAGTAGACAAAAGCAAGGTCGGACGTAGCAGAAGGTCGGGGCAGGCAGCAAGGATCGTAGTCAGTAAGGTAATAGCAGGAGGTCAAGTACACAGTAAGGACAACACAGTAACGCTTTCACTAGGCTCTAAGGCAACAAGATTCGGCAGGGGAGTGCAGGGGCAGAGGTCAGATATAGTCTGGGAGCAGGTGGAAGCCAATTAAGCTAATTGGGCCAGGCACCAATCATTGGTGCACTGGCCCTTTAAGTCTCAGGGAGCTGGCGCGCGCACGCCCTAGAGAGCGGAGCCGCGCGTGCCAGCACATGACAGCAGGGGACGGGAACGGGTAAGTGACCTGGGATGCGATTCGCGAGCGGGCGCGTCCCGCTGTGCGAATCGCATCCCCGACGGCCATGACAGTGCAGCGCTCCCGGTCAGCGGGACCGACCGGGGCGCTGCGGAGAGAGAGACGCCGTAAGCGCTCCGGGGAGGAGCGGGGACCCGGAGCGCTAGGCGTAACAATGTCATAGGGAATGTAAGGACCAGGTATTGGTAAGTAAGTAGCTTGTTGTTTATGAAGGTTTTGTGCGTATGCTCTTTGTACACAGAGTAAACCATGGTCACCCCTTTCTAGGTCCTCAATCAGGCTATTGCAGTTACACATTGTACTATGTCTGTCTAGTCATGATAGTCTCCTGATTAGATGGTTACACAAACACTGTCACGTCTACAGGCACGATGATTACGCAAAGTCCTGTCATGTCTGCAGGTCATTAGATTCCTTCTGTAGTTATGTTGCTACTAGGGACAGGCTGCAATCCTCTGAGTTTTGTATTACTTTATGTGTTCAGAATGCACGGGTGATGTATTACTTTCAGCTCCCGCTGGATTTTGGTTCATTGGAGCATGTCAGTATCACTTAAGAACTTTTCATAGGTAGATAAGGGTTCATGGTGCAGGTTCTAAGCTTTCTTTTTTAATGCTTTTCTAACTACCAGAAATTTAAAACATATATCTTAGCTAAAACATTGGGTTATAAACCTACTTCTCTTTCGGTGCATTCTTTCTTCGATTTGGTGCCGCTTCAGCAGCGTCACAGCACAAGGTTCCAGCGCATATCATCAAATAAATGGGTAGATGGAATTCGTCTTGTTAAGCGAGATATGTTCCGAATCTTCGGCTTAAAATGTCAGAGGAGCTTAAGTTTTGGCAATGTAATTAAATGTTTATTATACCTATTTGTCTTGCTCTTTGCCCTCTATAGGTCTGCCCTCGTTTGCCGTTATGGCACACTTTAGCTGCTTATTATGTTTGTGGTATTTATGTGTTATGGTAATGTGGTTACAGGTGAGTAGTCACGTTTTAAGCCCTGAGCACATATATGTGCGAAGGTTAATTGACTGAGTCACTTAACCTGTGTTTGTGGGAGGGGCGGTACTTGCGCTTAAAAGCCGCGGCTCCCTGTGTTCAGTGCGCCGCGGCTCTCGCGTTGTTTGGATTCCGTGACGTCAGACGCCGTGGGGAGTCTCTCCAGCCTCGTGTTCGTTCCTGTGCTCTGCTGTGCACGTCATTTCAGGTTAGTTCAGGTCCGGGGGAGTGACTGCAGGAGTCTGGGGGCTCGTGTCTCGTATGAGTCCCCCGTGCCCTGCCTTTAGCATGTTGATGTTGTTGTTCAGCAGCCGTAGCGGGCTGCTGAGCTACGTTGTGCGCTTCCGGCGCATGTCGGGGGGTTTCTTTTCAGATGTTTGGTGCTGGCTGGGGGAGGTGACAGCAGGGAGTTACCTTTCAGAGCATATGTCCTTCGGAGCTCCGCGGTATTCTCCCGTCCCGTTCCGCTGCCTTACGCATGCCGGCTTTCTTATTCGGTCACCAGTCTCAGCCGGCAGCCAGTTCGTTACACACCTCCTGCGGCTCAGCTCTGCATGTTGGGTGCTTGTTTGCATACTGTAGGTATTATAGTCTTGTAGTTCCAGGTGTTAGTCTTAGTGTCAGTACACGTTGTCTACTGGTCACGCTTCGTTAATGTGTCACAGATGTCCTGCGTTTGTTCCACAGTTGCCTCTCATATACCTAATCTGTTTCATATTCCATGTATTTTACACTGTTGCTTCTCGTATCTACACTTCGGCCGCATACATTGGTCCGTATTAGTCATGTTTTAACTCATGAGTCTGTTGCATACGCTGCTGATACACTACCATTATATGCTCCGCTATTGTCTGGTACTATAATTCTGTTCTCACATGGTCAATTTGCCTTCCGCTGTGGTATTTATTGCTTCATGATATTTATTGCTAGTCGTAGTTATTTACTTTGCTCGTTGTTTGGTACCGTTTTACTCTAACTTGTTGTGGTGGTGAATAAGGCGGTTGTTCCTAAATTAGTTTGCCTGGCTTGTAGCATGGTCTTCAATGTGCGCTGCTGTTCTGTTGTTCCTGTGCTCCTATGGTTACTCTTTTACCTGGTTAAGTGTTTTTTGTCATGTTACTAGCTAAATCCTTCGTCATAGACTCACCAAGCGCCTTGTAGGTGTTGATCCACACCTGTACCTGTTCAGTTATGTGGTGGGTTTACCTTTGCCCTTGTTCTTGTTTTCACTTTCTACCTCCTTCATTAGACTATCGTCTTACTAGCTCAGTAATGCTGTGTGGCTGTCTAGGCTCAAAGTTCATCTTTACGCTACTTCGCTGTCCTTGGCTCGGTCGTTTTTTAGGTAAAAGAGATAAAAGAGTATATTTGGAATTTTGCATATATGTATATAGGTGTTAATTTAAAAAAAAAAATAAATTTATGTTTATGCAAGTTGTTTTTTCTTCCCCCAACTCGCCCTTTGGGGCTCGGTTCGTGTCCTTTCCACCGACTCAACTCGTCTTTGGGTCCTCGTGTGGATCTGCCTTAGCCTGTGTGTTGTTAAGTTATATGCCTGTGTGTTTTATTCAGCAGTTGTCCACGCACGCTCTTGTGGCTTATACGTCTGCTGTCGTGAACTTCGTGTTGGCTTATCACCCTCAGTACAGGTATGTGCAGTCCATTTTTGGGTTAGTTACAGTAAACATTCTCTTCATACGGTTCTCCTTTAACTCGCAGTGTTCATTCTGGTGGTCTCGCCTCGCTTCAGCTTCTACGTTATTCCAGCCTTTCCACCGACTCAACTCGTCTTTGGGTCCTCGTGTGGATCTGCCTTAGCCTGTGTGTTGTTAAGTTATATGCCTGTGTGTTTATTCAGCAGTTGTCCACGCACGCTCTTGTGGCTTAAACGTCTGCTGTCGTGAACTTCGTGTTGGCTTACCACCCTCGGTACAGGTATGTGCAGTCCATTTTTTGGGTTAGTTATAGTAAACATTCTCTTCATACGGTTCTCCTTTGGCTCGCAGTGTTCATCCTGGTGGTCTCGCCTCGCTTCAGCTTCTACGTTGTTCCAGCGCCTGTTCGTGTCGAGATTGACCGTCATAACCCAGTTGTCAAGGTGCGGTCTGTTTTAGGCTTCAGGAAGCCCAGGTATTCATGTCTTAGTTCGTTACCCATCACGTCCTTGGGTGTACTCTTTATCCCCTGCTCATCACGTCTTTGGGCCAAGGGGTTCATTAGTCACGAGTAACTTTACGTGTCACGCTGTTAGCATGTGTCTAGTCACCACTCGGTACTCTTCACTTTCTAGTCTGATTCTGTGGTGGCAGTGGTTTTGATTTCCGGGTTAGTCTTGCTCTGACAGGTGTATTTCGTTTTTTTTTTGGTTGTTCCTTGGGTCAGGATTTGATTGTTGTATATCTAATTTTCAGAAATGTCTCACGCATCAGACATTGAAGATGCAGCTTCTGTTCTGGACAATGTCGCTAGAACATCGAATCTGGGTAGCGTCCCATCTCTTCGTAACTGGACTATTCCTAAACTGACGGCTGAACTCGCCCGCAAAGGCATCCCGTTCCCGGCTACTGCCCGCAAGGCGGAACTTTATCGTTTATTGGTCTCTGAGCACTCGGGACCCTGCGATCAAGCAGGCCCTAGCAGTGAAGAAGTGTCCATGCAGACACTCAATACGTCCATCTTGCAGTTGCATACGTTAATTAACTCGCTGTGCTCTAGAGTTGATACCTTGGAATGTAAGAGTTCGGAGGCTCCCGCTCCGGCCCCAGTGGTGGGTTTGACTTCGGCCATTCCACACACTTCCGTTCCCCCTCAGGTTTCTGCTACCCCGCAGGCTTCAGTATTACCGGTTGGACTTAATATGCTCGTGCCAAATGTCGCGCCAGCTCATTTTATCCCGACTAATCTGAAGAAGGACATTCTTGATGGTAAGGATGTTAATCTCGCTTCCTTGCTTATTGCGTCTCATGATGTTTCCGAGAACAAGACTATTGCTTGCGGTGAGGTGTCGGTCATTCTGAAAGCAAAAGATGTAAGGTTAAGTCGCAAGCTTACATTAGCTGAATTCAGTATGGCGTTCGCCATTTATCGTGACGTTTTATGCTCAGTCAAGCCAGAAAGACGTGAAGAGCTTGACATGTATCTGTACAAAGTCACAGAGTTAGCTCATAAATATGGTGGGTTCACGTTTTATGATTATCATAAGTCATTTTCAGCTAAGGCGGCGGCAGCTCTAGTGCAGTACAACTATACAGTTAATTGGGCGTTGGTTGACACCGAGATTTTCTGCAATCATTTTGCAGGTCTTAAAGCCCCCGTTTGCTCTCGGTGTCAGTCCATCGCCCATACCACAGAATGGTGCAATACTGTTAATTCCCCATCCGAGGTAAATCCCGGCACGTCTTCACCCACATTTCAGCCTAGGAATCAGAAACACTCGGGCTTGATTGACAAGTTAGGTAGGCCCATCAAGTATCTTGGTAAATCTCAAATTTGCAATAATTTCAATTTTGGGTCTTGCAATTATAACCAGTGTAGACTTTTACATGTCTGTGCATTCTGTTTCAGGGCCCATCCTAAGGCCAGTTGTCCACAGAAGTCGAAAGCATGACTAGCAGTGATAGACGTGTTGTGTTTAGAACATTTTCTTGCTGATCATCCAGATAGGTGTTTTGTTCAGTTTTTGATTAATGGATTCCGGTCAGGTTTCCACACAGGTTTCATTACTTTACCCTCTGCTACGTATGAGTGTGACAATTTACGTTCTGCTCTAAGGGACCCTAGGGCTGTAGATACCCTGATACAAGCTGAAATAGACAAGGGTTTTGTTATTGGTCCGTTTGATGAGCCCCCCTTTGACGTTTGGAGAGTTAGTCCATTGGGGTTGGTGGCTGGGAAATTCAGTAATAAACTTCGTTTAATTTATGATTTGTCCGCCCCTTACTCTGCACACACACCTAGTTTAAACTCTCTTATTCCCGCTGAAGAGTTCTCCCTGAAATATGCTTCCATAGATGAGGCAATAGCGGTCATCCTGAGCATGGGCGGTAACACGTGGCTGTCCAAGATCGATATTTCCAATGCCTTTAAGCTCCTGCCCATTATGCCTCAGCTATGGAAGTGGCACGGTATTAAATGGCGCGACAAGTATTATTTTGCTGTTAAGTTAACTTTTGGTTCCAGGAGTAGTCCTTGGTTATTTGATAAATTTGCGCAATCCCTACACTGGCTCCTGGAAAACAGGTTTGACTGTTCCCATGTCATCCACTACTTGGACGACTTTTTGTTTATTGAGCCAGGTAACGTGTGCCCCAGGGACTTGACAACCTCGTTAGCAGTATTCCAGCAACTGGCGGTTCCGGTGTCAGACAAAAAAGTTGAGGGCCCTTGCAAGTCACTGACTTTCTTAGGTATTGTTCTAGACACACAGGTCATGGAAGCCCGGTTACCGCTCGACAAGCTCTCACGTATTAGACAGGCCATGCATGATCTTGTCAATTCACTCCGGGTGACCAAGGTACAGCTGCAATCCATTCTCGGCATGCTGAACTTTGCCATGCGTGTAATTCCACAGGGTAGGAGTTTTCTTTCCAGGTTGTTAGACGCTATGAATTCTGTGCCTGGCCAAAGCGACGTAGTCATATTTGATAAACAAGCGATTGCCGATTTTGCTATGTGGCATACGTTTTTGACTAACTGGAATGGGGTATCCTTTTTCACCCCTGGTATCGATAATGCTTCTCCTTTAGTTTTTTCCGATGCTTCCTCCTCAGTGGGTTTTGCAGCCATTTGGGAGAATCATTGGTTGGCCAGTGCTTGGCCAATTGAGGTATTTCAGTCTCCGGGTTTTAGCAGGTCCTCAGCATTGTTTGAGTTGTACCCTATAGTTGCAGCTGCCAGTGTGTGGGGTCACCTATGGTTCAGGAAGTCAGTACTGTTTGTTTCTGATAATGAAGCTACGGTGTATATTCTGCTTAAAGGTAGATCCTCGTCCCCACAGGTCATGTCTTTGATGCGTAAACTGGTATGGTTATCTTTGTTACATAATTTTCACTTTTCTAGTGCTCATATAGATGGTGTTAGGAACACGGCTGCTGATGCACTGTCTAGGCTCAATTTTGCACTTTTCTTCCAGGTAATGCCAGAGGCCGATCCATCAGGATGCATGGTTCCAGCGTTCCACGATTTGATTTTGAATTAAATGCCTATTTGTCTGTAGGTCAGGACTTGATTAATAGTTCACTTTCCCGTAACACTCAGAAAGTTTACCGTACGGCCTTTAATCTGTTTACTAAGTTCTGTCAGTCTCACCCGCATAACGATGTCCTTTCAGTATCTTTTATTTTAGCCTTTATAGGGTTTTGCCACTCCTCCTTACGGCTAGCATATAACACCATAAAGATTTATTTAGCAGGCATACAACACTTTGTTACTTTGAAGTTCCCGGATCGGGTATCATTGTTTACCATGCATGCAGTTAAGGCTGCCCTTAAGGGGGTTGCCAAAAGTAGAGTACCAAAGCCGCCAGGCCGGCAGCCCATCTCGGGGTCGCTGTTTAGGGAGCTGGCAGATGCCCTGGATCACTCCCCGTTTGGTCTAGGTAATAGTTTAACGCTAAAAGAAGCCCTCTTCTTATGTTTCTATGGCTTTCTGAGGCCGGGCGAGTTCACGAGTAGAACTAGTACCGCTCCATTTCTCAAGTTGGGGCAATTGCAGCGAGCCACGGATCATTTCACTCTCGTTCTGAACGACACTAAGACATCGCTTCCCGGTCAGAAGGTGCACGTCAAATATTTTAAAACCTCTCACAAATGGTGTCCGGTCTTGGTCTTTAACTCGTTACTTGCTCTTCGTGTTCATGACAGTCCAGAATGTCCTTTGTTGTTGTTTAATAACATTGCTCTTACTTCCTCAGTTTTTGTTCGTTATTTACGTGTTTTAGTTAAGTCCTTAGGCCATGATGCTTCGGTCATATCCGGTCATTCTCTACGCATAGGGGCAGCCGCGTCTGCCTCTCGTCATGGTGTTCCTGCTCATGTTATCAGGAAGTTAGGTCGCTGGAAGTCCAGTGCGTACATACGTTATGTTCCAAACCCGAAATTGGAGATGCAGTGTGCTTTTGAATCGCTTGTGTTGTAATTACTAATAAAGCTTGTTCTGATTTCTGAGTTGCCTGTTTGGTGTGAGTTTTGCCCTCTTATTTTACAAGGTGTACCCTTACGCGGCAGTATATGGCACAGTTCAGACTGCCTAGCCATAGTTGAGTTAGTATTAAGTAGGTAGGCTCGCTATTTGTAGCCCCGAGCACAAGTGCGAAGGTTAATTGACTGAGTCACTTAACCTGTGTTTGTGGGAGGGGCAGTACTTGCGCTTAAAAGCCGCGGCTCCCTGTGTTCAGTGCGCCGCGGCTCTCGCGTTGTCCCACCCTGCCCTCCCTTCTTTTCTTTTACTTCTTCCAAGGTATGCCCTCTTATTTTACAAGGTGTACCCTTACGCGGCAGTATATGGCACAGTTCAGACTGCCTAGCCATAGTTGAGTTAGTATTAAGTAGGTAAACTCGCTATTTGTAGCCCCGAGCACAAATATATATATATATATATATATATATATACTGTATACTAAATATATAAAATACTATTGGTATAGAAAAATTCCCCCATTCCTCCTCTATGCATCCTGATAGTATTAACAAAGTTAATAAAAGAGGAATGCACTTATCTATACTAAGGGTAGGGTCACACGTACAGGATCTTCTGCATATTTGATGCGCACTCTTTCAAGCTGCAGATTTTAATGTAAACTAATTGACTGAACACATCTTCAAATCTGCAGCTTCAAATACTGTGCATCATATATGCAGAAGATTCTGTACATGTGACCCTACCCTAATAGTATTATACCTATATTTAAGGGGTGACAGAGGGGTGTACAAGGGTGACAGAGGGGTGTACAGGGGTGACAGAGGAGTATACAGGGGTAACAGAGGGGTGTACAGGGGTGACAGAGGAGTGTACATGGGTGACAAAGGGGTATACAGGGATGACAGAGGAGTGTACAGGGATGACAGTGGAGTGTACAGGGGTGACAGAGGAGTGTACAGGGGTGACAGAGGGGTGTACAGTGGTGACAGAGGAGTGTACAGGGGTGACAGAGGATTTTACAGGGATGACAGAGGGGTGTACAGGGGTGACAGGGGGTGTACAAGGGTGACAGAGGAGTGTACAGGGGTGACAGAGGAGTGTACAGGGATGATAGAGGGGTATACAGGGGTGACAGAGGGGTGTACAGGGGTGACAGAGGAATGTACATGGGTGACAGAGGGGTGTAATGGGGTGACAGAGGAGTGTACAGGGGTGACACAGGGGTATACAGAGGTGACAGAGGAGTGTACAGGGATGACAGATCGGTGTACAGGGGTGACAGAGGAGTGTACATGGGTGACAAAGGGGTATACAGGGATGACAGAGGAGTGTACAGGGATGACAGTGGAGTGTACAGGGGTGACAGAGGAGTGTACAGGGGTGACAGAGGGGTGTACAGTGGTGACAGAGGAGTGTACATGGGTGACAAAGGGGTATACAGGGATGACAGAGGAGTGTACAGGGATGACAGTGGAGTGTACAGGGGTGACAGGAGTGTACAGGGGTGACAGAGGGGTGTACAGTGGTGACAGAGGAGTGTACAGGGGTGACAGAGGATTGTACAGGGATGACAGAGGGGTGTACAGGGGTGACAGGGGGTGTACAAGGGTGACAGAGGAGTGTACAGGGGTGACAGAGGAGTGTACAGGGATGATAGAGGGGTATACAGGGGTGACATAGGGGTGTACAGGGGTGACAGAGGAATGTAAATGGGTGACAGAGGGGTGTAATGGGGTGACAGAGGAGTGTACAGGGGTGACACAGGGGTATACAGAGGTGACAGAGGAGTGTACAGGAATGACAGATCGGTGTACAGGGGTGACAAAGGAGTGTACAGGGATGTCAGATCGGTGTACAGGGGTGACAGAGGGGTGTACAGGAATGACAGATCGGTGTACAGGGGTGACAGAGGGGTGTACAGGGGTGACAGAGGAGTGGACAGGGATGACAGAGGAGTGTACATGGGTGACAGAGGAGTGTACATAGGTGACAGAGGAGTGTACAGGGGTGACAGAAGGGTGTACAGGGGTGACAGAAGGGTGTACAGGGGTGACAGTGGTTGACAAAGAGGTGTAGAGGGGAAGGAGTGCAGTACCTGAAGCTGAGTAGGCCTCTTTGGATCCCGGCTCCATGCTCAGCGGCGCCGGACCTGCTCTTTCCCCATCATTTTTCTGGGGGACCAGGGAAAATCGCCCGGACATATGGAGATCCCCATCCCAGAGCGTGTGCACCCTAGGCAAAAGCTAATTTTGCCACCCCCTGGACTACACCCTTTTGCACACCCCACCCTGTAACAAACCTCCTCCTCATGTAATCTCCTTACTACTGTGGTGACACACTGTAAAAAACCTCCTCCTCATGTAATCTCCTTACTACTGTGGTGACACACTGTAAAAAACCTCCTCCTCATGTAATCTCCTTACTACTGTGGTGACACACTGTAAAAAACCTCCTCCTCATGTAATCTCCTTACTACTGTGGTGACACACTGTAAAAAACCTCCTCCTCATGTAATCTCCTTACTACTGGGGTGACACACTGTAACAAACCTCCTCCTCATGTAATCACTTTACTACTAGGGTGACACACTGTAACAACCCTCCTTCTCATGTAATCTCTTTACTACTGGGGTGAAACACTGTAACAACCCTCTTTCTCATGTAATCTCCTTACTACTTGGGTGACACACTGTAACAAACCTCTTTCTCATGTAATCTCCTTACTACTGGGGTGACACACTGTAATAAATCCTCTACTCATGTCCTCCTTACTATGGGTGAAACACTGTAAGGGTACATTTAGACGAGCAGATCCACTGTGTATTTTACGATGTGGTTCCCCCGCTGAAGGACTGCTACATGGTGCCTTTAGATGTGCACCCCTGTACAATATGCCGCTTTGAGCAGGCACACTAAAGCAATGTGCAAGTCGCGCGCATGTCCGATGTACTCGCATACATCGCGCCCGCTCCCCCTGCTGCTTGAGCTAGGCCAAGAGCTGCTGCGATGTGCAAGTGTACTGCACATGCGCGCGGTGACTTGCACATCGCAGTGTGTCTGCTCATATCGGCGTATTGCTGCTCCGAGCAGGCACATCGAAAAGCACCATGTAGCGGCCCTTCAGCGGTGGAAGCGCAGTGTAAAATGCACTGTGGATCCGCTCGTCTGAACATACCCTTAAAAACCCTCTCTTCACGTAATTTCATTACTACTGGGGTTACAAACTGTAACAAACCTCCTCCTCGTGTAATCTCCTTACTGCTTTGGTGACATGGAGGTGCAGATTGCACACACAAGTCATCAGGTGCTTCATCAACCATCCTAAATGGCTGAGCTCCGCCTGCTCACATGATGGAGACATCATCACAGGTTCTTTATCCACAGGTCCTACAGCAAACAGTAAGTCCCAAGGAGGGGAATTTTTTTTTTTTTTTTTATAATATTGTTCTCACTGCAGTATCCCGGGGGGGGAGATTTTATCTACCTAGATGGGGGGCCCCGCTTCGCCACTGGATGGAGGTGCCAATGGGACTGGGCATGATGATACACATTTCCTAGCAATGCCCCTAAAAAGCTTTGATTTAGACCAGTGGTTCCCAGGCCAGTCCACGAGGCCCAACATTCCAAGTTTTGTTCGGTAAGATTTTAAAAAGACAGCGCTCCATGGTGTTATATCATCGGGACCCATGCACATAGGAGAAACTTGTGCTTACCAAAGATAGTTACACTCCGCTAAGTGTAACAATGGAGATAGCATGAACATAAAGGTGGCTGCAGCCAATCCATGTTAAATCCAAATAACACTCTCTGTAGTAAAATTCATCCAAAGCAACAACGGGAGTAGAATGGCGCTGAACACACAAACAGAATAAGAGAGTGTGATGTTTCTTTCAGTGACTCCATTGGAATAGAACAGGTCAAAATTCTAATTCTGGACTGTTGATAGGCCTTGAGGACTTGGTTGGGGACCATTGATATAGACCAGTGAAAAAATTATGGGAAGGAAATTCACCATTGTCCCCAGCTCGTCTCTGTCTGGCAATGGTCCCAGGTTCCCTAACCAAGAGCTTGGTGAGATTCTGTTTTTAGCAGATGAAACGGTGACTATAACTGAATGGTTTTGGAAGATAATGCACCTCAAATGAATCGGATCTTGTGGGTCCGACAGTCCTATTTCAAGGCTTTACTTTATATGATGCAAGAAGAGAGAGGCTTTATTTCAACGTCCACAGATGGCTGGTAGATGCGATATAGAGATTGCCTATCTCGCCCCTGCACCTACTCCCATGGCGTAACAGCCAGTCTGGTCTTCTGTATTATTTGTGATGCTACAATAAACCTACAACAATCAAGATGACATTGTGATCAGTGCCATGTTCTTCATATTTTCTTCTTTGGCATGTTTGTTTTACGAAGTATCAGCTATTGACATTGAGTACCCCAGAGTTTGGCTGGCGGTTTAACCGTATATTAGTTTTTCGTGATCATCAAGCTTAGATAATGGGGTACTGCAGCCGATATTTACTTTTCCCCTATTCACAGAATAGGGGATAAGTAGCTGATAGCTGGGGGTCTGACTGCTGGGACACTCTGCAATCTCCAGGACGGGACTCTGTCTTGCTCAGTGAGGAGCGCGTACCGTCTATCGCACCTGCTCCTCAGTCATTACCGGGGCCATTCCGGTGAATGCAGGTAACTTAACAATTAGTTGTTTCTTGTTTCCATTTCCGGACCAACGAGAATTTGCATACCCCTTAAGGTGCTGCCTTCAGACTACAGGAAAGGAAAATTTCAGGTAAGGTAAATTTTCCACTTATCCGGAGGAAAGGTACTAAAAGTTTGATAGGTTGGAATGAGACACCTGGTACCCCCTATGTTTATGTCGTATGTATTTGAAGTTGAGCATGTGCACTACACACCATCACTCCTTACAACTCCTCCTGGCAATGGATGTCTATGTAAAGGGGGGCTGGGAGGGGGGGGGGGGCTCTTTATTCTAGTGATGGTCCTCCACTGATCTTACATTTCTCTCTTATCCTGTGCACAAGTTAATGTTGTGGAAAATGTAATTGTTAGTAAAAAGACTTTCCTACCACAATCCTAATTTGACCCTCCTATATCTGTGAAGCCTATGTAAACAATGTAATGTGTATGTATACAGACAGAGCTGTTCCAGATTTACCCCCCCCCCCCCCCCCCCCTCTGGCCACATGAATGTCTCGAGTTGCTG
The DNA here is from genome assembly GCF_029499605.1 of Hyla sarda. Taxonomy (NCBI): domain Eukaryota; kingdom Metazoa; phylum Chordata; class Amphibia; order Anura; family Hylidae; genus Hyla; species Hyla sarda. The sequence goes on along the minus strand of NC_079191.1, from coordinate 31,852,030 downwards.
CGTTCTCGCTGTTCTGCTGGGATACACTTACAAGGCACCAGGGCATTGCAGTTACAGAGGAAATGAACACGCTTGTTTATTTTGCACACACACGTAGTAAAATGTTAAGTCTTTTCCACTTGTTACATTACTTGTATTCCTCTTTATTGCATCCTACTCTTGATGTGCTGTAATATATTTACGAGAATATTAACTTTTATTTCCACAACCGCCATAGCCAATAGCTACGGTCACATTGCTGCCTGCGTATAAACGAATAAGACAGAATCTTCACCAGGCTCTAAAAGAGCAACTAAAGTCATATATGGAAATCAGCCATGTATACAGAGTTATACCGCAACCAGAAATAGGCGATAATAAAGTACATAGGAGGGAGAATTATAGTATACTAGCTGAGTACCCGGCGATGCCCGGTTTTTCCTATCTAATCCTTGTGGAGGAGGAAAAGTAACAAAGAAGGAAACTTTTTGTCCCCATATGATGTCCTGAAATCCTGACCCCATATTCCCTCCTCATATCCCATCCTCATATCCCATCCCCATATCCCATCCCCATATCTGACCTCATATCCCGACCCCATATCCTGCCCCCATATCCTATTCTCATATCCTGTCCACACATCCCATCCTCCTATCCCTACCTCATATCCCGACCTCTTAACCGTCCTCATATCCCATCCCAATATCCTGTTCTCATTTCTAATTCCCATTTCTAATCCTCATATCCCGTCCCCATATCCCGTCCTCTTATCTAATTCTCATTTCTAATCCTCATATCATGTCCTCAGGTGGGGCTGAGTTGTGATATAGATATAATAAACTGGAAATAAAAGGGGTGTGGCTTAAATGGTGGGCGTGTCTTTCCAAGATGGAGCATGGAATGCGGGGAGGGTGTGGCTTGCCAGCTGAACTGACGCATTCACCAGGAGATGCAGAGCATGTGGAGTAACGTACCAGAAGTTCCATATACTTGTATGGGACTTGAAACAAAATCCCCATCCTTCACATAAGGGGGTAGGTTAGGGTTAATTTAACTAATATATATTTTTATTTGACATATAAGTAACATGTGACCAAGTATTGTCGAAATATCTCCTGCCATACGGAAGTTATGCTGAAATATACATTCCCCATAGATTTTCATTGGACTTTAAACAAAATCCCTGACCCTTGCAAATGGGGGTAGGTTTTGGGTTAAATTAACTATCCTATATTTTTAGTGGACATATCAGTAACATGTGACCAAGTATTATTGAAATATCTTCAGCTGTTTGAAAGTTATACCGTAACATATATTTCACATAGACTTGTATGGGACTTTAAACAAAAACACTGACCCTTGCCAATAGGGGTGGGTAAGGGTTAAATTATCTATCCTATGTTTGTTGTTGACATATAAGTAACATGTGTGCCAAGATTTATCGAAATATCTTCAGCAATTTGGAAGTGATGCTGGAACATACACACAGTACATACTTTACATACACACATTGGCCCTGATTTACTATTGAAAAAGGGGCGTGGCCACAGGTAAAAGGGGGCGTGGGTGTCGAAAAGGGAGCGTGTCCCCGATATTTTCACAAAAAAAACAACATATTTACTAAGGTTTCCACAGAAAATGTAGTGGAATTGAGCTGAGGAAAACCAGACAGATCAGACACGTGCAAAAGAAGCAAAATGGAGGGAAAATGCAAAATGTAGGGAAACTTTAGATAAATACCAGGGAAAAAATTGTAGGGAATTAAAACCCACAAAGAAAACTATACTCTTAGTAAATCAGGGCCATTGAGTTTTATATATATACATATATATATACATATATATATATATATATATATATATATATATATACTGCTCAAAAAAATTAAGGGAGCACTTAAAGAGGCACTGTCATTATATACATTTATTTAAAAAAATTCAGTTTTACAAAAAAAAAAAAAAATTTATAAAAAAGCAGCCACTGGGGGTCATTTGTTTTTTCATGCAGACAGACCACTCTATATTTTGCAGCATACTGGATACTGACCGTAAAGTGTGTTGGTATCCAGTATAGGAGATCACCATTGCACCACTACAGCCTTCAGCTGTTCCTAAACTACAACTCCCATGATGGGAGTTGTAGTTTTACAACAGCTGGGGGTAGAATCTTTGTAAAACTCTGTTTTAGAGCTGTGTATTCTCCAGCTATGTATTCTCCAGCTCTGTGCCTCCAGCTCTTGCAAAACTACAGAAAAAGGATGTGTGGGCATGCTGGGAGTTTTAGTTTTGCAACAGCTAAAGGCAACACGCTCTAACACAGTGCTTTATAAACACTGCAGCTACAGCTGTTGCAATGCAAAACTACAATTCCCAGCATGTTTGAACAGCCAAAGCTTTCTCTGACTACTGAATGACAAAGAAGCTGATCAGACATTTAGGAGACTGTGAAAGCTGAATGACACACATAGTGACAGCTATGTTGATTAGCATCCAGCTTTACTAGGAACAGATAGAAAATGTATGAATAAAAACTACTGTACAGTGATTTGCAGACTGCCAGGCTGCTCCTAGACTCAGAGCAGATGAGTCATCACCGTGAGGGCGAGAGATGGACACACCCCCTCCACAAGGAAAGAACAAAAAGCAAGTAAGCAACATATAAATGCTATTTGTTAGGGATATATAGGTCCTAGACAAATAAAAATTATATGTACATGATCAGGATTAGGTACCGAGTAACATATAGCTTTTATTTTATTTTATTTTTTGCATTATGACAGGTACGCTTTAACCCCTTAAGGACCAGGCCATTTTACACCTTAGGACCGGAGCGTTTTTTGAACATCTGACCACTGTCACTTTAAACATTATGTTAAAACATATGTTTTTTCGTGACATATTCTACTTTATGTTATTGGTAAAATGTTGTCGATACTTGCATCGTTTCTTAGTGAAAAATTTCAAAATTTGCTGAAAAAATTGAAAATTTTGCATTTTTCTAACTTTGAAGCTCTCTGCTTGTAAGGAAAATGGATATTCCAAATAAAAAAAAATAATTATTCACAAATATAATATGTCTACTTTATGTTTGCATCATAAAATTGGCGTGATTTTACTTTTGGAAGACACCAGAGGGCTTCAAAGTTCAGCAGCAATTTTCCAATTTTTAACAAAATTTTCAAACTCACTATTTTTCAGGGACCAGTTCAGGTTTGAAGTGGATTTGAAGGGTCTTCATATTAGAATTACCCCACAAATGACCCCATTATCAAAACTGCGACCCCCAAAGTATTCAAAATGACATTCAGTCAGCGTTTTAACCCTTTAGGTGTTTCACAGGAATAGCAGCAAAGTGAAGGAGAAAATTCAACATCTTCATTTTTTACACTTGCCTGTTCTTGTAGACCCAATTTTTGAATTTTTACAAGGGGTAAAAAGAGAAAATGTATACTTGTATTTGTATCCCAATTTCTCTCGAGTAAGGACATACCTCATATGTCCATGAAAAGTGTTCGGCGGGCGCAGTAGAGGGCTCAGAATCGAAGGAGCGACAAGGGAATTTTGGAGAGTACGTTTTTCTGAAATGGTTTTTGGGGGGCATGTTGCATTTAGGAAGCCCCTATGGTGCCAGAACAGCAAAAAACCCTCACATGGCATACCATTTTGGAAACTAGACCCCTTGGGGAACGTAACAAGGGGTAAAGTGAGCCTTAATACCCCACAGGGGTTTCACGACTTTTGCATATGTAAAAAAATATATATATTTTTTCACTAAAATGTGTGTTTCCCCCCAAATTTCACATTTTTGCAAGGGTTAATAGCAGAAAATACCCCCCAAAATTTGTAACCCCATCTCTTCTGAGTATGAAGGTACCCCATAAGTGGACCTGAAGTGCACTACGGACGAACTACAATGCTCAGAAGAGAAGGAGTCATATTTGGCTTTTGGAGAGCAAATTTTGCTCGGGGGGCTTGTCGCATTTAGGAAGCCCCTATGGTGCCAGGACAGCAAAATAACCCCAACATGGCATACCATTTTGGAAATTAGACCCCTTGAGGAACGTAACAAGGGGTACAGTGAGCATTTACCCCCCACTGGTGTCTGTCAGAACTTTGGAACAGTGGGCTGTACAAAATTTTCAATTTGCATAGCCCACTGTTCCAAAGATCTGTCAGACACCAGTGGGGGGTAAATTCTCACTGCACCCCTCATTACATTCCGTGAGGGGTGTAGTTTCCGAAATGGGGTCACATGTGGGTTTTTTTTTTTGCGTTTGTCAAAACCGCTGTAACAATCAGCCACCCCTGTGCAAATCACCTCAAATGTACATTGTGCACTCTCCCTTCTGGGCCTTGTTGTGCGCCCCCAGAGAACTTTGCGCCCACTTATGGGGTATCTCCGTAGTCGGGAGAAATTGCATTACAAATTTTGGGGGGCGTTTTTTTCCTTTTACCTCTTGTCAAAATGAACAGTATAGGGCAACACCAGCGTGTTAGTGTAAAAAATTAATTTTTTTACACTAACATGCTGTTGTAGACCCCAACTTCACCTTTTCATAAGGGGTTAAAGGAGAAAAAGCCCCCCAAAATTTGTAACACAATTTCTCCCGAGTACGGCGATACCCCATATGTGACTCTATTATGTTGCCTTGAAATACGACAGGGCTCCAAAGTAAGAGCGCCATGCGCATTTGAGGCCTGAATTAGGGATTTGCATAGGGGTGGACATAGGGGTATTCTACGCCAGTGATTACCAAACAGGGTGCCTCCAGCTGTTGCAAAACTCCCAGCATGCTTGGACAGTCAACGGCTGTCCAGCAATACTGGGAGTTGTTGTTTTGCAGCAGCTGGAGGCTCCATTTTGGAGACAGTGGCGTACCGGACGTTTTTCATTTTTATTGGGAGGGGAGGGGGGCTGTGTAGGGGTATGTGTATATGTAGTGTTTTTTACTTTTTATTTTATGGTAGTGTAGTGTAGTGTAGTGTTTTTAGGGTACAGTCACACGGGCGGGGGGATTACAGTGAGTTTCCCGCTGCGAGTTTGAGCTGCCGCGCAAGATTTGCTGCATCGCAAACTTGCAGCCTGATACTCGCTGTAAGCCCCTGCCCATGTGAATGTACCCTGTACATTCACAGGGGGGGACCTCCAGCTGTTACAAAACTACAACTCCCAGCATGCACAGTTTATCAGTGCATGCTGGTAGTTATAGTTTTGCAACAGCTGGAGGCACACGGTTGGGAAACACTGAGTTAGGAAACAGACAATGTTTCCCAACCAGTGTGCCTCCAGTTGTTGCAAAACCACAACTCCCAGCATTCTCAGGCATGTTGGGAGTAGTAGTTCGGCAACATCTTTAGAGCCAGATGTTGCCGAACTACAACTCCCAGCATGCTGGGAGTTGTAGTTTTACAACATCTGGAGGACTACAGTTTGCAGACCACTAATACAGTGGTTCCCAATCTGTGCCCTTCCAGATGTTGCAAAACTACAACTCCCAGTATGCCAAAACTGTCCAGGCATGCTGGGAGTTGTAGTTCTGCAACATCTGAAGGGCCAGATGTTACAGAACTACAACTCCCAGCATGCCTGCACAGTAAGGGCATGCTGAGGATGTGTAGTTTTGCAACATCTGGAAGGGCACAGTGGTCTCCAAACTGTGGACCTCCAGATGTTGCAAAACTGCAACTCCCAGCATGCCCAGACGCCAAGGGCTGTCTGGGCATGCTGGGAGTTGTAGTATACAGAGTCCCATTACAGCAATACATGTCGCTTTACGGCGACGTGCAGTGCTGTAAAGGGCCCGACCGCGGCTGAAGATCTACTCACCTGTCGCCGCCGCCGCCATCTTCCTCGCCGGGATCCGGGTCTTCAGGGACGAGGTAAGTACCGGGGCCGGTCCCCAGCACTCCCCCGTCCCCCGCCGCGTCCTCCGGTCTTCCTCCCGTCCTCTCAGGACTTCAAGGGGCCGGGCAGGACGGGAGGAAGTAACCGCCCCCCCCCCTTGCGATTGGTCGGTTAGGTAACCGACGGATCGCAGGGGATCGGAGGAGGTGGCCGGCTTGCCACCTCGCTCCTAGGCTTCAGCATGGATCATGCGAAATTACCGGGCGGTCGGGTCCCAGAGACCCGATCAGCCCTGTATCGCCGCAGATCGCCCCCCTCGGCGTTTGCCCTGGATGCCTGCTGAAGGATTTCAGCAGGCATCCAGTTCCGATCTCTGCCCGACGAGCGTCAGAGACCGGAAATACAACAGGACGTTCTCTAACGTCCTTGGGCATTAAAGCCCAGGTAGTGGGGACGTTAGAGAACGTCCTATGTCCTTAACAGGTTAAACAACGCAATGTAACTCCAAGTCAATGACACTTCTGTGAAATCCCACTGTCCACTCAGGAAGCAACACTCATTGACAATCAATTTCACATGATGTTGTGCAAATGGAACAGACAACAGGTGGAAATTATAGGCAATTAGAAAGACACCCTCAATAAAACAGTGGTTCTGCAGGTGTGACCACAGACCACTTCTCAGTTCTTATGCTTCCTGGCTGATGTTTTGGTCACTTTTGAATGCTGGTGGTGCTTTCACTTTAGTGGTAGCATGAAACAGAGTCTACAACCTCAGGTAGTGAGCCATCAAGTGGCTCAGGTAGTGCAGCCCATCCAGGATGGCACGTCAATGTGAGTGGTGGCAAGAAGGTTTGCTGTGTCTGTCAGCATAGTGTCCAGAGCAAGGAGGCACTACCAGGAGACAGGCCAGTACATCAGGAGATGGGGAGGAGGCTGAAGGAGGGCAACAAGCCAGCAGCAGGACAGCTACCTCCGCCTTTGTGCAAGGAGTGCAAATAGGAGAAAAAGAAAGGGAGAGGATAGCGCATCATGTAATTCAGTGGAATAATCCCGGTCCACAACCCCAATGTCAGTGGTACTCACCTGGGGTACGGCTTGATATGTGCATATCACCCCTCCATGAGGGGTCAGATGATCTCGGGTTGCCGCCTGAAGGTTCCAGCCGGGTACTCGGTAAGAGGCCGGCAGAAATCTTGAGAATGGTGCAAAAAGTGCAAAAATGTGGTTTGCTGTGGCGCTGCCTTATGGAGATTGAATAAGGCAGCGCCACAGCAGACCACTTTTTTGTACTTTTTGCACCATTCTCAAACTTTGTGCAAGGAGGAGCAAAATGACCTCCAGCAGTCCACTCAAACGGTCAGAAACAGACTCCATGAGGGTGGTATGAGGGCCTGACATCCACAGGTGGGGGTTGTGCTTACAGCTCAACACTGTGGAGGACGTTTGGCATTTGCCAAAGAACACCAACATTGGCAAATTCGCCACTGGCGCCCTTTGCTCTTCACAGATTAAAGCAGGTTTACACTGAGCACATGTGACAGACTTGACAGAGTCTGGAGACATTGTGGAGAACATTCTGCTGCCTACAACATCCTCCAGCATAGCCGGTTTTCCGATGGGTCAGTAATGGTGAGGGGTGGCATTTCTTTCTTGGGCCACACAGCCCTCCATGTGCTTGCCAGAGGTAGCCTTCCTGCCATTAGGCACCGAGATGAGATCCTCAGACCCCTTGTGAGACCATATGCTGGTGCGGTTGGCCCTGGGTTCCTCCTAATGCAAGACAATGCTAGACCTCATGTGGCTGGAGTGTGTCAGAAGTTCCTGCAAGAGGAAGGCATTGATGCTATGGACTGGCTGCCCGTTCCCCAGACCTGAATCCGATTGAGCACATCTGGGACATCATGTCTCGCCCCATCCACCAACGCCACGTTGCACCACAGACTGTCCAGGAGTTGGCGGATGCTTTAGTCAAGGTCTGGGAGGACATCCCTCAGGAGACCATCCACCACCTCATCAGGAGCATGCCCAGGCGTTGTAGGGAGGTCATACGGGCACGTGGAGGCCACACACACTACTGAGCCTCATTGTGACTTGTTTTAAGGACATTACATAAAGTTGGATCAGCCTGTAGTGAGGTTTTCCACTTTGATTTTGAGTGTGACTCCATATCCAGACCTCCATGGGTTGATAAATTAGATTTCCAATGATAATTTTTGTGTGATTTTGTTGTCAGCACATTCAGCTATGTAAAGGTGAAAGTATTTCATACAATTAGTTAATTCTTTCATATCTAGGATGTGTTATCTTAGTGCTCCCTGTATTTTTTTGAGAATATATAATAGCTGGGGTAGGGATATCATTTTAATGAAGGGGATCCTGTCTCCCATTGAGAGAGGGCGCTTCTCTCAGACAGATATTTTTTTCTTTAGGTTTGAGAATAAAATGTAAATTAAAATGTAAATTTCCAAAAATATTCCTGGCTAAGAAATGTGTGTTGATTGCTTAATTATTTTATTTACCTGTGACCAATCCCTCCAAGAACAAAAAAAATAACATACAGATAAAATTCAAATGTAAATAAAATATTTATTTTATAATTGCAGAACGGTTTGGGCAAATATTAATGTAAATAGAAAATAAGACATTTAAAATTAAAATAAAAAAATAACCAAAATACAACTTCCCATATTTTTTTTTCCTACACCATTCTATGATAGTTAAAGGGGTACTCCGGCGCTAAGACATCTTATCCCCTATCCAAAGGATAGGGGATAAGATGCCTGATCGCGGGGGTCCTGCCGCTGGGGACCCCCGTGATCTTCCACGCCGCACCCCATTAGAATCAGCCCCCGGAGCATGCTCGCTCCGGGTCTGATTACTGGCGATCACGGGGACGGAGCATAGTGATGTCACGGCTCCGCCCCCTCAATGCAAACCTATGGAGGGGGAGTGAAAAAAAGCCCTCATATGGGTCTGTAGGTGCTAAATTGTAAGTCTTATGATTTTTTAGAAGGTGAGAAGGAAATAGCGAAAGTGGAAAAATGTCCCAGTCCTTAACCCCTTAAGGACTCAGGGTTTTTCCGTTTTTGCACTTTCGTTTTTTCCTCCTTACCTTTTAAAAATCATAACCTTTTCAATTTTCCACCTAAAAATCCATATTATGGCTTATTTTTTGCTTCACCAATTCTACTTTGCAGTGACATTAGTCATTTTACCCAAAAATGCACGGCGAAACGAAAAAAAAAATCATTGTGCGACAAAATCGAAAAAAAACGCCATTTTGTAACTTTTGGGGGCTTCCGTTTCTATGCAGTGCATATTTCGGTAAAATTACACCTTATCATTATTCTGTAGGTCCATACGGTTAAAATGATACCCTACTTATATAGGTTTGATTTTGTCAAACTTCTGGAAAAAATCATAACTACATGCAGGAAAATTTATACGTTTAAAAATGTCATCTTCTGACCCCTATAACTTTTTTATTTTTCCATGTACAGGGCGGTATGAGGACTCATTTTTTGTGCCGTGATCTGAAGTTTTTATTGGTATGATTTTTGTTTTGATCGGACTTTTTGATCACTTTTTATTCATTTTTTTAATGGTATAAAAAGAGACCAAAATACGCTTTTTTGACTTTGGAATTTTTTTGCGCGTACGCCATTGACCGTGCGGTTTAATTAATGATATATTTTTATAGTTCGGACATTTACGCACGCGGCGATACCACATATGTTTATTTATTTATTTTTTCACACTGTTTTATTTTTTTTATGGGAAAAGGGGGGTGATTCAAACTTTTATTAGGGAAGGGGTTAAATGACCTTTATTAACACTTTTTTTTTACATTTATTTTGCAGTGTTATAGGTCCCATAGGGACCTATAACACTGCACACACTGATCTCCTATGCTGATCACTGGCATGTATTAACACGCCTGTGATCAGCATTATCGGGGCTTGACTGCTCCTGCCTGGATCTCAGGCACGGAGCAGTCATTCGTCGATCGGACACCGAGGAGGTAGGTAAGGGCCTTCCCGGTGTCCTGTAAGCTGTTTGGGACGCCGCGATTTCACCACGGCGGTCCTGAACAGCCCGACTGAGCAGCCGGGTCACTTTCAGTTTCACTTTAGAAGCGGCGGTCAGCTTTGACCGCTGCTTCTAAAGGGTTAATACCGCACATCGCTGCGATCGGCGATGTGTGGTATTAGCCGCGGGTCCCGGCCGTTGATGAGTGCCGGGACCGACGCGATATGATGCAGGATCGCGGCGCGATCCCGCTTCATATCGCGGGAGCCGGCGCAGGGCGTAAATATACGTCCTGCGTCGTTAAGGGGTTAAAGGGGCACTCCGGTGAAAACCTTTTTTTTTTTTTTTTAATCAACTGGTGCCAGAAAGTTAAACAGTTTTGTAAATTACTTCTATTAAAAAATCTTAATCCTTCCTGTACTTATTAGCTGCTGAATACTACAGCGGAAATTCTTTTCTTTTTGAAACATGACCACAGTGTTCTCTGCTGACATCTCTGTCCATTTTAGGAACTGCCCAGAACAGCATATGTTTGCTATGGGGATTTCCTTTTACTCTGGCAGTTCCTAAAATGGACAGAGATGTCAGCAGAGAGCACTGTGCTCATGATGTCAGCAGACAGCTCTGTGTTTCAAACGGAAAAGAATTTCCACTGTAGTATTCAGCAGCTAATAAGTACAGGATGGATTAATATTTTTTAATAGAAGTAATTTACAAATCTGTATAACTTTCTGCCACCAGTTGATTTAACAAAAAAAAGTTTTTCACCGGAGTACCCCTTTAAGGGTTTAAACAAAAAATAAAATTTTTGTTTTTATGACCCTATAAAGCCCATATTTTACTAGTGATGAATGCGGGTTACCACCATCATCTTCCTCATCTCAGCTTTCTTAAAGGGGTACTCCCGTGGAAAACTTTTTTTTGTAAATCAACTGGTGCAAGAAAGTTGAACAGATTTGTAAATGACTTCTATTAAAAAATCTTAATCCTTCCAGTACTTTAGGGGCTGTATACTACAGAGGAAATGCTTTTCTTTTTGGATTTCTCTGATGTCACGGCCACAGTGCTCTCTGCTGACCTCTGCTGTCCATTTTAAGAACTGTCCAGAGCAGCATATGTTTGCTATGGGGATTTTCTCCTGCTCTGGACAGTTCCAAAAATGGACAGCAGAGGTCCACGGGAGTACCCCTTTAAGCCCAGTGGGTGGGATACCAGAAGAGTATGGTATATTTATTGCATCAATAGTCAGTGGTTCCGTCCGTATATGTTTATTCCACGACATACGCAGGTTAACCTCTGTCGGATTCATTTAAAAAAAAAATATTATTTCTAGTGAAGAAATTGTACTTGTCGTGTTCTAAGGTCCCAAGTGCTTCTTATTGTCACAAGGTCTGTTTGACTTTTCTTATGTTATGACAAAGCGTCTTGCTAAAAGACAATGCTCCGCCGCGGAGTGTGGAGGCCACCGCTCTCTGACAGATCCTGTCAGGCAGTCACTGGGCCGGCTCGCAGGTGTAAGGCTGACCTATTACTCTGAATGGAAAGTGACAGAAGGGATTTCTGCTGGAGATATGGAGTGCTGGTGGGAGAGCAGTGACGTCTGTGGGGTAGAACCAGCGCGCACAGATCTGTCACATGAGATAGCCAGGAAATGGATGAAAAGGTTTACATTGTGTCAATACCATTTTCATCCGGCTCGTCAGAATTCTGCCACCAAAAAAAAGTCAAAATTTTTATCAAGCAAACAACACAAGGTTTTATCAAAGAGGAATATTTTTGGAAATTTTAATTTTAAAATCATAACACCTTTGCAACAGATACTAGTAAAAATAATATAAAAAGATTTTTTTTAAAAAGTAAAAATAAAACAAAGAGCAACATAGTTTTTTCATCCAAATCACTCTACAATGATGAAATTAAAATATTCAGCTTAAATTTGAATTTTTTTCTGGATAGGTTTTTTTAAAATTATTTTTATTATTAAAAGTGTTTTGTCACCAGAGGAAAACAAAATCATTAAGCAATCAACACAAATTTCTCAGTAAAGAATATTTTTTTGAAAATTGAAAGTTTTGAAGTCAGTAACAATAAGGGTCTATTCACATGTACAGTATTCTGCGCAGATTTGATGCGCAGGATTTCAAGCTGTATTCAGTCAATTCTGGCAGAATACTGTACGTGTGAGTAGAACATAATAGTATAACTAGATAAACAATAATTTGAATAAATTGTAAAAAAAAATAATAACCAAAACGCAATCTTTCTACAATGATAAAATATTTCAATTTAACCATTTTTAGAATGGTCTAGGAAAAAAAAAACATATGGGAAGTTGTATTTTGGTTATTTTATTATTTTTATTTTAAATGTCTTATTTTCTATTTACATTAATATTTGCTCAAACCGTTCTACAATTATAAAATAAATATTTTACTTAAATTTTAATTTTATCTGTATGTAATTTTTTTTGTTCTTGGAGGGATTGGTCACCGGTAAATAAAATAATTAAGCAATCAACACACATTTCTTAACCAGGAATATTTTTGGAAATTTACATTTTAATTTACATTTTATTCTCAAACCTAAAGAAAAAAATATCTGTTTGAGAGAAGCGCCCTCTCTCAATGGGAGACAGGATCGCCTTAATTAAAATTGTATCTCTACCCCAGCTATTATATATTCTCAATGCATCCCCTACTTGGATCACTAACACCTGGTTTGATAGATTGGACTGCATTTTGGGGAAATTTTTATGGTGAAGGAAAGGGGTAAGGCTTAAAGGGGTACTCCGGTGAAAAACTTTTTTTTTTATATAGATCAACTGGTGCCAGAAAGTTAAACAGATTTGTAAATGACTTCTATTAAACAATCTTAATCCTTCCTGTACTTATTAGCTGTTGAATACCACAGTGGGAATTATTTTCTTTTTGGAACACAGTGCTCTCTGCTGACATCATGACCACAGTGCTCTCTGCTGACATCTCTGTCTATTTTATGAACTGTCCAGAAAAGCATATGTTTGCTATGGGGATTTCCTTTTTACTCTGGACAGTTCCTAAAATGGACAGAGATGTCAGCAGAGAGCACTGTGCTAATGATGTCAGCAGACAGCTCTGTGTTTCAAACAGAAAATAATTTCCACTGTAGTATTCAGCAGCTAATAAGTACAGGAAGGATTAAGATTTTTTAATAGAAGTAATTTACAAATCTGTTTAACTTTCTGGCACCAGTTGATTTAAAAAAAAAAAAAAAAGTTTTTCACCGGAGTGCCCCTTTAAATATACAGTCCTATGTTTACATGACAAAGATGGAGGGTTGAGCTTACCCAATTTTAAGTTGTATTTTAGTGCTCGAATTCTCACATTAATAAGGAAGCACCAATAGTTAAATACTGTTTAAAACGTACACATTGGCCGTCATTCATCATTGTAGGTATAAGTGAAGTATTTTTCTACACCTTTTTTTTTTGGGTGCTGGTGATGTGTAGGAGCACCGAATGTATTAAATGGTCACAGAGCACTTGATACATTGTGTGCAGGAAACATTTTCGGAAATATCTCTCTTCACATACACCAAAAAGCTAAGCTAAGTCTGGGCTGGTGTAGTTTTAAAGACTTTTTAGTGGCTTTGTGCCTTTTTTGCTCTTTTTCACAAAAACGTGCAGTTGATAAAACCCTTCCATATCATGTGTATTGCCAAAATCAGTGGATTGCAACTCAAAATCAGCAGAAATGTGTAAACCAAAAGGCGTAAAAAAAGGCACAAATAAACCCTGCTTGCACCTTTTTTGCACCTTTTCTAGACACAAAAAAACAGTCTAAAGACAATGATAAATGTTATAACTACAGTGGTCCCTCAACATACGATGGTAATTCGTTCCAAACGACCCATCGTTTGTCGAATCCATCGTATGTTGAGGGATCCGTGCAATGTAAAGTATAGGAAGCTGTACTCACCTGTCCCCGCCGCTCCGGACCAAGTCTTCACCGCTCCCGATGCTGTCCCAGGGGCTCCCGATGCTGTCCCGCTGCTCTGGTATCTTCTTCGCGATCCTCAGGCAGCGGGAATAGGTAAGCGAACCTGCCCGGGATGCTTAAACTGCTATCCGACAGCAGCTTAAGCATTTTGCGCTGTCGGATAGCAGTTAATGCGATGGCCCCGACATATAAAAGCATCGTATGTCGATTTTATCATATGTCGGGGCCATCGCATGTCGGGGGGTTACTGTATATAGATATTTTCTCCTTATTGGAGTCAGGTCACCCTAATGTGATCAATGGGAAGGGATTCACATAAATGGGGATTTTTTAGTAAAGCATGGTTATGGTTAAAACATTTACTCAGAGTTGACAGTTCACTTCATTGTACACCTATATGGCACAATTATAATTTGCAAGAGTTTGATAAGATTGGGCAAGAAGGGTTTTGGAAAAGAAGGGGTTTGATTGGTATAAATAATTTATATAAAGACGCTGTTATGAGAGAATATAGTGAGTTGCAGAGGGAATTTAAATTAGGGATAGAACCCAATCTGTGGTTGATACAGTTGGCACAGGCAGATGAAGCAATTGCTAACCGACACATATTACAAGTCACGGAAAACACTTTTATTGACTGGTTGATTAAGAGGGGGGGGAAAGGGTAAATAAGTGCATGGTCTATATTTATAAATACCTTAAGGAAGTGGTAGGTAGGGATGGAGGCCATAGAGTTAAAAAGAAGTGGGAAAGAGTAGGAATAGAATTAGAAACGGGTCAGTGCATAGAAGCATTTAAAAATATTAATAAGGTTATAACTAACACAAACTTTAGCATACTTCAATACATGTGTTTACATGATCTGTATCTCATGCACAAGAAGTTACTTAGGTTTAAATGTAGGAATGACTCTAAATAGAGATGAGCGAATCGAATCGGTCGAAGTCAAATCCATTCCGTATTTCCTGAAAAATTTGATTCGTACCGAATCCGAACTTAGACTTGATTTGAAATAACAAATTTCTTCATTAGCGACACCCCTGTGATTGTCCTGTATAATGTATAGATGCGAGCGGCTTTCTCTTGCGCTCATATCTCTGCAATAGATAGGACGATCGCAGTGGGTCTCCGGAATGACACCTGCTGTGATCTGTCCTTAACTGCAGTTACTACTGCTCCCAACATGGAGCACACTCTGCTCCATGCTGAGAGCTGTAGTACCTGCATTTATAGACAGATCTCAGCGGGTGTCACTTCTGACACCCGATGCGATCGCCCTGTATAATGTATAGATGCGGGCGGCTCTTCTCTGGTCCCACTGTAGTATGAGTATATGACGTATATATACCTATTATTCATATTTCCCGCTGAGAGCTGTGATTGGTTCCAGCCATCTGGGCAATCACAGCTCTCTGCAGGAAATATGAATAAGTGATGTGAATTCTATTCACATCATTGGCCGGCCGTAGTATAGTGCAGAGATGTGAGCGCAGGAGAAAGGACAATACCATTGTGTGTCAGGAGTGACACCCGGGATGATCTGTCTATTAGTACAGGTTCTGCAGCTCCCATCTGTTCCATGCTGGGAGTAGTAGTACTACCTAAAAAATTATTTACACTTTATTAAACACATTATTAAAATACATTACTAAAAAAAATAAAAAAAATAATTATAAAAAATATATTATTTTTACATTTAAATGGCCCCTTTCTACATTTTTATTATTGTCAGCTACATTTTTAGGTCCCTGCCCTCCCATATAAATTGATCCCTGTTTAAAAATTAACATTAACATTTTTTTTTTGTCTTTCAATCTTCGGGAGCAGGCAGGGACCAGAAAATTCAGTGCTCAATATTAAAAATAAATGAAGTGTGCATTTCATAATTTTTTTTTCTAGTATTTTTTCTAAATCATTATTTTTTTTTTAGTTTCCCTTTTCTTTTTTTAGCCCCATAATGGGGCTAAAAAAGTAAAGTGAAAATAAAAAAATATGATCGTCCTATCTAGATGTGAGAAAGCCGCCCGCATCTATACATTATACCGGACGATCGCAGCGGGTGTCAGGAGTGACACCTAGGGCGATCTATCTATTAGCACAGGTACTACTACTCCCATCATGGAACAGTCTGTTCCATGCTGGGAGTAGTAGTAGTACCAAAAAAAAAAAAATAATAATAATAATAATTTGCCAAGAATTTATTCGATTTATTTGAATCGTTTTTTTCATTATTTTTTTTATTCGGCTAATCGTCCGAATCAAATTTTTCTAAAATTCGCTCATCTCTAACTCAAAATGCCTGAGATGCAACTTAGAGGATGCCAACTTCTATCATAGGAGATTGGGATGTCAAGTAATCCAGAGATATTGGGAGAAAATATTTGCTGAGCTAGAGAAGAAAAGTAACATAATAGACACTTTTTTTCCCATCCTGTGGGGGAAGGGAGGGACTAGGGGAGGAGCTGCGATTATAATTATTTAACACGTTGTGTGTATGGATTATTTATGTTGGAATAAAATAAAACATTATGAATATCATTTCGCCCCTGTAACAGATACTAGTAATACAGACAGTAAATAGAAAAAACAACAACAAAAAATATATATAAATAATGTTTTTGCCTAATTTATTCTACAATGATGAAGTAAAAACATTTTACTTAAATTTAAGGGTACAGTCCCACATAGCTCTTATTCAGCGTATTCACACTGCGTATTCTCCAGTATGCTTGCACACAGGACTACCCGGCGGCAGCCCAGTATGTCCAGTGAGGTTTGAGGGCACTGCCCCACCCCCAAACTTCACTGAACACACAGGGCTGCTGCCGGGTAGCCCTGTGTGCATGCTGATCGGAGAATACGCATTATATTTTCTGCTGTGTAGCACATTTTGCGCAGCGTGAAATACGCTGCATTATCGCTATGTGGGACTGTACCCTCAATGTTATGTCGTCAGCAGTAACTCCATCAGGTGAAACAGCGGACCAAACCTGCGGACCAATCTCCATCAGGCGTCAGATGCAACTCCCTCCTCCGTCATCTGAAACTCCGTCGTCCAAAACTCCCTCATCCCTCAGACGAAAAACCTTCCTGCCATGTAGCAGAGCCGAGTCAGTGTCGGCTCTCTGCTATACGGGTTCTGCTGTACATGCTATTCAGTGTCGGCTCTGCTATACAGACTCTGTAGCACATGTAGTGTCTGTAGTACACGTGCAAGTTTCACAGTTTCGAACACATGCTGGGCAGCGTCGGCTCTGCAATGAGGCAGGAAGTTTTGTCTGAGGGAGAATCATCTAAGAGATGATGGTGTTTTGGACAAGGGAGTTGTGGCTGACGATTGACGGAAGATTGGTGAAAGGGAGGAGGCGGGACGCTGTTTCGCCTGACGGACAGGGTTACGTCACTGGAGAGATGAGTGATTTGCACAGTTGCACAGTTTTTTACCAAAAGAAAAAGGAATCAGACCAACCAGGAGAGGGCCCCATAGGAGCCGCATAGTCTGCCATTGTGGTACGCACAACCTTGGCCATACCCATAACACTTTTTCAGAGATAGGCACATCCCAGATGTTTGCAGAGATATGTACTTTTAGGACCCCATTACACAGTGCTGTATTAGGGGATTTATGGCTAAAGAATGATGGGAGTAAAGGGACACATGAACGGTCCAGTGACTGGCCAGGGGCCATTTGTGTGGCCCTGCCTGTAAGGCTCTTTATATGAGCATCAAACAACAAGATGGTTGCTTATCCTGTGGTAACTAGAGATGAGCAAACTTACATTAAATTTGATTCGTCACAAACTTCTCGGCTCGGCAGTTGATGACTTTTCCTGCGTAAATTAGTTCAGCCTTCAGGTGCTCCGGTGGGCTGGAAAAGGTGGATACACTCCTAGGAAAAAGTCTTCTAGGACTGTATCCACCTTTTCCAGCCCACCGGAGCACCGGAAAGCTGAACTAATTTATGCAGGAAAAGTCATCAACTGCCGAGCCGAGAAGTTCGGGACAAATCGAATTTACTGTAAGTTCGCTCATCTCTAGTGGTAACAGTTGGCCCATCAAAAAGGATATTTGTTTTGCTTGCTTAAAAAAAAAAAAAAAAAAAAAAAACATTTCCACACAGCAGGTTTTTTTGGGGGGAAAAATATCACCGCAGACAGATGTTAGCTGACATTAGGGATCTCTGAAGCACATTTTTGCTTGTGGCAGTTTTGGGCCCAGTGGCAGTTTTCCAAAATTGCAGCATGTTGAAACATGGCCTTTTTTTTAAACAAAATCCTGGCATTTCTCTCCCATAGAAGTCTATGGAAGCCCACAATGTGCGCCGTGCATCAGAATCCAATTGAAAACAATGGGACTCTGCTGCAAAGGAATTTCAAAGTAGAATATTTCCATCGGAATCCTCTTGAAAATTCTGCCGTAGTGTTCACTATTCAGAATCACTAACACATTTTTTTTTCTCTGCAACATGTAGACAGAATCCATTGTCCTTGTTCTACCTTGTCCTATGACCTACACAACTGAAGGTAGGAGAGGTATACTAGATGGAAAGACATTAGGAAGGTCAAAGTACTGTCGAAATTACCTACAGAGTTTCTTGACACTTAGTGACTTGGAAGATACAGTTTGTCCTTCGCTGCCTGTCTTGTCTTGTTAGGTGTCAGTCCGCTCTGGACATGTAATGTGGCCAGTCAGCTGTCAATCATGATTAGTCTTACAGAGGCAATGGAACTTACATTACATCTAATAGCAAAGTTTTGTCCTTAAAAGGGATTTTGATGTACCTAAAACAGTCACCCATACATTGAGGAGTATTTAAGACTGATGCATCTGGACACCTAGGAAATACTATTTATGGCTTCTTCAGTGACGACTGCGGGATATACTTTATATAGCTTTAGGTGTAGCAGACAAAGTTTGTCTGAAGAGCTATGATTTATAGACTAACGTACAGTGGATAAAATATTATCAGAAGTATTTTCTTTTAATGGAATATAATAATATTTTTTTTAAATATCAGCTACTATCTCTACTTATAATTTTAATAATAATAATAATAGTAAATTATAATACAATAAATAAATAGAAAAATAAATACATAAATAGTCTAATCTTTGCTCTCTGTTTGGCACCTCCACCAATCTGCTGATTGGCACATTTGCAGTGGAAAAATAGAAACAACTGTCTTTGGCCAGAGAAGTAAGTAAAAGGAAGTCCAGGTGTGAGCATTTCTGGCTCATACATCAACTAAGCTCCTGGCCCACCCCCTGAAATGGAGAGAATGATGGATTAAAAACTTTTCAAATTTTTTTTACTGCTAGAGAGTGCTGCATTTAACTTTTGCATTTTGTATTTTACTTCAATCAGGTGGACCTTATCCCTTTTCCTCTCTCCTTGCACCTGCACTTCAGTAACTTCAGTGGTAACTTTGTGTAACTGAGCTGAATGTGGATCCTCTAACCTGTGTGGCTGATGACTCGGACTGTCTTCACCAGAGCCCACCGCAAGGCAGGATGGGCTTGCTTTGCTGCGGCAGGCAAGAGTGTCGCTACCCTCAACATGGCTTGACCACACAGGTAGCTGGCGTAGTCAAACATAGCAGAAGGTCAAGGCAGGCGGCAAAAA
This sequence comes from Hyla sarda, assembly GCF_029499605.1. Classification (NCBI taxonomy): domain Eukaryota; kingdom Metazoa; phylum Chordata; class Amphibia; order Anura; family Hylidae; genus Hyla; species Hyla sarda. Next base: position 31,832,577 of record NC_079191.1, on the reverse strand, counting down.
TGCGGAGTCTTATAATGTAGCGGAAGGTCTGGATACATGGGTAAGGATAACAGACTATAAGGGTCACTTAATCTCAGGCTAGGGGCACTGAAGATCTGTCAGGGAAGTGTGGGAGGTGCAGGGACTTTATAATGTAGTGTCAGGTGCAACAACTAATTATAGGCATACTGGCCCTTTAAATTTCAGAGCTCCGGCTCGCGCGTGCCCTAGGAGATGGGAACGCGTGCGCCGGGGCTGAGACACAGAGGAGGAGGTGGCAGAGGAGTATGGTGAGTGACGGGCTGGGATTCGCTTGCGGGAGCATCCCGCGATGCGAATCCCAGCCCCGCCGGCAGTCAGGGATTCAGGGACCATGCGCTCATGGCCGCTGCTTGAGGCCAGAGCGCAGTGTGTGACAGTACCCCCCCCCCTTTGGTCTCCCCTCTGTTTTTGAGGACAAGAACTTGTGGATAAGGTCATGGTCTAGAATGTTGTCCTGCGGCTCCCAAGATCTTTCCTTTGGGCCAAATCCTTCCCAGTCCACAAGGAAAAACTTGGAATCCAGAATTTCTTTGACGACATAGACATCGGAGGTACCAGAGATGGGAGTAGGAGTGATGTATTTTTTTAAAAAACGGTTATGGATAACTGGTTTTAAAAGAGATACATGAAAAGAATTCTGGATCCGGAGAGAGGAAGGCAGATGGAGAGAATAAGCCACAGGGTTTAAACGTTTTTTGATCTTGTAAGGACCCAAATAGCGAGGGCCCAGCTTATAACATGGTATCTTAAAGCGGATGAACTTGGAAGACAACCACACTTTGTTCTCCCCTGGAGAGAATTTGGGAGGATGGCGTCTTTTCTTGTCCACTTGCAATTTCATACAAGTGGCGACATGCAGAAGAGAGTAACAAGTCTTTTGCCAGATGGAGGCGAAATTCCGCACTTGTTCATCGGCCATGGGAACTCCAGAGGAAGTGGATAAGGGTAAAGGATAAAATCCATAGACCACAAAGAAGGGTGAAGATCCAGAGGATTCAGAATCCTTATGGTTGTAGGAAAATTCGGCCCAGGGTAGCAGATCAGCCCAGTCGTCTTGGTGAGTGGAAACAAAATGGCGGAGATAGTCACCCAAGACCTGGTTAACCCTTTCGACCTGTCCATTGGATTGAGGGTGGTAACCTGAAGATAAATCTAATTTAACTTGAAGGCGTGAACAGAGAGCCCTCCAAAACTTATGTTACGCCTAGCGCTCCGGGTCCCCGCTCCTCCCCGGAGCGCGTACGGCGTCTCTCTCTCCGCAGCGCCCCGGTCGGTCCCGCTGACCGGGAGCGCTGCACTGTCATGGCCGTCGGGGATGCGATTCGCACAGCGGGACGCGCCCGCTCGCGAATCGCATCCCAGTGCCTAGTGAAAGCGTTTTGTGTGTCCAAAGCCTGTGTACCAGAACTTCTGCTATCCACCCTGACTACGAACCTTGCCGCCTGCCCCCGACCTTCTGCTACGTCCGACCTTGCTTCTGTCTACTCCCTTGTACCGCGCCTATCTTCAGCAGTCAGAGAGGTTGAGCCGTTGCTAGTGGATACGACCTGGTCACTACCGCCGCAGCAAGACCATCCCGCTTTGCGGCGGGCTCTGGTGAAAACCAGTAGTGACTTAGAACCGGTCCACTAGCACGGTCCTCGCCAATCCCTCTCTGGCACAGAGGATCCACCTCCTGCCAGCCGGGATCGTGACAGTAGATCCGGCCATGGATCCCGCTGAGGTGCCGCTGCCAAGTCTCGCTGACCTTCCCACGGTGGTCGCTCTGCAATCGCAGCAGATCGCCCATCTAACCCACCAGCTGTCAGAAGTGTCCAACATGGTGCAGCAACTTCAGTCGCAACTTCTGCCTCTGCTACAGCAGCAACCATCTCCTCCGCCAGCTCCTGCACCCCTTCCGCAGCGAGTGGCCACTCCTAGCCTCCGCCTGTCCTTGCCGGACAAATTTAATGGGGACTCTAAGTTTTGCCGTGGCTTTCTTTCACAATGTTCCCTGCACTTGGAGATGATGTCGGACCAGTTTCCTACTGAAAGGTCTAAGGTGGCTTTCGTGGTCAGCCTTCTGTCTGGAAAAGCCCTGTCATCGGCCACACCGCTCTGGGACCGCAATGACCCCGTCACTGCCTCTGTACACTCCTTCTTCTCGGAAATTCGAAGTGTCTTTGAGGAACCTGCCCGAGCCTCTTCTGCTGAGACTGCCCTGCTGAACCTGGTCCAGGGTAATTCTTCCGTTGGCGAGTACGCCATACAATTCCGTACTCTTGCTTCTGAACTATCCTGGAATAATGAGGCCCTCTGCGCGACCTTTAAAAAAGGCCTATCCAGCAACATTAAAGATGTTCTGGCCGCACGAGAAACTCCTGCTAACCTGCATGAACTCATTCATCTAGCCACTCGCATTGACATGCGTTTTTCTGAGAGGCATCAAGAGCTCCGCCAGGAAAAGGACTTAGATCTCTGGACACCTCTCCCACAGTCTCCATTGCAATCTGCGCCTAGGCCTCCCGCCGAGGAGGCCATGCAAGTGGATCGGTCTCGCCTGACCCTGGAAGAGAGGAATCGCCATAAGGAAGAGAATCTTTGTCTGTACTGTGCCAGTACCGAACATTTTTTGGTGGATTGCCCTATCCGTCCTCCACGTCTGGGAAACGCACGCTCGCACCCAGCCCTCGTGGGTGTGGCGTCTCTTGATGCTAAGTCGGCTTCTCCACGTCTCACGGTGCCTGTACGGATTTCTCCTTCAGCCAGCTCTTCCCTCTCAGCCGTGGCCTGCCTGGACTCTGGTGCCTCTGGGAATTTTATTCGGGAGTCCTTGGTGAATAAATTCCGCATCCCGGTGACCCGTCTCGTCAAGCCACTCCACATTTCCGCGGTCAACGGAGCCAAGTTGGATTGCACCGTGCGTTACCGCACGGAGCCCCTCCTAATGTGCATCGGTACTCATCACGAAAAAATTGAGTTTTTGGTCCTCTCCAATTGCACTTCCGAAATTCTCCTTGGACTACCCTGGCTTCAACACCATTCCCCAACCCTGGATTGGTCCACAGGGGAGATCAAGAGCTGGGGCACCTCTTGCTTCAAGGACTGCCTTAAACCGGTTCCCAGTACTCCCTGCCGTGACTCTGTGGTTCCCCCTGTATCCGGTCTCCCTAAGGTCTTTATGGACTCTGCCTGCCTTAAGAAGTGCCTCTCCCCCCCTCCCAGTCCAGTCAGGCAAGCCTCGGTGCCTCCTCATGGCCCTCGTCCTGGTGTCACACTGCCCCGTGCCAGGCCTCGCCCTCTGCCCTCCCTCCCCATTCCCACTCCTGCTGTACTGCCTGCCGGTGGGGAATCCCTCCATCCTTTCCCGGTGTCCTCATCCCAGGGGAGGCAGTTACCGGACAAAGAGAAGGGGAGACCTAAGGGGGGGGGGTACTGTTACGCCTAGCGCTCCGGGTCCCCGCTCCTCCCCGGAGCGCGTACGGCGTCTCTCTCTCCGCAGCGCCCCGGTCGGTCCCGCTGACCGGGAGCGCTGCACTGTCATGGCCGTCGGGGATGCGATTCGCACAGCGGGACGCACCCGCTCGCGAATCGCATCCCAGGTCACTTACCCGTTCCCGTCCCCTGCTGTCATGTGCTGGCGCGCGCGGCTCCGCTCTCTAGGGCGCGCGCGCGCCAGCTCCCTGAGACTTAAAGGGCCAGTGCACCAATGATTGGTGCCTGGCCCAATTAGCTTAATTGGCTTCCACCTGCTCCCTGGCTATATCTGATCTCCTCCCTTGCACTCCCTTGCCGGATCTTGTTGCCCTTGTGCCTAGTGAAAGCGTTTTGTGTGTCCAAAGCCTGTGTACCAGAACTTCTGCTATCCACCCTGACTACGAACCTTGCCGCCTGCCCCCGACCTTCTGCTACGTCCGACCTTGCTTCTGTCTACTCCCTTGTACCGCGCCTATCTTCAGCAGTCAGAGAGGTTGAGCCGTTGCTAGTGGATACGACCTGGTCACTACCGCCGCAGCAAGACCATCCCGCTTTGCGGCGGGCTCTGGTGAAAACCAGTAGTGACTTAGAACCGGTCCACTAGCACGGTCCTCGCCAATCCCTCTCTGGCACAGAGGATCCACCTCCTGCCAGCCGGGATCGTGACAACTTAGAGACAAACTGGACTCGGAGACAATATGGGAGGGCAATCCATGCAGGCAGAAGATATGGCAGGAACACCTTGGCAAGCTGTAGTGCAGAGGGTAATCCCGGTAGAGGTGCAAAATGAGCCATTTTAGAGAATCGGTCCACAACAACCCAAATGACCGTATTTCCACCAGAAGAGGGGAGGTCAGTGATAAAGTCCAGTGCCATATCGGTCCAGGGCTGCTCTGGAACTGGTTAAGAATGTAGTAGACCAGCAAGCTTTGTCCCGGGCACAAACTGAACAAGATTGGACAAAATCAACGACATCCTGTTTTAGAATGGACCACCAATATTGTCAGGAGATGAGCTGTATGGACTTACGAATTCCAGCATGACCAGCCAGTAGAGAGCCATTTCAGGACTCAGAGTCTTAAACGGGGAGGTACATAAGTCTTCCCTGGTGGCAAGTGCTTAAGACACGCTGGCGCTGCTGAGATTAGACGATTAGGGGAAATAATATGTTAAGAATGGGATTCCAGGCCTTGAACATCGGAAGATCTGGACAAAGCGTCAGCACGAAGATTCTTCTCTGCAGGACGGAAGTGGATCAAGAAGTTAAATCTAGAGAAGAACAGAGACCAACGAGCCTGTCAGGGGTTGAGACGATGGGCAGACTGGAGATAGAGCAAGTTCTTGTGGTCGGAATAGATAGTAAGTGGGTGTATAGAGCCTTCCAAGAGATGACGCCATTCTTCTAAAGCCAACTTAATGGCAAAGAGCTCGCAATCTCAGATGGTATAATTTCTCTCCGCAGGGAGAAGGTTTTAGAGAAAAATCCGCAGGTTAAAGTTCTCCCCATAGAAAAAATTTTTTGTGAACACTGCACCTGCTCCAACTGATGAAGCATCGACTTCCAAGAAGAATGGCTTGCTAGGATCAGGTCTAGATAGAACAGGAGCCGAAGCGAAGGTGGACTTTAACTGTTTGAAAGATTCTTCAGCCTCAGGAGTCCAAATTCTTGGGTTAGCAGTCTTCTTGGTAAGCGAGATGATGGGGGCTACCAGAGTGGAGTAATGTGGAATAAATTGCCGATAGTAATTGGCAAAGCCGAGGAAGCGCTGAATTGCTTTCAAGCCCGAAGGTTGAGGCCAGTCCTGTACTGCGGACAGCTTGTTGGGATCCATTTGTAGACCTTGACTGGTAATAATATACCCCAGAAATGGAAGGCTGTTTTTTTCAAAAGTACATTTCTCTAGTTTAGCGTAGAGATAATTTTCACGGAGATGCTGTAACACTTGTCAGAGGTGAGAGCGATGAGACTGGATATTGGGCGAGTAGATGAGTATCTCATCTAAATAAACAACAACACAGGAATATAGGAGGTCATGAAAAATATCATTGACAAACTCCTGGACGACTACTGGAGCATTACAGAGTCCGAATGGCATCACTAGATGCTCGAAATGTCCGTCACAAGTATTAAATGCGGTCTTCCTTTCGTCCCCTTCTCATATACGAATCAAATTATAGGCCCCACAAAGATCCAATTTAGAGAAAAATTTGGCACCTTGCAGATGATCAAACAACTCCAAGATTAAAGGATTTCGGCAGAGGTTCTTTACTGTATTTTTATTTAGGCCTCGGTAGTCGATGCATAGTCGCAAAGACCCGTCTTTTTTTCCCACAAAGAAGAAGCCGACTCAGGCAGGGAAGAGGACTTCCTGATAAATCCCTTCTGAAGGTTCTCATGGATGTAATTAGACATGGCCAGAGTTTCAGGAACAGACAAAGGGTAGATTCTGCCCCTGGGAGGTGTGGTGCTGGGTAGCAAGTCAATGGGACAATCAAAGGGACGATGCGGTGGTAACACTTCGGCTCACTTTTCACTGAAGACATCAGCATAGTCCTGAAGAAACAAAGGCAAACCGGGCAGTGGACAAGATGATGGTTCCAATTTAAGCATACGTATGTGAATACAGTGGTTGTTGCATTGCGGACCGCAGCGAAGAACCTCTCCAGTCTTCCAATCCAGCTGTGGAGCATGGAGTTTCAACCAAGGTAGGCAAATCAAGAGAGGAAAAGTGCAATGAGGGAGAACATAGAAGGACAAGTTCTCCTTATGCAAAACTCCGACCTGCATAGAGAACGGTTGTGTGCGATATAGCACAGTACAGTCCAGTCTTTCACCATTGACCATAGAGATGTACTGTACAAAGGCTTTAACAGGCGGGACACTGGCAGACGATGCCTATGTACTAGGGAAGCATCAATAAAATTTCCCGTGGAGCCAGAGTCCAGAAAGGCAAGAACGGAGATGATCTCTTTGGAGGATAGGAAAAGCTGGACTGTCAAATTTAAGCATGGAGAGGTGATATTCACACACCTTACTACCCTAGGTGCGAGCGTTTCCCTGTGACTGAAGATGCAGAGGACAATCTTTGAGGAAGTGATCCGCACTGGCGCAGTATAGGCATAGATTCTCTTTTGTCAGTGAGTTCTATTCTGCAGGGTAAGGCGAGACCGATCCCCCTGCATAGTCTCCACTGCGGGAGGCAAGGGAGAAAGTTGCGATGGTTGCTGGAAGACAGGTGCCAAACGAGGAAAGCGCTGAGGTTGTGCAGACTCCTTTTCTTGGCATAGTTCCTCACGTCGCTTTGAGAAACGGATATCAATCCGGGATGCCAACTGTATAAACTCATTCAGATTAGATGGCAATTCCCAGGCAGCGAGGACATCCTTGATTTAATTTGATAATCCTCTCTTGAAGGTGGCGCAAAGAACTTCATCATTCCATGATAACTCTGATGCCAGGGTACAGAAACAAATGGCATACTCGCTCACAGAGGAGTTTCCCTGAGAAAGACTCAGCAATGCCATCTCAGCGGAGGAAGCTCGAGCAGGTTCTTCAAAGATACCCCAAAATTCCACCAGAAATGCCTGGAGATTGCTTGTGAGAGCATCACTGCAATCCCACAGCGGAGTTGCCTAAGGATGAAGGCCATCTTTGCTCATTCCGTAGGGAAATGATCCACCATGAGTTCACTGTGCGTGGAGCACTAAATCACAAAACCACGACAGGACTTGGGATCCCCCTCATATTTCTCAGGAAGAGACCGGCGGAGTTTTGATCTGGAGACAACTGCAGGAGTGGGAGGCGACACCGTAGCAGGAGGAGGCTGTGGTTGTGGCGGTTGTTGCTGAGCAGTTAGTAACTGCTGCATCAAGGAGAATAATTGGCTTAACTGCTGTGACTGCTGGGCCACCTGCTGTGACTGTATGGTATGGGGAGTGACGGGCTGGGATTCGCATGTGGGTGCGTCCCCCGATGCGAATCCCAGCCCCGCCGGCATTCAGGGATTCAGGGACCATGCGCTCATGGCTGGTACTTGCGGCCGGAGCGCAGTGTGTGACACTTTGTATCTCTCTACTCTTTCTTTCTATTTCTTTCTTTCTTTTTTCTCTTTCTTTCTTTTTTTCTTTCTTTCTTTCTTTTTCTTTCTTTCTTCTGTTCTCTCCACGTACAATGTAATGATGTTTGCAGTATGAATGGCCGCCATCCCCTGTGCAGTGGGCACTTAGTAGAGAGTGTTTGATATTTATAGCAGGAAGCTGCCAGTCATTCGCCCCCATTCAGCTCTGTATAGCACCCCCCCTCCTCGCTCTATAACTAGGAGAACGATGAACAGTAACCCTGTGTGCTATTGAAAAGCTCCAACCAAATCATTTATTGAGGCTGAATAATTTCTATGTGAACCTTCAGCCAGAGGATGATTGGCGCTGCCCTTTAATATAGGAGGCCATTCAGTCTGGCAGACTACATAGTATTTACTGTGTTCCGTGTTCCAGCTCTTTCCTTGCCACAGAAAATGACCTAGTCAGACGTACTTACAAGTGTCTTACAAATGACATACAGAAACTTTATTTTTATTTTTGCCCATGAATTGATAAAATACAGCTTTTCCTGAAATGCAGTTTCTTAGACACAACTCTTGTGTCGGGGCTAATAGGCATGAGGCTGAAAACTTTGTAAAGGTTGGTGAATTTTTTTTTCTTCAAGGGGTATCCAGTAATAGTGTTTTTCTATTTCTACATAACCCCTTAACCCCTTAGGGACTTTTTTGTGACATATTCTGCTTTAAAATAGTGGTAAATTTGTATCGTTACCTGCATCCTTTCTTGGTGAAAAATCCCCAAATTTCATGACAATTTTGAAAATTTTGCATTTTTCTAACTTTAAAACTTTCTGCTTGTAAGGAAAATGGATATTCTAAATAAATTATATATTGATTCACAAATACAATATGTCTACTTTATGTTGCCATCATAAGTTGACATGTTTTTACTTTTTGAAGACATCAAAGGGCTTCAAAGTTCAGCAGCAATTTTCCAAATTTTCACAAAAATTTCAAAATCTGAATTTTTCAGGGACCAGTTAAGTTTGAAGTGGATTTGAGGGGCCTTTCTGTGAGAAATACCTCATAAATCACCCCATTATAGAAACTAAACCCATTGACATTCAGAAAGTGTGTTAACCCTTTAGGTGTTTAAAGGGCTACTCTGGCACTAAGACATCTTATCCCCTAGCCAAAGGTTAGGGGATAAGATGCCTGATCGCGGGGGGTCCCGCCGCCGGGGACCCCCATGATCTTCCACGCCGCACCCCGTTAGAATAAGCCCCTGGAGCGTGCTCGCTCCGGGTCTGATTACTGGCGATCACAGGGACGGAGCATAGTGACATCACGGCTCCGCCCCCGTGTGACATCACGCTCTGCTCCCTCAATGCAAGCCTATGGGAGGGGGCATGACAGCTCTCCATAGGCTTGCATTGAGGGGGCGGAGCGGGACGTCACACGGGGGCTGAGCCGTGACATCACTATGCTCCGTCCCCATGATCGCCAGTAATCAGACCTGGAGCGAGCACGCTCCGGGGGCTGATTCTAACGGGGTGCGGTGTGGAAGATCACAGGGGTCCCCAGCGGCGGGACCCCCGCGATCAGGCATCTTATCCCCTATCCTTTGGATAGGGGATAAGATGTCTTAGCGCCGGAGTACCCCTTTAACAAGAATAGCAGCGAAGTGGAGGAGGAAAATCAAAATCTGCATTTTTTACACTAACTAATGTTCTTGTAGCCCCATTTTTTTCATTTTTAAAAGAGTTATAAGGAGAAAAAGCCCCCCAAACTTTGTAGCCCAATTTCTATCGAGTATGTAAATACCTCATATGTTGACATAAAGCGCTCTGTGGGCTCATAACATGGCTCAAGAGGGAAAGAGCAACTTTCGGATTTTTTAAACAAATTTTGCTGTCATGGTTTTTGGGGGACATTTTGCATTTAGCAAGTCCCCAGGGTGCCAGAACAGCAAAAAAAATGACATGGCACACTATTTGGGAAACTACACTCCTCAAGGAAAGCAACAAGGGGTATAGTGAGCCTTAACACCTCACAGGTGTTTGACAAATTTGCGTTGAAGTTGGACATGAAAATGAAAAAAAAACTTTTAACACTAAAATGATGGTGTTACCCCAATTTTTTCTTTTTCACAAGGGGGAATAGCAGAAAATGGACCATAACATTTGAAGCCTAATTTCTTCCGATAAAGAAAACGTCCCATATGTGGACGATAATTGCTCTGCTGGCGCACTACAGGTGCAGGAGGAACGTCATTAGACTTTTGGAGAGAGAATTTTGCTGAATTGAAGTCGGGGGCCATGTGCATTTACAAACTTATGGTGCCAGAACAGCAGAAATCCCCCACATTTTACACCATTTCGAAAACTACACCCCTCCAAGAATGTAACAAGGGTTACAGTGAGCACTTACACCTCACAGGCTTTTTGAACAGTGGGCCGTAAAAGTGAAACATTTTATTTTTCACACTATATTGATAGTGTTACCCCAAATGTTTCATTTTCACATGGGGTAAGAGGGCAAAAGGACCCCAAAATTTGTAGTGTAATTTCGCCTGAGAAAGAAAATACCCCATATGTGGATAGAAAGTGTTCTGCGGGCGCACAGCAATGCTCAGAATAGAAGGAGTGCCTTTGGGCTTTTGGAGTGAAAAGTTTGTTGGAATTGAAGTCGGGGGCCAGGTGCTTTTACAAAGCCCCCATTGTGCAAGAACAGCAGAAACCCCCCACATGTGACACCATTTTTGAAACTAAACTTCTCAAGGAACATAACAAGGGTTATAGTGAGTACTTACACCTCACACGTTTTTGAACATTGGGCCGGAAAAGTGAAAGAATTGATTTTTAACACTGAATTGCTGGTATTAACCAAATTTTTTTTAGTTTCACAAGTAGTAAGAGAAAAATTGCTCCACAAAATTTGTAGCCCAATTTCTCCAGAATAAGGAAATACCCCATATAGGGCCAAAAAGCACTATGTGGGTACAAAACAGGGCTTAGGAGTGAGACAGCACCGATGAGATTTGAGGCCTAAAGTGGTGCTTTGCACTGCAATGGTTGAGGATCTGACATAAAATCTAAAAGAAAATCCCAGCAAGTGACCACAGTTTTGAAACTACACCCCTCAAGGAAGGTAACAAGGGGTACAGTGAGTACTTACATCTCACAGGTTTTTTGAACAGTGGGCCGTGAATTGAAAATTTTTATTTTTTTACACTGAAATGCTGGGGTTATCCAAATTTTTACATTTTCACAAGGGGTAATGGGTGAAATTGGGTTACAAATTTTGGAAGGCTTTTTCTCCTGACTATGGAAATACATCCACATATTTGCATTTGAGGACTATGACATATCAGTAGCTGACGGTTACATACATTCAGAGGAAAATACAAGAATGAAACACCCACATGTGACACCATTACAGAAAGCACCCACCCTGAGGAATGGGTATAGGGGTCAAGAGGACATTTTGAACGCACGGGTGTTTCCTAAATTTATTTTCCAGGAATGGATGAAGGGTAGCTTTTGAAAATTGCAAATTTCAACCTATACTCTGCTTCATCTTTCTGGGAACAACTAACATGTGACTCCGAATTGTCGCCTGGAAATACGACAGAGCTCAGCGAGAACTCTTCGCATTTGAGGCGGATGTTTGTTACGGACCTAACAGTTACATACATTCAGAGGAAAATACAAGAAAGGAACACCCATATGTGAGCCTATTACAAACAGTACACCCCCTAGGGAAGGTGTATAGGGGTGAAGTGGAGATTTGGAACAGAAGGGTGTTCCCTAAATTTATTTTCCAGGATTGGATGAAGTGTAGTTTGGGGGAAATGAAAATTGCTATTTTAGTACTGATATGCCAATTATTTTCCCAGAATGATGACCCAGAGTATAGCCAAAAGTAAAAATGATCGCCGCCCCCCATACCCTATGCTCTGAATCATCATTCTGGGAATGTGATGTGTGTGGCCGTCCCTATTCTATTGCCTCAAATGTGCTGCGCATTTGAGGGAACTGCAAACCCCCAATGCTGTTGACTCTGTGTCCTATGACCCATTTTTGGAGAAAAAAAAAGATATTATCAGGGGAAACCCCATGGGATTGGTCCTCAAGCCCGATTGTATTCTGGACCACAATCGGTATATGGGGGGAGTTGATATTTCTGATCAAATCCTCAAGCCATATAATGCCATGCGCAAAACATGGCATGGCACAAAAAAGTTGCGCTCTACTTGGTACAGGTTGCCATGTACAACTCTTTTGTACTGTACCAGAACGCTGGCAACACAGGGACATTCCTGCATTTCCAAGAGGAAGTTCTAAAGGCCCTCATCTTTGGTGACCGGGAAAGAGCAGGTCAGAGCACCTCTGGAACTACAGGCGCCCGGATAATCCCTGACCAACACTTTCCAGGCGAGGTCCCCCACACTGGAAAGAAGGGACAAACCCAGAAAAGATGCAGAGTGTGTCACAGGAGGGGGATTGGGAAGGACACCATCACTCAGTGCGACATTTGCCCCGATCATCCGGGCCTCTGCAAGGATTGCTTCAGGGAGTATCACACTTCCATGGAGCACTAAATTTTGATCCTTTTCCCTGATTTTAATTACCCATAATTTGACTCCAGTGTACCAGTCCAGAGTACATTGTCTTCCAAATTGTAAAACCAATATGCCCTGCGTCCCCAAGAGGTTAAAGGGGTAATCCTGAGGAGAAAAGAATGTTTTCAGTTAAACTAGTGCCAGAAAGGTAGATGAGTACAAAGCAGCAGCACACTCTGGGGGGTTGGTGTTCCACTGAAGTTACTAAAGTGCAGGCGCAAGCAAAGAGAAAAAGGTATAAGGGGGGAGATTTATCAAAATCTGTCCAGAGGAAAAGTTGCTGAGTTGCCCATGGCAACCAATCAGATTGGTTCTTTAACCCCTTAACGACGCAGGACGTATATTTGCGTCCTGCGCCGGCTCCCGCTATATAAAGCAGGGTTTCGCTGTGACCCCGCATCACATCGCGTCTGTCCCAGCGCTCATCAATGCCCGATACCCGCGGCTAATACCACACATCGCCGATCGCGGCAATGTGCGGCATTAACCCTTTAGAAGCGGCGGTCAAAGCTGACCGCCGCTTCTAAAGTGAAAGTGAAACTATCCCGGCTAGTCAGTCGGGCTGTTCGGGACCGTCGCGGTGAAATAGCGGCGTCCCAAACAGCTTACAGGACACCGGGAGGGCCCTTACCTGCCTCCTCGGTGTCCGATCGACGAATGACTGCTCTGTGCCTGAGATCCAGGCAGGAGCAGTCAAGCGCCGATAACACTGATCACAGGCGTGTTAATAAACGCCAGTGATCAGCATGAGAGATCATTGTGTGCAGTGTTATAGGTCCCTATGGGACCTATAATACTGAAAAAAAAAGGAATTAAAAGTGTTAATAAAGGTCATTTAACCCCTTCCCTAATAAAAGTTTGAATCACCCCTCTTTTCCCATAAAAAAAATAAAACAGTGTAAATAAAAAAAAATAAACATATGTGGTATCACCGCGTGCGTAAATGTCCGAACTATAAAAATATATAATTAATCAAACCACACGGTCAATGGCGTACGCGCAAAAAAATTCCAAAGTCCAAAAAAGCTTGTTTTTTGTCACTTTTTATACCATTAAAAAATGAATAAAAATTGATGAAAAAGTCCGATCAAAACAAAAATCATACCGATAAAAACTTCAGATGACGGCGCAAAAAATGAGTCCTCATACCGCCCTGTACGTGGAAAAATAAAAATTTATAGGGGTCAGAAGATGACATTTTTAAACATATATATTTTCCTGCAAGTAGTTATGATTTTTTCCAGAAGTACTACAAAATCAAACCTATATAAGTAGGGTATCATTTTAACCGTATGGACCTACAGAATAATGATAAGGTGTCATTTGTACCGAAATATGCACAGCGTAGAAACGGAAGCCCCCAAAAGTCACAAAATGGCGTTTTTTTTTCCGTTTCGCTGTGAATTTTTGGGTAAAATGACTAATGTCACTGCAAAGTAGAATTGGTGACGCAAAAAATAAGCCATAATATGGATTTTTAGGTGGAAAATTGAAAGGGTTATGATTTTTAAAAGGTAAGGAGGAAAAAACGAAAGTGCAAAAACGGAAAAACCCTGAGTCCTTAAGGGGTTAATTTCTGAAAAGGCCTGTGAACAATGAAAGAAGCGATCTGATTGGTTGCTATGGGCATAGTATGCGCAACAGAAAAGTTAATTGCAGCAAAAAGAGACTGCTGCATTGAGACAAAGAGACTGCTGCATTGAAATTGTATTTGTTTAAGATAGATAAACAGATATGATATGATATAGATAGATAGATGGATATGAGATTGATAGATAGATAGATAGATAGATAGATAGATAGAGGGGAGGTATCCATATCTGTGCAGATGAACAGTTGCCCAAAGTAACCAATCAGATCACTTGTTTCATTTTTCAGAGGCCTTTTCAAAACTTAAAGGAGCAATCTGATTGGTTGCTATAGACAACTCAGCATATTTTCCTCTGGACAGGTTTTTACCGATATCCCCCAATGTATTTTTGTCCTCACTACCATTACATAATAATATTAGGAGAAGTAATATAGATATGTGTTAGATAGATAATAGATAGATAAATAGATATTAGATAAATAGATAGATAGATATGAGAGAGATAGATAGATAGATAGATAGATAGATAGATAGATAGAAGAGAGACATAATATAGATAGATCATAAAAAGATACAGTAAGGCAAAAAAGTATTTAGTCATCAATTGTGCAAGTTCTCCCACATAAAAAGATGAGAGAGTCCTGTAATTTTTATCATAGGTATACCTCAACCATGAGAGACGTAATGAGAAAAAAAATCCATAACATCACATTGTCTGATTTTTAAAGAATTTCTTTGAAAAATGATGGTGGAAAATAAGTATTTGGTCAATAACAAAAGTTAATCTCAATACTTTGTTATATACCCTTTGTTGGCAATGACAGAGGTCAAACGTTTTCTGTAAGTCTTCACAAGGTTTTCACACACTGTTGCTGGTATTTTGGCCCATTCCTCTATGCAGATTTCCTCTAGAGCAGCGATGTTTTGGGGTTGTCGCTGGGCAACACAGATTTCCAACTCCCTCCAAAGGTTTTCTATGGGGTTGAGATCTCCAGGACCTTGAAATGCTTCTTACGAAGCCTCTCTTTCATTGCCCAGACAGTGTTTTTGGGATGATTGTCATGCTGAAAGACCCAGCCACGTTTCATCTTCAATGCCCTTGCTGATGGAAGGAGGTTTTCACTCAAAATCTCATGATACATGGCCCCATTCATTCTTTCCTTTACACGGATCAGTCATCCTGGTACCTTAGCAGAAAAACAGCCCCAAAGCATGATGTTTCCACCCCCATGCTTCACAGTAGGTATGGTGTTCTTTGGATGCAACTCAGCATTCTTTCTCCTCCAAACACGATGAGTTGAGTTTTTACCAAAAAGTTCTACTTTGGTTTAATCTGACCATATGAAATTCTCCCAATCCTCTACTGGATCATCCAAATGCTCTCTAGCAAACTTCAGACGGGCCCGGACATGTACTGGAATAAGCAGGGGGACATGTCTGGCACCACATGATTTGAGTCCCTGGCGGCGTAGTGTGTTACTGATGGTAGCCTTTGTTACTTTGGTCCCAGCTCTCTGCAGACCATTCACTAGGTCCCCTATGTGATTCTGGGATTTTTGCTCACCGTTCCTGTGATCATTTTGACACCAAGGGGTGAGATCTTGTGTGGAGCCCCAAATCAAGGGAGATTATCAGTGGTCTTGTATGTCTTCCATTTTCTAATAATTGCTCCCACATTTGATTTCTTCACACCAAGCTGCTCACCTATTGCAGATTCAGTCTTCCTGGTGCCTGGTGCCTGGTGCAGGTCTACAATTTTGTTTCTGGTGTCCTTCAACAGCTCTTTGGTCTTGGCCATAGTGGAGTTTGAGGTTGTGGACAGGTGTCTTTTATACTGATAACAAGTTCAAACAGGAGCCATTAATACAGGTAAAGAGTGGAGGACAGAGGAGACTCTTAAAGGGTACCGCTCATCAAATAAACTTTTGATATATTTTAGATTAATGAATGTTGAATAACTTTCCAATAACACGTTAATGAAAAATATGCTTCTTTCTATTGTATTTTTCCCGATCAGTCCTGTCAGCAAGCATTTCTGACTCATGATGGAGTCCTAAACACTCAGAGCTGCCAGTCTGCTTTGTTCACAGCCAAACAGGCTGTGACCAAAGCAGGCTGGCAGCTCTGAGTGTTCTCCTTTGTGAACAAAGCAGACTGGCAGCTCGTAGTGTTTAGGACTCCAGCATGAGTCTGAAATGCTTGCTGCCAGGACAGGTAGGGAGACCCCTAGTGGTCATTTCTTCAAAGTGGAAAATTAAATAGAAAGAAGCATATTTTTTAATAACATGCAATTGTAAAGTTATTCTGCATACATTAATCTATAATATATCAAAAGTTTTTTTGATGAGTGGTACCCTTTAAAGAAGAAGTTACAGGTCTGTGAGAGCCAGAAATCCTGCTTGTTTGTAGGTTACCAAATACTTATTTTCCACCATAATTTGCAAATAAATTCTTTAAAGATCAGACGATGTGATTTTATGTATTTTTTTTTATCATTCTGTCTCTCATAGTTGAGGTATACCTATGATGAATATTACAGCCTCTCATCTGTGGGAGAACTTGCACCATTGGTGGCTGACTTAATACTTTTTTGCCCCACTGTACATATGAGAAAAATAATATAGATAAAGGAGAGATATAAGAGATATATAGATACAAACAGCAATAGAAAGGCAGAACAACCAGGAATTGGATATAGTAGGAAGAAGGGGTGCAGACAAGGAACAAAGTCCCAGTCGCAGACTGTATATAGAGATCCAAGTTGCAGAAAATCAGCAGCACTCCCAGGTATAAGTAAAACACCAACAGTGCTTTATTGGCCCATGTCAGAGATGCAACGTTTTGATGGTATCACACCATCATTATCAAGCATAGCACAATGGCTACCCAATTAACTATATATAAAGTGCTCAATTAATGACATACAAGTGCAATTTCATAAAAACAATGTATAAAAATGTGACAATCCAAATACATAATGGGGGAGATTTATCAAAACCTGTGCAGAGGAAGAGCGGTGCAGTTGCCCATAGCAACCAATCAGATTGCTTCTTTCACTCTAAAGAGGCCTGTGGAAAATGAAAGAAGCAATCTGATTGGTTGCTATGGGCAACTGCACCGCTCTTCCTCTGCACAGGTTTTGATAAATCTCCCCCAATGTGCATATAACAGAATCATGTGTACAATTCCATTAGCATCAAACAGATATATGCGATTCATATAAAACTCACTTAATACAGTGTTATGTTCTGTTCACACGTACAGTATTCTGCGCAGATTTGATGCTGCAGATTTCAATGTAAACTGAATGACTGACCACAGCTTGAAATCCTGCGCATCAAATCTATGCAGAATACTGTATGTGCGAATAGATCCTTACAGTGAAACTTTTAATACAAACCTTCTGTGTAGATATTTACCTAATCACCATAAAAATAAAAAAAAACATTGGGGGGCAGATCCACACTCGCCTAAGCATCTATAGACGCCATTACTATGTTCTCTAGCTCCGTGCCCGGGTGTACACGTCATGTGACCCCCACGTGATCAGACGTGTGGTCACATGATCGGTAACCCGCCCATGCTTGTGCTCTGTGTATAATGATGCCAGAAACTGCATCTTTCTTAAGGGATATCAATTCACTGTTTGTGTGAACTATAGAAATAATGTGATAGCCTGGGGGAGTAGGGTATATGGGGTGTAGCTGTGCGGTGACTAAAGGGTGTCTGGTTAACCCTTTCTATTCGTGATGCCAGGGTGGGGGCTCCTCTGTAATGCTTGTCCTACCGCCACCCTTCCCAAGAGCGATAGGGAGGTATAGAATAATTGAATGTCCACAACCGGAGAGTTTGCTGAAAACAGTTGGAACTTTACTGACGATTTTATGCAAGCTTCATAACCGGAACAGTCTCTATACATGCACAGTCTCTTAGAGATTGACAGTGGTTGGGACCTTAAGCGTTTTAGAGTCCGTAGACTGATATGCGCTGTTCCACTGGATTTAGGGGATTTAGTTGTGGTCCAGTAGTGACGCTAGCTTTAGCGGGGGTAGTTTAGAACTCACGGTTTAGTTTAGGCTGAGGCCGGTAGGTTTTCTGGCCTAGCTTGTCTTTGAAAGTTGTGCAGATCCGTCCTGCTAGTCCGGCATCCACGAGAGCAGCAACCCAAGAGAGCGATAATTGGCTACAGCTCCCTTATATGGACAGGGGCTGGACTAGAGCTAATTGGTCCAATACTTCGGTCAATCACCTTCACATAGAGTTATGGGTAAACATGTGACCCAAGGACCTCCAAAGGTCCTCTAACATACAACAGAGGAATTAACATGGTCACATGACCGAAGGTCCTGTGATGCTAACAAGGTAAGTATACTATACATTATATATAGACATTATTAAATATGTACATATAAACATTATAAAATGTAAAAAAAGAAGAGATGCGATTAGGGGCTGTCCCACCTGGGGGACCCTACTTGAGCGTAGTAACTCTGACTTTGGGGACCACCACACAAGGTACGGTATGCAATACGGTACCAGGACACCACAATAAAATATATGAATGAAAATGAATATATATATATAATATAGTTAATAGATGTGTCTCCAAATAAATCAAATTTGATTATCTGCCTATACAATGTGAACAGTGTTCAAAGTGTCAATTAAATTAAAATCTATAATCCTGTGCATTTTCTGCAACTTAGATAGATATGAGATAGATTCTTAGATAAATAAATGTTATGGGCTGTGTTCCGGCCATTCATTCTGGCCGCGAGTGCTCCCTCTCTCCTATCATCTCTGGCTCCGCTCCTGCATGCGTGTGCTGGGCGTTGCTATGGGTAATGCTCCAGCAATTCTGCCTGTCTCGGTAGTTCCGGGACGGGCCCACATGCGAACCCCGGGCATCCCCTCACCTCTTTCATTCCCCGGTCTGCCTTCTGCTCTGCATCACTGGCTCGCGCATCCTCTTCCCTTAGGGTGTGCACACGCCAGCGATTCTAAACTTAAAGGGCCAGTACGCCCTTAATTGGTTCCCTATTGGGTGGAACCTTTATTAGTCCGGCACCTCCCTATCATGGTGCCGGATCTTTGTGCTTAGTGCCTTAGAGAAAACATTACTGTCTATGTGCCATTTTAGTGTTTCTGACCTCTAGCTCGTGACCTGACTTTGCTCCTTTGCCGCCTGCCTCCTGACTTTGTGCCTGTGACCCGACTACGCTTCTTTGCTGCCAGCTTTCTTACCCGTGCTACGTCTGACTACGCTTCATTCTCTGTGCCAAGTTAAATCTGGGCAACCTGTGTGGATGGATCGTGCCAGGGGTAGCGACCTGGGTGCCGCCCACTGCACCAAGTCCATCCCGCTTTGTGGCGGGCTCTGGTGAAGACCAGCAGCACCATAGACTCTGCTCCCTGGTATGGTTCAGCCATTGTGCTCACAGGACAGCTGATCCACTTCTCAGCCGTTTACTGTAAGACCAATTCAATAAATAGATTGATAGATAATGAATAGATAGAGATATAGATATGTGGTAACCTTGGTGGTATAGGGTAGTTGGGGTGTTGCGGTTCTTGAATTATAAAGGGCGCTGTTAACCCTTGTCACTCGTGATGCCAGGTGAGCGTTAAAACTCTGAGGTAATGCTGGGCCTATCGCCACCCTTCCCAAGAGCGACAGGTGAGTGTAGAATAATGAATTGTCCACAACCGGCGCTGAACTGAAAAACTTGTAGAAACTTTACTGAAGATTTTCTGTACATGCAGTAACGGTGACAGTCCAGATAACAGAGTCTATATACAGCACAGCGATGACTGACAGTCGGTTGGGACCAGTAAGCTCTCATTGGAGTAGGAGAATTGGATTGCATAGATCCGCTGGATTTAGGGGTTTGTTTAGGTCCAGTGATCTTGCGGAGATTTGCAGTAAGTCACAATTGGGGATTTGGGGATTGCAGTAACTCACAATTTGGATTATGTCCGAGGCCGCAAGGTTTTGGCCTAGTGGTTGACGATGACAACTGCGCAGATCCTACCTCATCAGCAGCCCACGAGGAAAGAGAGAGATTAATGGCCGCAGCCCCCTTATATGGGCAGGGGCTGAGCCGTTTTAGATTGGTCTATGCAGCTATCACTCACCGTTACAAAGGATTGTGGGTGATCACCTGACTAGAACCACCAAAGGTCCTTTAGCAAACCATAGAGTTCTGTACCGTGTCACATGACCCGCAGGTCCTGCGACGCTAAAACAAGTGAGTAACACAATATACATATTTACAAAGATAATATTTATAAATATCAAGTTACTAAAGGGTGATTAGGGGGTAATTAGGGAAGCGAACCCAGACAGTCCTAGGGACTCTGACTTTGGGGACTAATAACTAAGGCACAGTATGAAATACGGTGCCGGGACACCACAGATAGATAGATGGATAGATAAGAGAGATGCAAGATAGATATGAGAGAAATAAAAGATAGATAAATAGATAGATATGAGATAGATATGAGATAGATAGATAGATATGAGATAGATAGATAGATATGAGATAGATAGATAGATATGAGATAGATAGATAGAGATGAGATAGATATGAGATAGATATGAGATAGGTAGATATATAGATATGAGATAGATAGATAGATATGAGATAGATAGATAGATAGCTAGATAGATAGAGATGAGATAGATAGATAGATATGAGAGAAATAAAAGATAGATAAATAGATAGATATGAGATAGATAGATCTTACAATACTGAGGCAAGTGAACTATACCCAGTAAATATTCCCTTTGTCTTTCCGGTCTCATCTGGCTATATATGTATTTTTCTCCTCACTTCTTTGTATATACACGGCTGTTGTTTTATCTCGGTGCATTATTCTGCCTTTTCTATTCTTTCTGCCGCATTGTCACAGCGCTTCAAAAATAACTATTTCCAAATGGCCGATGCACGGCTTTAGACCATAGGGGATCAAAGGGATCTGAGGACAACAGGGGTTTCATTAAAATGTTCAGTTTGGAGCCTTAGGACAGATCAGTGAGTGCGGGGTGAAAGCATCATCTCGCCCCAAACAACTTCAACCGGGAAAAAAAAGAGAGACGCCGCACGAACCACCTGTGGTCTCCTTGGAAACCAGCAACCACCCCCTCCAGCCACCTTTTAATGAAACCCCAGAGCCCCCTTTATTAATTTATAAAAGATTCTATTTTCTGAAGATTCATATAATGCGCCATCATGTGCATTCCTAGCGCGGCGCCTCTATGCAAATAGCGCACATGTCAATGAATTATTAATTATTTAATTAACAATAAATTGTTGGGGTGGGGGGGGGAGTTGTTATTGGGTGAGGTCACCGCATTGGACTGACGTTGTAATATGGTGGAAATTGAGCGGGAAGTTGTATGAAGATGTAGGAGAGTTTTTGGAAGTCAGAAAATGTCTTAAGGCCGTGGTCTCAAACTGTGGCCCTCCAGATGTTGCAAAACTTCAACTCCCAGGATGCCCAGGCATGCTGGGAGTTGAAGTTTTGCAACATCTGGAGGGCCACAGTTTGAGACCACTGTCTTAAGGTGGGGTGTTTCTATGAGATACTAGGGTGTAATGTCATCTTGCACTCTCATTAAAACTAATTTTTGCTATTGCATACCTTATGGTAAAATATTTCTAATGTAGTTGTTTTTTTGTTTGTTTTTTTAAATGAAGTTTTCTATGTTTTATTTGTGTTTTTAAAAAAAAGCTACCACTAGGTGTCTCCCTACTTGTCCAGAGCAAAATTTCCCCTATCTTTTTGCTCAGACTTTGGACTTCTGCTGGCGTGGCAGAAGTCCAAAATCAGGAAATGCAGTCTGGAGTGCTGAGGAGTGTGTGTGAAGCCTTATCCAATCTTAGCTCATCTCACGCACTGAACTGCTCTGGGCTGTGTTTGGCAGAGTGAGGGAGGAAGTTCTCCCCTGTATGGCTTCAGATGATGTCACGCCTACTGGGGAACGCCCCTTCCCAGTCTGTGAATCTGACTGAGACTGAGCAGAAAATAAAGAGCAATATCAAGGTAGAAAACTAAAAAAAATAATGAAAATAAAGGCGGGCGAGGGGGGGGGTAGTGAACTAGGAGGATTATAACATTTATCAAGATCATAACAGGTACTCTTTAAGGTCTTAAAGGTGAAGAGACACAGTGGACAACACCTTAGAGAAGAGTGAGATCACAGCTATAGCCAGTTAAAAAGTTTGGGTGGTCCTCCAAAAATTATAGGGGGCATCTCAAAAACGTAGGTATGATGATCTATCATTGCAACTTGGGAGGTTCTTGAGATCTATTTGGTACCGAGTTTTGACAGGATCATGAAAGATAAGATGATGAAGAGGAGATTTACCCCCAAAAAACATTAATGGCTGTGTGAGCGTGCATGCACACATTTTTTTTTATACAGTTCCCGTACACGGTTTCAAGTTAAAAACCGTATGGAACTGTATAGAAAACCGTATGCATTGACTTAACATTGTAAACCGTATGTCAAACGCATCATCCAGTTTAGTCCGTTTTTCATCTTATACGGTTTTGTCCGTTTTTTTTACCCTTACCCAAAACCGTAGTCTACCATGTTTTTTTGGTCCGGATGAAAAACTGTATTAAACCGTACACGTTTTTTTTTTTAACATGGGAGTCAATGGGAACCGTACAGAACCGTATGTGCTTACGGTTCCATCCAGTTTTCACCATACGTTTTTTGACTTTGCACAGTTTTTTTTCTTGGAATTTCAATCAAACAAGTGAAACTTTATTCAAAATGGAGTGAACAGTTAAAAACGTATACAATTTTTACTTAAAATAACGGATGCAACCGGACTTCATTTTTCAAACCGTATATGGTTTTTAACTGTATATGGGTTAAAATTTGTACACACGTTTTGATACAGTTTAGTCAGGTTTTGGGGAATCCGTTTTTCATCAAAAACCTGACACGAGAACTGTATTGCAAAAATGTGGTGTGCATGCAAAAAGTGGAGTGATTTTCCCACAACAACCAATCACAGCTCAGTTTTCACTTCTAGCTCGTTAGCTGAGCTGTGATTGGTTGTTGT
Source organism: Hyla sarda (assembly GCF_029499605.1). Lineage (NCBI taxonomy): Eukaryota > Metazoa > Chordata > Amphibia > Anura > Hylidae > Hyla > Hyla sarda. The sequence continues at coordinate 31,809,765 of NC_079191.1, read as the reverse complement.
GGAAAATCACTCTATTTCTCTCACACAGATTGATAAATCTGGGCCAATATTATTTCTCTGTCTTTGCTTAGAACTAGAGATGGGCACATTTATTAAAAATTCGATTTGGCTGATTCGTCGAATTTTCCGAAAAAATTTGGATCAATCCGAATATATATGTGGCAAATCGCTATTAAAAACGGCTATTTCCGGGCTACGGAGAGCCTCAATAGGGGTGTAGAACACTTTGTCTTGCCGTAACATGCATAGGGAGTGTGCTGTGGTAGTGAAATAATACTGTTATTCAGTATGACATGCAGATTACAGGTGTTGCTATTAGAATCACTGTCCCAGAGCGGCACAATGACAGAGCCTGGATGCACTATGGTTGCTTGCAGTCTTTGAATGCTTCCTGTGATGATCTCAATTGGCAGACTATGAAACGACATCTAAACTCTCCCTGCCTGCCTGCAGTGATGCGGTATTGAAGTCAAGGGATTTCCCCTGTGCTGATCTGTATTGTCAGTAACGCTGATTAGTGACTACACAGTGTTTGCTCTCTCTCTCTAGCCAGAACAAAAGCAGGCTTGAGGTGAATGAATTCACTGCTGTAAAGATCTGTATTATCAGTAATGGTGATTAGTGCATACACACAGCCTCTGCTTTATAAAATGCCCATCTTCGGCAATGGCTGCCGAATATATAGGGCTGTGACATCACAGGGGTGACTGGCTACTGATAGGCTGCATGCCGCCATGTGATTCAGAGTGATCCCGCCTACCTGCCTTCCCAGACTTTCTTGCCCCATGTCCTCACATGTGTAGCTGCCATTTAGCCCCCCGGCCTGCACAAAATGTAGTTAATTAAGCAATTCGTTACCACGAAGCAGGAGGAAATTTTTTAATGAAATTCGGAACAAATTTGTTCTCTCAGCTTCGATTCGCCCATCTCAACTTAGGACATCTTTCTCTGCATCTCCTCACAGGCCCTAAAAGAAGTCCAGGTAGAAGCTTCTGGGCTTGGTACCCAAGCTCCCCATTTACACCCCATCACGTGGATGATAGGCTCACATTCCATTAATCCAAGTTGAGAGTCCAATCTCTAGTGGGATAACGGACACTAGGGCACAAAATGATCAACTCATACGATATCATGGAAGGTGCTGGGAGTTGTAGTTTTGCAACAGCTGTAGGCACCCTGGTTGGGAAACACTTTCCGATAGGATGCCTCCTTCATTGTTCTCCCCTTCCGAGATGGCCCCAACCACTTTTAGCTTCCAGGATCCTCCGTACTCTTAAAACTTTGTAACCCAAGAGGTGACTGCCCCTTCCGATACGCCATTAACATATTTTCCCGATTCGTTGAGCCCTTCATTTACAGCCGTCAATAGGACTAATAATTGATGGCTCTGCGATCACTCGGCAGTCCGTGATATGTTCCACACATAACTAAGTAACATTAGGAGCCATTCTAATAGAAATGAATTATAGCACAGATTAACTTTAAAACATTTTGTTTGAGGCGTCAACATTCATTAAGAGCTTCACTTCATGGGATAATTGGAGTTGGATGGAGGCCGGGATTATGGAAATGATGTTTGTATACAAACACTGAAAAAGTGACATAAACATTGTTATCTGCCGTCTTTTATCTCCGCTTCAAAGCTGGCTCATTAGTTGTGCTCATCGCGGGGCTCACGTATCATTTGCTTTCATTGGGATGCAGCTAATAGCTGGTTATTACTGAGAAATGATGCACCTGGTCCTATTACAACCCTTTTATTAGGTAAATCTGGGTCAGACCCCCTTTTTCCTTCATTCTTTGTGCCATACTTTCTACTTTTTGCTGGAAACATTTCTCAGATATTTTGGCCCATGTGGAAATGATGACATCGCATAATTCCTCCATGTGGACACGATGACATCACTCACTTCCTCTATATGGACATGATGACATCACACAGTTCCTCCATAAGGACATGATGACATCACACAGTTCCTCCATATGGACATGATGACATCACACAGTTCCTCCATAAGGACATGATGACATCACACAGTTCCTCCATATGGACATGATGACATCACACAGTTCCTCCATATGGACATGAGGACATCACACAGTTCCTCCATATGGATATGATGACATCACACAGTTCCTCCATATGGACATGATGACATCACACAGTTCCTCCATATGGACATGATGACATCACATAGTTCCTCCATATGGACATGATGACATCACACAGTTCCTCCATATGGACATGATGACATCACACAGTTCCTCCATATGGACATGATGACATCACACAGTTCCTTTATATGCACATGATGACATCACACAGTTCCTCCATATGGACATGATGACATCACACAGTTCCTCCATATGGACATGATGACATCACACAGTTCCTCCATATGGACATGATGACATCTCATAGTTGTTGCAGATTTGTCGGCTGCACATCCGTGATGAGAATCTCCCGTTCCACCACATCCCAGTGGGGATCTATTGGATGAGATCTGGTGACTGTGGAGGCCATTGGAGTCCAGTGACCTCATTGTCCTGTATGAGATGATGTCATGTGACCTCATTGTCCTGTATGAGATGATGTCATGTGACATGGGGCATTATCCTTCTGGAAGTATCATCAGAAGATGGGTCCACTGTGGTCATACAGGGATGGACATGGTCAGCAACAATACTCAGGTAGGCTGTGGTGTTTATACCAGGATCAATTGGTACTAAGGGACCCAAAGTGTTCCAAGAAAATGTCCCCGACACCATTACACCACCACCAGCCTGAACCGCTGATACAAGGCAGGAGGGATCCATGCTTTATGTTGTTTTCACCAAATTCTGACCCTGCCATCTGAATGTCAGAGCTGGAATCAAGACTCATCAGATGCATCTTCCATTGTCCAGTTTTAGATATGAGATATATAGATATGAGATAGATAGATAGATAGATAGATAGATAGATAGATACAACCAAAGGATAAATTGGCCAGCACTATTGATCCAAACTATTGTAAAAACCTGGCTTGCAAGTGCAAGCTGCTGGGCTAAATATACAGCAACAAGAGAATACAGCAGCACACTGCTAGCACAAAGATATAGGTGAAACATGAGTATATAGATAAAACATGAGTATATAGATAGAACATGAAAAGCTATACAGCTGTAATGCAATAAATGAAGATATGAAACTATGAAAATATGAGGTACTTAGCTTGCAAATTTGGCGCCAAATAGCGTGAACCGTTCTCACAACACCATTCTCAAGCTAAATAACAGTGATCCAAGCAGGTATTTATACATACAAGTGCAAATCAATTACAATCAATCAGTGTACATAATCATATAAATTCAATTAATACAAAACCATAAAAAATGTGCAAAAACGTGCATACAAAAGTTAAAAAAAGTGATAAGGGGTATATAAAATACCCAGATATAGTGATTAATATAATAAAATTGCTACACAATTATGTAGCAAAGGTAAAAACAGAGAATGGTCTTATGATAGTTAATTACAAACGTGTGCTTATTAATATAAAATAACACTTATGTTTGGAGAGGGCGGGATGTTCAGGACGCTTCACATGTAAATGAATGTGTATCCGCCATATCAGCGTGGGTGATTCTGCACTGCGGCTGCGCCGCATTCTACGTGACTATGGTAACAATGGTTGTGAGAAAATATGACCAATCACAACCATTGTTACCATAGTCACGTAGAATGCGGTGCAGAATCACCCACGCTGATATGGCGGATACACATTCGTTTACATGTGAAGCGTCCTGAACATCCCGCCCTCTCCAAACATAAGTGTTATTTTATATTAATAAGCACACATGTTTGTAATTAACTATCATAAGACCATTCTCTGTTTTTTACCTTTGCTACATAATTGTGTAGCAATTTTATAATATTAATCACTATATCTGGGTATTTTATATACCCCTTATCACTTTTTTAACTTTTGTATGCACGTTTTTGCACATTTTTTATGGTTTTGTATTAATTGAATTTATATGATTATGTACACTGATTGATTGTAATTGATTTGCACTTGTATGTATAAATACCTGGTTGGATCACTGTTATTTAGCTTGAGAATGGTGTTGTGAGAACACCGAAACGTCGCTCTTGTTCATGGAATAAACACAACTTTAATTTTTCACAATTCTGTGTGCCGCAGTCGCCTTGCTATTTTGGATGCATGTTGGGCCGGGACCCCATAGACTGGCGTGCACCTACTATTTGATCACCTGAAAGTGCTGCTTTCCTTCTTTTCTGCTGTAGATAGATTGATAGATAGATAGATAGATAGATAGATTGATAGATAGACAAATGATAAGTCGGCCAGCACTTTAGTTGATACCAAACTATTATATGGACCTGGCCTGCCGGTGCACGCTACTAGGCTAAATATACAGCAACAGAAGAATGCAGCAGCACACTGCCAGCACAAGGATATAGGTGAAACATGAACAGGCAGATAAAACATGGAGAGCTATACAGCTATGGTGTAATAGATGCAAATGTGAAACTATGAGATAGTGAGTTACTTAGCTCGCAAATTTATCTCCGCCGGCGGTCAAATAGCTTGGACCATCCCACCGCGATAAGGTGGCCTCATTGGGACGGACCCTACACTGTGAATATGCCTCTGTGTGAACAGTTCAGTAAGCATGGCAGGATCTGGAACATCCAAGACACCTTATATACACACCTGATAGAGGTGGGTGGGGTGCAAGGCCAACATGGAGGTAGCCACTCCCCCGTATGTGTAATAAAGACAGAGAATAAGTCAGCCAGCACTTTAGTTGATACCAAACTATTATATGGACCTGGCCTGCAGGTGTACCCTACTAGGCTAAATATACAGCAACAGAAGAATGCAGCAGCACGCTGCCAGCACAAGGATATGGGTGAAACATGAACATGCAGATAAAACATGGAGAGCTATACAGCTATGGTGTAATAGATGCAAATGTGAAACTATGAGATAGTGAGGCACTTAGCTCGCAAATTTGTCTCCGCCGGCGGTCTGAACTGTTCACACAGAGGCATATTCACAGTGTAGGGTCCGTCCCAATGAGGCCACCTTATCGCGGTGGGACGGTCCAAGCTATTTGACCGCCGGCGGAGACAAATTTGCAAACTAAGTGCCTCACTATCTCATAGTTTCACATTTGCATCTATTACACCATAGCTGTACAGCTCTCCATGTTTTATCTGCATGTTCATGTTTTACCTATATCCTTGTGCTGGCAGTGTGCTGCTGCATTCTTCTGTTGCTGTATATTTAGCCTAGTAGCGTGCACCTGCAGGCCAGGTCCATATAATAGTTTGGTATCAACTAAAGTGCTGGCTGACTTATTCTTTGTCTGTATTACACATACGGGGGAGTGGCTACCTCCATGTTGGCCTTGCACCCCACCCACCTCTATCAGGTGTATATAAGGTGTCTTGGATGTTCCAGATCCTGCCATGCTTACTGAACTGTTCACACAGAGGCATATTCACAGTGTAGGGTCCGTCCCAATGAGGCCACCTTATCGCGGTTGGCCGGTCCAAGCTATTTGACCGCCGGCGGAGACAAATCTGCGAGCTAAGTGCCTCACTATCTCATAGTTTCACATTTGCATCTATTACACCATAGCTGTATAGCTCTCCATGTTTTATCTGCATGTTCATGTTTCACCTATATCCTTGTGCTTGCAGTGTGCTGCTGCATTCTTCTGTTGCTGTAGATTGATAGATAGATATGAGATATATATATGGATAGATAGATAGATATTAGATAGATATGAGATAGATAGATATGAGATAGATAGATATGAGATAGATAGATATGAGATAGATAGATGGATAGATAGATAGATATGAGATAGATAGATAGATATGAGATAGATAGATATGAGACAGATAGATATAAGATAGATAGATATAAGATAGATGGATAGATTGATATGAGATATATATATATATATATATATATATGGTAGATAGATAGATAAATAGACAGATATAAGATAGATAGAGGTTCATCCTGATTGGCTGGAAAGCAATTAGTGAACAGTATGCCGAGATAGCTACAAGAGCCCAATCATGCTAATGCCCAAAAATCCTCTACGAATCGGCTACGCACACGGCACACACCTGTATAATAACACCCTGCCAGCAGCACAAGGCGGGGGGGGGGGGGGGGGGGGGCGGCCACACCATCCATCATCTCACCTTGTATCATGTTTAGAGTTAAGAATCTGCCTAAATGATATGAAAACATATCCGTGTAACAAAGACAGTGGGACTCGTATGTCTGAAGCGATACGTCGGCTGCCGAAACCTCAGGACGTATTCACTATTTCGGAGGGAGAGGGCGTGAGAAGCTGGCATTCCCCCTCTGGCGCTTGTAGTTCTGCTGACATCAGATTCTTTTGCTATTCAGCTGAAAATAATCTCGGCAGAAGCTTAGATTTCAGGTTTGAGTTTCCTCCTGGATGTGGAGGCGCGGGAGCTTGTGACAAAATTAGAGAAAATGTTTGTGTCTGTTGCTGGTTATTCTGTTACCGATTGCGGTATGCCCAGGTGTATGCCCCCTGGCTAAGGTGGGAATGCACTGACAAACAGCCTAAAATCCTTTTTTTCTTCTTCTTCTTTTTGCACAATCTAGTTCACTAACCTGACACCAGAGTCGTCTCTGTAATGAATCTCCGCTCACCTTACATCAATCTCTGACTGTACTATTACTGCTCTTATTACTTACTGTAAGTTACATTACCTGCCGCCATTGACATCTGTTTTTTATTCCTAATCTTTGTGCACATAAATCTAGTATCATTGGCCCGCCTAGTTCTTTATACTACAGGTGATAAAATAAGTTACTTTTCATTAGATATATTATATATATTGAAGCTACAGATCAAAATCCAGGTCTGACGCATGGGGATTTTGGACATAGACGCGTCAATAGACCAGTGTTTTCCAGCCAGGGTGCCTGTAGCTGTTGCAAAGCTACTGCACCCAGCACTGTTCTCCTTCACATCACAGGCAAGATTACAGTGAAAAGGTACATCAGTAAATAGATAACACAGGATCCACCATTTACAATTGGTGATGGTCACAGTTCCCCTCCTCCCTGCACACTGACCTTACAGAGCATGCCCCAACACTGTTCCATCAAAGAAAATGAGTCAGCTCTAGAATACAGGCTTCTACGGTCCATGTGGCTGCTGTAAAGCATACAGTATTTCTAAGTGCTGTGAAAAGCAGCTCAGGCAAGATGGCTGTCCCCATAATCGTGTAAAGAAAAAAATTCTGATCAGAAAGAAAAATAGATAAGAGGAAAAGACTATGTAGGTATGTATCATGTGTGATTGTTTTTCCGTCTTTACGAGGACCCGGCCATGTTAAGGGCCCGCCGTCGCCGGTGCTGAGGATCCAGGACACTCCCAGATCCCAGCAGACAGCGCTGCCCTCTCCGGTATGTGCGACACACGCACATACAGGAGAAGGTGTTCTGTCCATCTGAGCCAAATCTGCAGCTTAGACAGAGGAGTAGTGACCTAGGCCCCCATGCAGCATGCAGTACAGGTGCCGGCGCCTGTACACTGTGGAGGGGAGAAGACGCGGGCCCCTGCTGCTGAGGAGATCGGTGCGTGGGACCTCAGGTGAGAATATATATTTTTTTACTCTCCCTATACCTATGGGAAAGAGAGGAGGGGTTACTCTGCCTATACGTATGGGGAAGAGGGGTGGGGGGTTACTCTGCCTATACTTATGGGGAAAGGGGGGTAACTCTGCCTATACCTATGGGGAAAGGGGGGGGGTAACTCTGCCTATACCCATGGGGAAAGGGGGTAACTCTGTATATCCCTTTGGAGAATAAGGGGTTTAACTCTGCCTATACCTATGGGGAAAGTGGGGTTTAACTCTGCCTATACCTACGGGGAAAGGGGGGAGGGGGGCTCTGCTGCCCATACCTAAGGAGAAAGGGGAGTAAACTCTGTTCCTATACCTATTGTGAAACGGAGTTAACTCTGCTGCCTATACCTATGGGGAAGCGGGGGGGTTAAGTCTGCTGCCTATACATATGGGGAAGGGTGGGGCATTAATTCTGCTGCCTATACCTACAGGGAAGGGGAGGGGTTAACACTGCTGTCTATACCTACAGGGAAGGGGGGCTACCTAACTTTATTCCTGGATGCCTAACTACTTACCTACATACCAGGCTATCTAACTACCTACATACCCAGCTACCTAGCTATGTACACACCATGCCTTTATACATGGCTGCTTAACTACCTAGCTATCCCTCTACCTACCTGGCCTGTCACCTACCTACATAGCTGGCTTCCTGATCTACCTACCTAGTTACCTATTTACCTGGCTACCTATCTACCTGCCCTTTTACTGTGCAGGACACCAAGGAGGGCATTATTACAGTATGTGGGCCTATAGATGGAAAGATTGTGTAGAGGAGGGGAGGGCACTGGAAAAATGCAGAGTCTGACATATTTGTCCTGCAGAGGACGGAGAAGAAAAGGAAAGAGGACGCCGCTGATCAGAAAATACGTAATTGTGAGTCCCAAAATGTAACCGTAATCACTTATATGGTATACACATCGTGTGTACAGCTGATATCTACCGCCATATGGTCCTGTATATAATCACTTTTATTGTATACAAATCTTTTATAGTATACTGGTCTGTGTATAATGGTTTTATTCAGTACAGTATGGTGGTACAGTGGGGATCAAAAGTTTGGCACCCCAGGTAAAAATTTGTATTAATGTGCATAAAGAAGCCAAGGAAAGATGGAAAAATCTCCAAAAGGCATCGTATTACAGATTGGACATTCTTATAATATGTCAACATATTATATGCTAGGCTCTGCAGCTTTTCAATCTGCTGCCACGCCCCAATTCTACCCAAATCCCACACACAATAAACTAAAATTTATATATGTAAGAAACACTTTAATGTAGGTACATTTCCATGACCAATAATACTGGTATAAAAGGAATAAATACCACAACACAATAACTGGATAATAATCAAAAGTTTGGCCACCCCAGGTAAAAATATGTATTAATGTTCATAAAGAAGCAAAGGAAAGATGGAAAAATTTCCAAAAGGCATCAAATTACAGATTAGACATTCTTATAACATGTCAACAAAAGTTAGATTTTATTTTGTTCATTTACACTTTCAAAATAACAGAAAACAAAAAAATGGTGTCTGCACAAGTTTGGGCATCCTGCAGAATTTATAGCATGCACTGCCCCCTTTGCAAAGCTGAGACCTGCCAGTGTCATGGATTGTTCTCAATCATCATCTGGGAAGACCAGGTGATGTCAATCTCAAAGGTTTTAAATGCCCAGACTCATCTGACCTTGCCCCAACAATCAGCACCATGGGTTCTTCTAAACAGTTGTCTAGAAATCTGAAACTGAAAATAGTTGACGCTCACAAAGCTGGAGAAGGCTATAAGAAGATAGCAAAATGTTTTCAGATGTCAATATCCTCTGTTCGGAATGTAATTAAGAAATGGCAGTTATCAGGAACAGTGGAAGTTAAAGCAAGATCTGGAAGACTAAGAAAAATATCAGACAGAACAGCTCGCAGGATTGTGAGAAAAACAATTCAAACCCCATGTTTGACTGCACAATCCCTCCAGAAAGATCTGGCAGACACTGGAGTTGTGGTACACTATTCCACTATAAAGAGACACTTGTACAAATATGGTCTTCATAGAAGAGTCATCAGTAGTGTTGAGCGGCATAGGCCATATTCGAATTCGCGAATATTCGCGAATATATGGACGAATATTCGTCATATATTCGCGAATATTCGCATATATGAAAATTAGCTTATACAAAATTAACATACGCGAAAATTCGCATATGCGAAGATAAGCATATGCTAATTTTCGCATATGCGAATTTTCGCACGCCAGTCTCACACAGTAGTATTAGAGCCTTCTTTACACCACACAAGCTGGAAGCAGAGAGGGGTGATCACTGTGATGTGTACTGTGAAAAAAAAATAAAAAATAAAAAACAATATTCATAATTACGAATATATTGCACTATATTCGCGAAATTCGCGAATTCGCGAATATGCGATATTCGCGAATAATATTCGAATTGCGAATATTCGCGAGCAACACTAGTCATCAGAAGAAAACCTCTTCTATGTCCTCACCACAAAAATCAGCATTTGAACTTTGCAAATGAACATATAGACAAGCCTGATGCATTTTGGAAACAAGTTTTGTCGACCGTTGAGGTTACAATTAAATTTTTTGGCCGGAATGAGCAAAGGAACGTTTGGAGAAGAAGGGGAACAGAATTTAATGAAAAGAACCTCTGTACAACTGTTAAGCATGGGGGTGGATCAATCATGCTTTGGGGTTGTATTGCAGCCAGTGGCACAGGGAAAATCTCACGAGTAGAAGGAAAAATGGATTCAATAAAATTTCAGCAAATTTTGGAAGCTAACTTGATGCTGTGAAAAAGCTGAAGTTAAAGAGAGGATAGCTTCTACAAATGGATAATGATCCTAAACACACCTCGAAATCCACGGGGGATTACATCAAGAGGCGTAAACTGAAGGTTTTGCCATTGCTGTCACAATCTCCTGAACTCAACATAATTGAAAATCTATGCATAGACCTTAAAAGAGCAGTGCGTGACAGACAGCCCAGAAATCTCAAAGAACTGGAAGACTTTTGTAAGGAAGAATGGGCAAAGATACCTCAAACAAGAATTGAAAGACTCTTGGCTGGCTACAAAAAGCGTTTACAAGCTGTGATACTTGCCAAAGGGGGCAGTACAAGATATTAACTCTGCAGGGTGCCCAAACTTTTCCAGACGACATTTTTTTGTTTTCTGTTATTTTGAAAGTGTAAATGAACAAAATAAAATCTAACTTTTGTTGACATGTTATAAGAATGTCTAATCTGTAATTTGATGCCTTTTGGAGATTTTTCCATCTTTCCTTTGCTTCTTTATGAACATTAATACATATTTTTACCTGGGGTGGCCAAACTTTTGATTATTATCCAGTTATTGTGTTGTGGTATTTATTCCTTTTATACCAGTATTATTGGTCATGGAAATGTACCTACATTAAAGTGTTTCTTACATATATAAATTTTAGTTTATTGTGTGTGGGATTTGGGTAGAATTGGGGCGTGGCAGCAGATTGAAAAGCTGCAGAGCCTAGCAGGGGCCCTTGCCTGGCGTGTTGTGTACACTATGGGTGATGTGCCTGTGACTAGCGTTTGTGACACCAGGACTGTTAACCACCACATCCACAAGGATAAGCAGTTGCCAGTGTGAGGCGCCTGGTAAAGAACTGCCTCAAATGCCAGGTTAGGGAAACCACTTTAAGCTTACTTCAGGAATTTGCAGAACAAACAAGAACAGCTTGTTGAGTGCAATGTTCACTGAATGCTGCAACAGAGAACCACAATTGTTTGACTTGACTTTGGAGCTGACAATCACTAACTCTGCACTTCACTTGTGGAATCCAGTGCAAGGGCTTACTGCCAGGGTGGACTTGTATGGACCAGAGCTGCCAGAGGCTTTCCCTTACTTTGTCTTCTTCTTTTGCTAATGGGGCCCATTGCCTCTCTTCTCCCCACTGTAGACTTGTGTCTGAACTTGACTGGACATTGATTGATGGACAACCTGATTGGCAGATTCTTGTGAAGGGTGATGTTGCTCAGGAACAAAGATGGTTGCAGCAATTGGGTCTCTTAGGCCTGTCCTCACGCGGTAAGGTACAGGTCCCAAAGGTCTGGAGTTGACCTCCATTCACTCTCCTCTCTCACTCCCAACTGACCAGCTCCTCCCTGTCTAGACAGACCTGGGGGAGAAGGACAGGAGCCCTGATTGGCCATAGCAGTGATGTGATTCTCTGTGCATCCTCCTGCACAGACAAGATTGACTCTTTATAACACAATATGGCATATAAGCACATTTAACAATAGATATTACAGTGAAATAAATTATAAAACACAATACGTATATATAATGTATAATCTGAGCTGTGGGCCCAGAGCAGAAACGTTAACGTTACATCCACCTGACAGGGAAGGTAGACAGGTGTGTTCCGCATCGGGGCACCACACATATACTTACCATTGCTTATGTCTGAGAGATGAACTTTCACATGGCAAAAACAACAACACACCTGACCTAACCGGACTCGGAATTTGGTATATTGAATTATTAGAGTAGAAGTAATTTTCCGCGACATGCTACCCACAGGCGTCAGTCACGTCAAGTAGGGATAATGTTGTTAAAAACTGTAAACCTCAGGTTAGTGACTTCTATCCGCACATAGTATAGTTTTTATTTCTATCATTCTATTGCTTACTCTTTCTTATGATCATACTCTGGGGCCACCATACAGTCTTCCTCTGTCCCTGAGATCAGGATAACACAGAGTAGAACCACCACCGTCGATCTGCTTCTCCATCTTAAAACATCGCTTTGCTAAAATAAACTTCATCCAGTGTAAGTCGACAAACTCTTCCTGCAAAAATAAACTGTTCTCCCGCGCGGAGGAACACGATTATATTGATATGTGGACACAATGTCAGATTGCAGCACCGGCTCTACAAACTACAAGAGCACGTAGCCCCGGATCTAAATGTATACAGTCATATATTGACACAGATGGTAAATTTTACTGATATATTTGCTCACAGTGGAAAGAACCCAGCGCAATCCATTATGACAGATTGCATTCTAGACTGAAACATTACAAGAAGATGCAAAGTAATCATGAAAAATATCACTTTAATCTCCGCTGAAGTCTTACATCCTGTATTTCATCTTGAGAAGAATTTATGTTGAGAGTGCCGCACTCTGTCAGGGCCTGATCCACGAGGAAAAGGGGGAAAAAAATCACACCAGTTGCAAATCGAAAGAATACTGACAAATGCTACAGAGACTGAAGACCATGTGGACCTACAACAATACCATTATTGCAGATTTAGCAAATTCTGTTTATCTGCAGCTCTAAAAAAATATATCTTGCAATGCAGAGGTCCCTAACCCAGTCCTCAAGGCCACCAAATGTCCAGGATCCAGGATTTGAATTGTTCCCTGTCCTATTTCAATGGAATTACTGAAAAAAAACAAGAATGTTGGTATGCCTGGAGGACTGGAACTGTTGTAGTGGGACTCTCAGGGGTTTAAAGGAGATGTCCGGTACAGACTATTCTTATTCCATCCTGCCCTGGCTGCAAAAAAAGAGAAAACAAACTTTCACTTACCTTCCTACGTTCCCCCTGGAGCTCCGCAACAGCTGATCAGGCGGCGTGGCTGTCTGCTTCCTACTTCCTTTAGCCCGGTACATCACATGGCGATTCAGCCTATCAACCATGTGACGTCCCGGCCTAAGGGAAGTAGTAAGTAGACAGCCCGATTAGCTGTTGCGGAGCTCCAGGGGAATGTAGGAAGGTAAGTGAAAGTTTGTTTTCTCTTTTTTTTTTCAGCCCGGGCAGGATGGAATAAGAATAGTCCGGACCGGACATCTTCTTTAAAGGGGTACTCCACTGGAAAACATTTTTTTTAAAATCATCTGGTGCCAGAAAGTTAAACAGATATGTAAATGACTTCTATTTGAAAATCTTAATCTTCCAGTACATATAAGCTTCTATATGTTCCAGTGGAAGTTCTTTTCTTTTTGAATTTTTTTTCTGTCTGACCACAGTGCTCTCTGCTGACACTCTGCTGACCACAGTGCTCTCTGTCTATTTTAGGATCTGTCCAGAGTAGGAACAAATCCCCATAGCAAACCTCCCCTGCTCCGGACAGTTCCTAAAATGGACAGAGGTGTGAGCAGAGAGCCCTGTGGTCAGACAGAAAGGAAATTCAAAAAGAAAACAACTTCCTGTGGAGCATATAGCAGCTGAAAAGTACTGGAAGGATTAAGATTTTTAAATAGAAGTAATTTACAAATCTAAGGCACAGTGAAGTAGGGAATGTCTAGCATTTCACTCCGGATATATATAATCCTTAATCGTATGGATGCATCTGTGGATATCTGCACATATGTCCAGGCGTGGAGGTGCAGATCTAAATGGAGTTCATCTGACGTGATCAATGTGAGAATAAAGTACAGAAGATCACACTCACCACTAATGCCAAAGGTTCTTTATTGAAGCATGTTCGGCAGGTACAGGTAACTCAAATGCGGGGGTGCCTCCATGGGACAGTGTCCGTTTCGTGTGGCAAGCACAATTCATCTAGCCAATGCTCACAGAGTGAGTGTGCAGGTGGAGAACATCGACATACAACTACAGGTACCGCAATCAGTACAGTCCATACCTTTGTGATTCGTGAAAAAGGTGAGAAATAACAACATAGCATAAATAATACAAAATGTTATAAAAATTAACTATAGTCATTCCTGTCGTCCAAGTGGTCTCAGCGCTTCTAATTTAGTAATGTAGGAGGCCAGTGTGTCTATCGCCCCCATTGCGAGGTGGGTTAACCACTTGGAGTCTGGCAAACTTTATGCTCTCGCAATTGCTATGGTGTTTCTCTTGTATATGAGTGATCAAGCGAGGAGCACCATGTCCTGAATGGACCAAGTAAAAATGTTCTCGTACTCTAGTGAAAAGCTTCCTAATAGTTTTGCCTACATAATAAAACCCACACGGGCATATTAGGGCATATACTACAAATGATGATCGGAAAGTGATCATTTGATTCACTACATGGGTGTATCCACCTAATTTTACAGTGGTACTTTTTATATTGTGCAAGCAAAAACCGCAGTGTCTGCATGGGAAGTTGTCTCTGGGAGACGATCTTTCCAGCCATGTGTTTTTTGGAACATCCAGATGTGGCTTTGAGACGGCATCACCAAGAGGGGTACTTCTACAATGTGTTAAGAGTGGTTTTCTGATAGCGATCTCCTGTAGATCAGGATCAGCTTCAATCATATGCCAATTTTTTTCTGATGGCAGATGATATAATAGAATTCATGTTAGAATTGGAGAAAGAAAGGTAAACCTTTTCTTTTTACATTGATTCTGGACATTAGTCACTGAACGGCTTCTCATTTCTTTTTTAGATGTAAACAGGGTATGACAGGGGATACTACTGGCTCTTTGAAACACCTGCTCAATAATGTGTTCCAGATAATTCCGTTCTCGTAACCTGGATTTTAGTTCTTCTGCCTGTGCGAGGTTGTGTCATTGCAGCTATTAAATCTTTTTAATCTAAGGAATGGAGCGATGATTACCATCTCGCATCCATAGATGTCGAGAGCCTATACACCCGCAACCCTTGGGATGCGGGTGTACAGGCCATCCATGAGCTCCTCGTGGAAGCTGGAAGATCGGATGATTTTTTTTTCCTTTGTACGTGATTCCTTAAGATTCGTCCTGACACAAAATGAATTCCATTTTGAGGGGGACTGGTTCAGGAAGGAGACCGGCACTGCCATGGGCACATTGGTTTCCTGCACGTACGATAATCTTTTTTTATCTATTGTTGAGAGGAATTATGTTTTTTCTGAGATGAATCCCTATTTAAGCCAAATTAAACTATTTATGAGATACGTAGACAATGTGCTGGTTGTCTGGGAAGGGAATAAAGATTCCTTTGAACAATTTGTCAACTACTTAACCTTCAACAATGTAAACTTGTTGTTTACACATATATTTGGTGACAAGTCACTTAAGTTTTTAGACTTTTCCATTAGTATAAGAGATGGCTTAATTCATACTAAGGGGTTTAGAAAAAGTACAGCCCGTAATACTCTATTGGAATATAACGGCTCTCATCCGTATCATGTTAAAAAAAAGTGTACCGTATTCCCAATTCCTTAGATTAAAAAGAATTAATAGCTGCAATGACACAACCTCGCATAGGCAGAAGAACTGAAATCCAGGTTATGAGAACGGAATTAACCGGAACACATTATTGAGCAGGTGTTTCAAAGAGCCAGTAATATCCCCTGTCATACCCTGTTTACATCTAAAAAAGAAATGAGAAGCCGTTCAATAACTAATGTTCAGAATCAATGTAAAAAGAAAAGGTTTACCTTTCTCCAATTCTAACATGAATTCTATTATATCATCTGCCATCAGAAAAAATTGGCATATGATTGAAGCTGATCCTGATCTACAGGAGATCGCTATCAGAAAATCACTCTTAACACATTGTAGAAGTACCCCTCTTGGTGATGCCATTTCAAAGCCACATCGAGATGTTCCAAAAAACACATGGCTGGAAAGATCGGCTCCCAGAGGCAACTTCCCATGCAGACACTGCGGTTTTTGCTTGCACAATATAAAAAGTTGCACTGTAAAATTAGGTGGATACACCCATGTAGTGAATCAAACGATCACTTGCCGATCATCATTTGTAGTATATGCCCTAATATGCCCTTGTAGGTTTTATTATGTAGGCAAAACTATTAGGAAGCTTTTCACTAGAGTATGAGAACAATTTTACTTGGTCGGTTCACTCTGTGAGCGTTGGCTAGATGAATTGTGCTTTCTACACGAAACGGATACCGTCCCATGGAGGCGCCCCTGCATTTGAGTTATCGGTACCTGCCGAACATGCTTCAATAAAGAACCTTTGGCATTAGTGGTGAGTGCGATCTTCTGTACTTTATTCTTACATTGCTCATCATAATTTACAAATCTGTTTAACTTTTTGGCACCAGGTGATTAAAAAAAAAAGGTTTCCAGGGGAGTACCCCTTTAAGGGCCCCCAAGGCACATCTGCCCCATTAGAGACCAGTATTATAATTGGCACACAGGGCCTTGTTGCAGATTTTGCATCGTGGCCCAGAAGCTACAATTTACACTTCTGGTGACTCTTGTTTCTGAGATATGTATCTTTTCATGTCACAGCACTGAAGAAATGACCCTCTTCTACACAGTAGTGAGTGCACAGTCTGTATAACAGTGTTTAATGTTGTGTCCCCTTAGAAAAACACAACACGCGGCCATTAATGTCTAAACCTTGGCAACAAAAGTGAGGACACCCTTAAGTGGAAATGTCCACATTGAGACAAATTGGACTCATTAGTGTTACAAGGCCTCAGGTGTAAATTGGGAGCAGGTGTCTTATATTTGGTGCTATTGCTCTCACACTCTCTAGTACTGGTCACTGGAAGTTCAACGAGGCACCTCATGAGAAAGAACTCTCCAAGAATCTAAAAAAAAGTATTGTTACTGTTATTGTTAGATAAAGATGGCCTAGGTTATAAGAAGATTGCAAAAACGCAGGAACTGAACTGTAGCATGGTGGGCAAGATCATGTTGTGGTTTCATGTTCACAGGACAGGTTTCATGCAGAATAGGCCTCGCCATCAGTGACCAAAAAACTTGAGTGCACATGTTCAGCTTCTTATCCAGAGGTTGTCTCTGGGAAGTAGACATAGTAGACGTATGAGTGCTGCCAGCATTGCTGCAGAGGTTGAAGGGGTGGGGTGTCAGTCAGTGCTCAGGACATACGCTACACACTGCATCACATTGGTCAGCCCGGCTGTTGTCTCTAAAAGAAGCCTCTTCTAAAGATGAAGCAAGAGAAAGTCCACAGTTTGCTGGAGACAAATAGACTAAGGACATGGATTACTGGAGCCATGTATATAGCATATGTGTACACACAGTAGGGAGCCCTCACCTCAGGCTTAGCATCAGCTGGGGCTGCATCACCTCCTCCAGGATGGGGGCAGTATACAGTCAGTGGTCTCTGGGGGTCCTCATAGGTGGGTAGCAAGTAGGAGCAGTCACTATGGCACATGCTTATGAAGATGGGAAAGAGGTGACAGCAAGCTAGTCCCCCAACACCTGCATTGCCTCCCCACTACAGCAAGGGGCAGAGCCTGCCCCTTTCTGTGATCATTTTCCAGCAGCAAGGCCTCATAAGGTCAAGTGAATGAACGGGTGGAGCACAACTAGGAAGTGTTTGTGCAGGATTAGACAAGATGTCACAAGGATACACTGTATAAAGAATTAACACTTTACAAGACCCCACGTAGCTATGTTCTGGAATGCTGAGATTTAAAAAAAAAAATAATAATAATTTTTTATGTAGCCCTATATTCCAAAAATGGCTTGGCCCATGAAGGGTTAGAGGAGATGACCAGCTTTTACCCGTTTCACCAAAATGGCCAAACATTACCTATTCAGGTTGCACTAAATACCTTTAGATAGAGATTTTTCTACATAGATGGTATACTGATCTGCAGCGTGATCGTTCTAATCTATAGTCTAAGGGACATTAAAGGGACCACGGGGACGGAGTGACGTGACGTCACGACCCCGCCCCAGTGTGATGTCACGCCCCGCCCCCTCAATGCAAGTCTATGGGAGGGGGCGTGACGGCCGTCACGCCCCCTCCCATAGACTTGCATTGAGGGGTAGGGCACAATACTCCATCCCCGTGGTCGGGAGGCATAAGAGAGCCTCCAGCACTTCCGGCAGTACTTACAGGTGGGTAGAAAAGACAATCCCGGCACTCACTTTAGTCTTCTGCCAAGTGAAATGTGTTTATTAAAACACGGTGCAAACACAATATGACGCGTTTCGGCCAAAGCCTTTATCAGACTGACATCAGAGGCTTTAGCCGAAACGCGTCATATTGTGTTTGCACCGTGTTTTAATAAACACATTTCACTTGGCAGAAGACTAAACTGAGTGCCGGGATTGTCTTTTCTACCATTGCCACTTATTCCACGTGCACCACCAAGGGACTCGAATGCCGACCCTTACCCATTTCTATTGTACTTACAGGTGGCTGCTGCATGCTAGATTGTGGGGGTCCCCAGCGGCGGGACCCCCGCGATCAGACATTTTATCCTTTGGATAGAGGATAAGATGTCTTGGGACCGGAGTACCCCTTTAAGAAGCTTACCTTTTGACCTTGTGGCTGGAAGTGGAAGTGGCTTGGGATGAGCAGCTCTCGGCCTTTCCCTACTTTGAACGCTAACGTGAACGAAATTTACATTTGGAAGACAACGAATCACAAATTAAAATGATTTTGCCCGTTAACAAAACATGGTAGAGTCTCCCGCCGAGGAATATTTATTG
This sequence comes from Hyla sarda, assembly GCF_029499605.1. NCBI lineage: Eukaryota > Metazoa > Chordata > Amphibia > Anura > Hylidae > Hyla > Hyla sarda. Next base: position 31,790,692 of record NC_079191.1, on the reverse strand, counting down.
AATATGGTTGCATCACACACCACAATAAACAACCTTCCATTTCAAAGAGATGTCCTCAAGCAACTCCAAACAAGCTCTAGTGATCAGAAACCTGCATGGTTCCCGAGGTGCTCAGAGCCGCCTCTTGTTGAGAAAGTGCGTCTGTTCCCTTTGGCTTCTGGAATTTAACTCGTATATCCTGATTCCTCGTATAATCTCAACACAATATAAGATCATCTCTCCGCACACATCGATTTACACTTTGCATAAAACATTTGCGGATGGAGCAACATTTCATGTAAAATTGATGTACTGATGTATAAACCATTGCAATGGCCACCTGGCACACTTTAATTACACGGGTATCGATACAGGTCAGGATGCTAACATTATATTTCTGCTCAATAAAGGAGGACGCTTCAAATTCAGCCTTAGAAGGTTGTTAGTCTGGTAAGGTAGAGGCCTCATTGGCTTGTGTCTATACAAGTGATAGTTCCTTTACATGACATGCTGTCTTGTAGACTCAATAGATTGTTTAAAGGGGTACTCCAGTGGAAAACAATTTTTTTGTAAATCAACTGGTGCCAAAAAGATAAACAGATTTGCAAATTACTTCTATTGAAAAATCTTACTCCTTCCAGTACGTATCATCTGCTGTATGCTCCTGAGGAAGTTCTTTTCTTTTTGAATTTATTTTCTGTCTGACCACAGTGCTCTGTGCTGGCACCTCTGTCCATGTCAGGAACTGTCCAGAGTAGGAGAGGTTTTCTATGGGGATTTGCTCCTACTTTGGACAGTTCCTGACGTGTCAGCAGAGAACACTGTGGTCAGACAGAAAAGAAATTCAAAAAGAAAAGAACTTCCTCTGGAGCATACAGCAGCTGATAACTGGAAGGATTAAGATTTTTTTATAGAAGTAATTTACAAATCTTTTTAACTTTCCATCACCAGTTGATTTAAAATATATATATATATAAAAAAAAAAAATTCCACTGGCGTACCCCTTTAAGTAATCATAGTGCCCCTAACATGGGATGGGGCTCTACGGCACTATGAACATATTCCGCAGCAAGTGAACTTATTTTTTGGGTTCACCTGTCACTTTTTCTTCTATCAGTGACTTTGCAATGGCCATTACTACGTACCCATCATCCATGTTGACCACCAAAAAGCACATCAGAGTCAGAGGGGGGAATTTATCGAGGGATTTACACATGATTTTTGGTGTATATTTGGCGCAAAAAAGTTGCATGTGCGACTTTTAGTATTATGCTGGGCTGAACGATTTCTCACAATCCAGCTGTTTTACACAAGATCTGGTTTTTACTTTGCTGTAGGCAGGGATTTACTAAAAAGTCGCACAAAAAGTCGCAAGCGTGCTAAAAAGTCACAAATCTACACCAAAAAAAATTAGTTGGCTTACAAAAAGTCCCGTAAAGTCCCGTCCGCATCTAACACCCGCTGCCCTGTCCGCATCTATCACCCACCGCCCGCATTTATCACTGGCTGCCTGCATATACCATGCACCACCTGCTGTTGTAAGACTACAACTCCCAGCAAGCCCTTACAGTGAAGACATGCTGGGAGTTGTAGCCTTGCAGTAGCTAGCTGGCAGGTGTTAAATGAGGCCGGGCAGCGGGTGGTTTATGCGGGCGGTGGGTGTATGCATGGGGCAGCTTGTGATAGATGCGGGAGGGTGGTGGGGAGCGAAGCCAGCTGGCCAGGAACCTTGAATATAATACTACGGCATTGTCATTTCATATTCCCCGTCTGGAACCGTGATTGGCTGAGGGGTCTCGGCCAATCACAGCTTCAGGAGGGAAAAATGAAACTACAGTGCTATTCATGGTAGCCGGCCAGGGAGCAGAGCACTTGTCACCTGCGCCGCAAGACTACAACTCCCAGCATGCCCTTACAGTAAGGACATGCTGGGAGTTGTAGTTGTGTGGTGCGGGCAGGTGACAAGCGCTCCGCTCCCCGGCCAGCTTCCCGGGGAACCACAAATATTTTTTGCATAAATAATTAAATAATAATAACAATGAAAAAAAATACATATAGGTCCCCTTATTTTTATTCTCAGCCAGATACCAACCAAGCAGCAACAGCCTGATGTTACCAGGGTGGGCGAGGACCATTGTTACTGGCCCTCACCAGCCTAAATAACGCCAGCCTGTTACCTCCTAGGCCCAGGAGCGCCATTTTTGATGCTCCAGGACTGTTGGTACCGGCTCTTCCCAGCACCCCTGCGGCAGTGGGTACCAGGGTAATAATTGGGGGTTAGCAATAGCTAAACCAAACAAAAAAACACCACATGTTTAAAAAAATTTAATTCCAAAAAACACTCCCCCACAAGCCCTCATTAAACATTTTATTAATATTAAACAAAAATAAAATGCTGGTCACCATAGTCGGAAGTATTCCTTTGCATACACGGAACTGAAATGAGAAAAAAAAACATGCAAAAAATGGGTTAGTACATTTAGAGAAAAAAAAAGTGGTAAAAAAATGAAATATATATATATATATATATATATATATATATATATATATATATATATATATAATATATCGCACATTCTTGTAACAAATGCGGCCTTAGAGCAGAAAAGTCACAGAGGAGAAGAGGTGGTGTTACAAAGTGGCATTCTGAAGTCATTTCTTGGTTTTGGGGATGTATGCTAAAAAAAAAATGTTTTTGCTTATGTATGCCAAATTTATCAACCCCCCTGTGATAGTATGATAAATATGTCCCACGTAAGAAACACTTACACCATGGAAAACTGTGTACGTAAGTCTTGTACGTAAGCACAGCTTGATGAATTCCCCCTAGAGTGTCTCAAAAATTACAGTTTTTGTGAGGTGTTCCCATTATGGATTGGTAAGTAGCTTCCAAAAGTGGTCCAAGGAAGCACAACCACTGAACCAGTATCAGGGTCATGGTTATCCAATGCTATTGATACACATCGGGAACAAAGCCTGCTGTAGAGCAAATTGCAAAAAAGTTATTGCTGGCCATGTTAAAAAAAATAAACATCATCAGAATGTGCTGTGTATAGAGCTGTGTATAGAGCAGGTGCATCACTTACCTGGGGAAGAGATGGCATGGGAAACACTCTGGGAAGAAGTACAATGTTCTGCTAGGAAACCTTGGGTCATGGCATCATGTGGATGTTACTTTGACACATATCACCTACCTATACATATTACCTACCTATAGTAAGCATGGACAACAGAAAGAGGAGAAGAGAACTGTCTGAGGACTTGAGAACCAAAATTGTGGAAAAATACCAACAATATAAAGGTTACAAGTCGATCTCCAGAGATCTAGATTTGCCTTTGTCTACAGTGCGCAACATTATCAAGAAGTTTGCAACCCATGGCACTGTAGCTAATCTCCCTGGGCGTGGACGGAAGAGAAAAATTGATGAAAGGTGTCAGCGCAGGATAGTCCAGATAGTGGATAAGCAGCCCCAAACAAGTTCCAAAGATATTCAAGCTGTCCTGCAGGCTCAGGGAGCATCAGTGTCATTGCGAACTATCCGTCGATATTTAAATTAAATGAACGCTATGAAGGAGACCGATGAGGACCCCACTGCTGACGTAGAGACATAAAAAAGCAAGACTACATTTTGCCAAAATCCAAAATCCTTCTGGGAAAGCGTCTTGTGGACAGATTAGACCAAGACAGAGCTTTTTTGATAAAGCACATCATTCTACTGTTTACTGAAAACGGAATGAGGCCTACAAAGAAAAGACCACAGTACCTACAGTGAAATATGGTGGAGGGTCAATGATGTTTTGGCATCATGAAATCTAAGGATTACCAACGGATTTTGGGTCGCACTGTACAGCCCAGTGTCAGAAAGCTGGGTTTGTGTCCGAGATGTTACAGCAGGACAATGACTCCAAACATACGTCAAAAAGCCCCAGAAATGGTTGGCAACAAAGCACTGGAGAGTTCTGAAGTGGAAGCAATGAGTCCAGATCTAAATCCCATTCAAAACCTGTGGAGAGATCTTAAAATTGCTGTTGGGAAAAGGCGCCTTCCAATAAGAGAGACCTGGAGCAGTTTGCAGAGGATGAGTGGTCGAACATTCCGGCTGAGAGGCGTAAGAAGCTTATTGATGGTTATTGGAAGCAATTGATTTAAGTTATTTTTTCCACATGGTGTGCTACGAAATATTAAGTTATGGGTGCCAATAATTTTGTCCAGCCCATTTTGGGAGTTTGGTGTCACATTATGTCCAATTTTTCCTCCCTTTTTTGGTTTAGTTCCAATACACACAAAGGGAATAAACATGTGTATAGCAAAACATGCGTTACTGCAATCCTTTTCTGTGAGAAATACTTAATTTTCTTGAAAAATTTCAGGGGTGCCAACATTTACGGCCATGACTGTATCACCTATACATATCACCTACCTATACATTGTACAGACCAAGTTCCCCCTTTATGAGAGCGAGATTCTTTAATGGCAGTGGTCTTTTTCAGCAGAATAATGTTTCAACCTCAAAATTCCCCAGATCTCAGTCTGATTGATAATATGTGAGATGTGCTGAAAAAAACAAGGCCAATCATAAATTTAAAGCATCTGCTGCTGATGCCATGGTACAGATGCCCCAGGACACCTCCGTAGAGTCCAGGCCTCGAAGGGGTACTTCGCTCCTAGACATCTTATCCCCTAGCCAAAGGATAGGCGTTAAGATGTCTGATCGCGTGGGTCCCACCGCTGGGGACCCCCGGCGATCTCCGTGCTGCACCCAGCATTCGTTTAGAGCATGGAGTGCAGCACTGGAGGCTCATGACGTCACGTCCACGCCCCCTCAATGCAAGTCCATAGAGGGCATGGCCGTGACGTCACAAGTGGGGCGTAACCATGACATCAAGAGCCTCCACCCGCATCGCCAGTCAGAAGTTCGCTTCGTGCACCAGATGTCTGGGGTGTCGCAGCTGAGACCGTGGGGGTCCCCAGCGGCGGGACCCCTGCGATCAGACATCTTATTATTATTATTATTATTTTTATCGGGATTATTATTATTATGATTAATGTTACAATTGGTTCATTTTTTTTGCATTTAAAAGCAGTTTTTTTTTCTCAATTCCTATATTTACCTATTGTCCAAATACTTCTATATTCCATATTCATCCATTGCAAATTTCGGCCTGGCAAATATGATACAAATACAAATAATTCTAAGCTAGTTTTCAGCTTATACTACTCGAAAAGGCTTTATCTACTTGCATCCCCAAGGGGACCATAACTATTCATGCCAAGAGCTGTTTTTCAGACTCTTTCAACAGGCTTACTCCCTGCTCTCTCAAAGATAGTGCGTATGTGTGAGAGTTACTAATATCTGCCTTCATGTACATGGTGTTTAGAAATTGTGATGTGATTATTCAGGGAATAATGCATTAATACTGGGAGACACGTGGAACACATGCAGATGGACTACTTCAGCTTTAATATTTAGTTTAGGCTGATTTTATTTTATTTCGTTTTGTTATTTTATTTTATTTCTTCTTTAGTCATATAGAAATCCTTGCAGAGATAACCCTTAGAGACATGGATTGGGATACCTGATTTAGGCTTCCGTTCATCATGGGCCCCATAGCAACCACCTTGGCTGCCATGGGGCTCATGAAGAACGAGAGCCCAAATCAGGTGTCCCAATCCATGTTCTCTATGGGTTATCTCTGCAAGGATTTTTATATTACTAAATAAGTGATTGGGAAACTAGCCAAAGGGTCACTAGTGCCTACTGTCTGAAAGAAATTGGTTGGACTGACTTCAAGACTGCCCTGGGATGATGTGGTACCCCACCGCTGGAATGGGGATCCATTTATAAGCAGAGATGTTTATTGGTTGCAAACAAGAGTGATTTGAAGTTAAAAAAAAATCGGCCATGGAGAAATCCATTTCCGAATCCTACAGTTCTATGATGCATTTATCTGATTCCTATGAAGCAACTACAGATCACCATATATTATAGTCTATACCAGTTCCGCAACCCATGGCTCTCTAGATGTTGCAAAGGTTCAACTCCCATAATGCTGGTTGTAATTTTGGGGAACAGTGGCCTTAGTTGATGAGACTCTAAAAGACAAATGTTGGGAATTCCTAGCATGGATTCTTCTCTAGTGTCTGAAGGGATTTGAAGTCATAAGCCTGAGATATAGGGCATGATACCTGACTAGGTGAACCTGACTCCAGCTGGACTGGCATAGGAGAAAGCATTCCCTCAGACGCAAGGCCAGGTGCAAGTGTTTGAGACACTTAAAGGGGTACTCCACCCCTAGACATCTTATCCCCTATCAAAAGAATAAGGAAAAAGATGTCTGATCGCGGGGGTCCCACCGCTGGGGACCCGCGTGATCTTGGCTGCAGCACCCCAGACATCTGGTGCACAGAGCAAACTTTGCTCCCTGCCGGATGACTCGCGATGCGGGGCGGAGGCTCATATTGTCACGGCCATGGCCCGCTCTTGACATCACAGCCATGCCCCCTCAATGCAAGTCTGTGGGAGGCCGTCACGCCCCCTCCCATAGACTTGCATTAAGGGGGTGTGGCTGTGAAATCACGAGCCTCCGGCACTGCACACGATGCTCTAAACGTATGTCGGGTGCAGCAGGGAGATCGCGGCAGGGATTGGGGATAAGATGTCTAGGGTCGGAGTACCCCTTTAAGGTCTGGCCAATGTAATGAAGTCATGATGGAGAAGATGACAATTGAGTGGCTGGAGGAACCCCATGCAGAGCCTGGGTGCAATAAAAATAATGTGGAACTGTCCTCTGATTTGATATCACCTTTCGGTGAGATGGTGGTTTCTTCAACAGACCACAATACCTCTATAAACTCTATGCCAGTAAGCAGGTTGACTATAACAAAGTTCAAGGTCCAATGCTTCTGGCCTATGATCGAAACTTGGGAGAAGCCCAAGGATATGCTAGCAACTAGTAAATATGTGTTTGAACATGCTTTCCTGTGAATAGACAGACAGCTTTAGAGGCAGCACATCTCTCAAAGAACAAGAGGGTCGGAATCCAACATGCATATTTTTCTCTCCCCCAACATCATCTGCTAGAGCAGGCATAGGCAACCTTTGGCACTGCTGATGTTTTGGACTACATTTTCCATGATGCTTTTGCAGCATTTTGGCTGTAAGAGCATCATGGGAGATGTAGTCCAAAACATCAGCAGTGCTGAAGGTCGCCTATGCCTGTGCTAGAGGATAGTCAGCTGAACCTGCTAAAGTCATTGGGTTTGGCTGACTTTTGATTAAAAATGTATTGGCTGTTTTATACAGATACAGTATATACAATAGTAATGCATAAACAGATAAATTAATAATGAATAATCAGGGAAAAAACTGCTCACAACGGATGATAACGGATGAAAATAACCGTAATGCTGGAAAAATACTGGACATTGGTCATTCGTTATCACCCGGTATTTTATCCGTCAAGCACCATTAGTGTCCATTATTTTGTTATTTTTTAACCCTTTTTTTAACCCCCTTATAACTGTGTCACTTTCTTATAATTCCTAAGACTCCGCCTCCTACAAGACAAACGTATAAAAGTCTGCCACAAAAAAGCCCACACCAGTCTGCGTTCAAGCATTGAGAAGGCGAGTGCGGTTGGTTATCTTTGCTGTCAGACTTGGTCCCTTGCACGTTTCACAATGTTGCTTGTCCACATTATTTACAGTTTCGATGTCTTGATGATGCGTGCCGGAAGGAGAAGAAGAAGACAGCAAGAAGAGGGGAGATGTAAATGTTGTTGTCACTTCTGGATCCACTGATTACTTTGGCCCGCATGACACGTGGGGTATACAACCAACTATAAGTCGAGCTCTGTCAGCACTCTGTAAAGTTTTCCAACTACACGGATGTCAGCGGTCAATTCTGACAAACCACTTCAATGAGTATCGGACAGAATTCAACGCCAGGACACCCAACTCACCAGAGGAAAGCCTCATTGTTACCCTGAGGTATGTAGCCATATTCAAATCTTTTTTTTATGTTTCATATCATGTTTTGTGTTTAATACTAAAGAGGTGCTTTATTATTATAGGTTCCTGTGTACTGGAGAGAGTTTCTCATCGATCCATTTCCAGTAACGCCTTGGAATATCGACGTCTCAGGCATTGTGCGGAACACCTGCGAGGCCCTGCAGCATTGCCTTCTTGAGGAGTATCTTCCACATTTTTCAGCTCAACAATGGATTGGCAGCGCTAGAAAATTTTGGGAAGTCACATAGTTTCCAACTGTGGAGCAGTCGAAGGCAAAGACATCCAGATACAGAAGCTGTACAACACAGGGTTGGAGTTCTTCAATTACAAGAAGTACTTTTCCGCCATCCTTATGGCCATTGCGGATGCTGAGTATAAATTTATTGCTGTGTACATCGGGTCATATGGAAGAAGCAACGACTCCCGTGTGTTCAAGAACATGGGGAGGATGATTTATTCTGGAGAATTGGAGCTGGATCTAATTTCCATATCTTTTTCAAAACTTTTACTTTAGCATAAGTCCAGCCGGAACATTCTATACCTTAGAACACAAAAATAATCCCCATTTATAAGAAGAGGTTTCAGTTCAAAAGCATGTTCATCTCAAGTCCCTCACCTTTGAATACTCTATTTTGGGCTCACACTTTTGAGCTCCATTGGTTTATGCTAATGCCTTGATGGAACAGAAGGCATTGGTTACCTTGTTGTGTTTGTTTTCAAGCGTTCTAAAGAAAAAAATACTAACAAGACTTGTTGAGAAAGTGAAAAACTGGCCCCGGGTGCTCAGCTTGATAAAGGCTTGCAAAATCGATTGGCAAATGTTGTTTATTATTTAGGTTTATAGTTATGTGCCACTAAATACATCTCATAGACTGTTTTAGTTGAATACTGTAGTATGGAGTCTCTAAGACACAATTCATTTTGTGTAGGCAAAGCTGTGATGAGGAAGAGAGATGCAGGTCATCATGAGGACATCAATAAGAATGCAACAAGAGGATAATCATAAATTAGAAGAGGCAAGAACAGGTACCGGACAAACCGTGCCGAAGTTTAGTCAGAAACAAAGCAGCGATCAGGGTCTTTAATCTTCAGCTTTATAAATGGTACATGATAAATGGGGGCCATTTGCATTGGAGCCCAAGAGCTTCAGGTTTGGCTACCTACACCTTTCCCAGATGATCACTGGGGTGTCTGTTTTCTGAAAGACAGTTGTTTACTACCAAGTGTGTGCAACTAATATAACAGCCATTGGGTTTTAGCCATTTTTTGTTTTCTCCTTTACAATGGCTGCCATGTATTCAGTTAAAGACTTAATCTGTCATGTAAAAATCCACAGTCTAATCTACCTGTAGCATAGTAGTAGAAAGGAGTAACTCACTTGGAGTGAAGATCCCTCAGTACTTCCAGACACATTAGTAGATATAAAACATAAGCTTTTATTTTGTCTTCTTATAAAACATCAGGGTAGAAAATCATGTTAAAAACATGGACCGACGCGTTTCGGCTGTGTAGTCTTTCTCAAGGTCTGCAAAAAGGATCGGTCCATGTTTTTAATATGATTTGCTACCCTGATGTTTTTTAAGTAGACAAACTAAAAGCTTTTGTTTTATATCTACTAATGTGTCTGGAAGTGCTGAGGGATCTTAACTCCAAGTGAGTTTCTCCTTTCTACTACGTACCTTGTCCATGGCAGCAACGCCCTGACAGCACCTGGAGCAATTAGGAATCATGGCAGCTACAACTTGCATGGAGAGGTGAGTGGACTTTTCCTTCTTTTTGTGTAGCATAGTAGGTGGAACAGATTGATTTTCAGTTTTTTTTTAAGGAAAAAACTATTTGTATAACTTGTATTTTATCAATTTTGTTCATTCGGGCCTAAGAAGTCCAGTGGATGGTTCAAATAAGTGATGGACCATTATCTATGTAGGCATTTTCATACAGGAAGGCTGTTATTAAAGGGGGTATGTCGGGGGAAAAACAAATGTTTTCAAATCAACTTCTGCCAGAAAGTTATACAGATTTGTAAATTACTTCTATTTTAAATTTTTAACCCTTCCATTACTTATCAGTTGCTGAATGCTCCAGAGGAAGTTGTGTAGTTCTTTCCAGTCTGTCCACAGTGCTCTCTGCTGTCACCTCTGTCTGTGTCAGGAACTGTCTGGAGAGTTTCAGACACAGACAGAGGTGTCAGCAGAGAGCACTTGGGTCATACTGGAAAGAACTACTCAACTTCCTCTGGAGCACACAGCAGCTGATAAGTGCTGGAAGAATTAAGATTAATTAAAACTAATTTACAAATCTGTATAAATTTCTGCTACTAGTTGATTTAAAAACATTTATTTTTCACTGGAGTACCCCTTCAAGATTTTGAAATAGAAGTAATTTACAAATCTCTCTAAATTTCTGTCTCCAGTTGATTTGAAAATCTTTTTTTCCACCGGAGTACCCCTTTAAGTGTGGCTGCCCACTGGACTCCTAAGCATAGTAAAAGCAGGAATTGAAGCCAAAAAGTTATACTGAATTGTATCCGAAAATGCTATATACAAGCTCCTCCCTCTTTATAACAGGATGCCGGTAGTAGGTTAATCTCCATTTTCTTAATTAAATGATTTCCTCGGTGTCACTCATCTACAGAGGCTCTTTACCCTTTATGTCATAGACAACACAAGAGGAACTTGTGGCAAAGTATGAAATAAAAATTTTTTCCCACAAGATTTTTTTTTTGTGTGTCCTAAAAGACCAATTGAGACTTGTAAGATGAACGGTTCCCGTACAGCCAACACCTCCTTAATTATCAATCTATGAATATTGTTAAAGAGTAATAAAGATCACGTTGGGGAAATTAATGCTAATTATGCCGGTTAATTAGGACAGCGCTGGGATTACAATGTGTCATTGGTGGAACATGGAAGTGACATATTAATACGGCAGTTAACATGAAATATGGAGCTATAAGTCATATCTTAATAAGACATCTCAAATCTTTATGGATTCTTAGAGCGGAGGAAACGGGCTCCGTTTCAGTTGCCAAAAAAACAAAATTGACAAAAACATTTGACGTTTAGAGAACATGTTGAAAGGATGTAATATTGTTAGTTATTCAGGACAAAACTGGATTTGTCATTCTGCCTTCCCATGAATCCTTTGGCTTTGCAAAAAAGGGGAGGAGGTGGAGCGGTTGGTTTGAACCCTATTAAAGGGGTACTCCCGTGGAAAACTTTTTTTTTAAATCAACTGGTGCCAGAAAGTTAAACAGATTTGTAAATCACTTCTATTAAAAAATCTTAATCCTACCAGTACTTTTTAGGGGCTGTATACTAAAGAGAAAACCAAAAAGAAATGCATTTCCTGTGATGTCCTGACCACAGTGCTCTCTGCTGACCTCTGCTGTCCATTTTAGGAACTGTCCAGAGCAGGAGAAAATCCCCATAGCAAACATATGCTTCTCTGGAGAGTTCCTAAAATGGACAGCAGAGGTCAGCAGAGAGCACTGTGGTCATGACATCAGAGGAAATGCATTTCTTTTTTGGATTTCTCTTTAGTATACAGCCCCTAAAAAATACTGGAAGGATTAATATTTTTTAATAGAAGTGATTTACAAATCTGTTTAACTTTCTGGCACCAGTTGATTTAAAAAAAAAAAAAAGTTTTCCACGGGAATACCCCTTTAAGGCCAATCTATTAACCTGAAGAACCACAGATGAGACTCAAGTGGGTTGGTGTCAAATCACACCACATTCAATTTTGATGCAAGTCAGAGTGCATTTTTTACAGAAATTAGAGCTATATAGTCTTTATGTCACGTTCACATGTTACATTTTTAAAGAATTTTTTTTATATTTTGGTAAAAATGACAGTTTTACTTTAATTCATAGAATTGTGGTAAAATAGCACTTTTATGTCACAAAAAATGCTGCATAAAAATAGGGGATGTCTTATATATATCCCATTGAGATAGCAGCAGTATACACATAGAGCTGTGATGGGAGGTGTATAACTACTATATATCCTGATCTCATAGAGATAGCAGCAGTAAACAGATCTAGGAAAGGAAGTGGCTTGTTGGGAGGAATCTGGTAGGTGATAATCTAATCCTGTAGTTTACAGGAAGGCAGACCCAGAACTGACCTCCTATTTTGATCATTAAGCACTAAAAGAGAGTGGTGATCACTTTTATATACACTGTAACGGCTACCCAGGTAGAGAGAGGGTATCAGCCGTTGATGACATCCTTTTCCATGCAAGCTGCTGTGTCAAAGTAAAGCTGGTATAATCCTATTCACGATATCCAGAGGGAGAGTCAGGTTTAGTTGTAAAAAGAGCAGAGTAATATTCCCAAATAATCCCCTTTCAAGAACGAGACGAGGCTACGTTTGAAGGGTCAAGAAGAACTCTTTATTGTGGAACAAGTGTCTTCTTTTATAGGAAGGACATCACAGGGGGAAGGGTCAGTAAAGACAATACAGGTGGAAGGTAGTCTGGGAGATAATCCAATAAAGGCAATACAGGTAACAGGTTGTCTGGGAGATAATCCAATAAAGGTAATCCAGGTGACAGGTAGTCTGTGAGATAATCCAATAAAGTCAATACAGGTGACAGATAGTCCAACAAATCCAACAAAGGTAATTAATTCTCCCTATATAGTGCCTTGAGTGCAAAAGGTGTATTGTGCACAGAAAGTGTATGAAAACAGTAAATAAAAGTATTTTAACTCTGAGCTCTATGTCACTGGACAACATAAACCGAGGGGCACAAATAGCGATGTCCCTAAGTCCATCCAAGTAGGCAGGGTGACTCCAGGATCCGTCACAAGTATACCTACCGAACGGCCAGTTGCATTCTCTGGTAATGGCATTTCTCATACCATATCCATGCGAATAACTGCAGCTATTTTAACAGTCCAGGCATGTAGTATAGTCTCGTTACACTGCTCCCCTTTTGTGGAACACCCCGGCAGACTCGGATTGATCCTTTTCGAGTCAACTTGGGGTTGTCCGGTCCGCTGCTAGGGTAAAAGTTCCGTTTGCCTGGACAGTCTGTCTGCATTACCATTGAATCTGCCAGGGCGGTATTGGATGGAAAAATTGTAGGGTTGCAGGGCCAAGCTCCATCTTAGCAGGCGCCCATTATCCCCAGCTACTCGGTTCAGCCATACGAGTGGGTTATGGTCCGTGATCAGGGTGAATTCCTGACCATACAAGTAGGGTGTGAGCTTCTTTAAAGCCCAAACCAGGGCTATACATTCCTTTTCCACTGCCTCATAGCTCACTTCCCTGGGCAATAGCCCCCAGTCCGTACATGGACCCATCTCCTGACGGTGATGCTGACGGTTATCTGGAGAAGCAGCTTGTATTGGGTCTGCCTCATACAAAATTCCCAGACATTCCTTAGGGCCCACCTCGGTTTCTAGGCAGTGAGCAGCAGAGGGGCGTGATGGGGTGGCCTCTGTATTGGGTGTTTTGCGTCTCCAGTTGTGATTGGTAGATCTCAATGGGCAATAACGAGCAATATGTCCCGTGTTGCTGCAGTGATGGCACGTCACCCAAGACAAATCTCAGTGGTAGTTGGTGGACCCCTGAGGGCGCGGTGGTCCTGGTGGGACTGGAGCCCGAAACTCTGTGCGGGAGGTGACGGCTGGAGTGCACGGTTCTACCTTATGAGCCAGCCGTGTAGTACCCTGGCTTACTTTTCTTGTTTCCGCATACTCATCTGCCACCCAAGCCGCCTCGTTTAAGTTAGCGGGGCGGCAGTCTCGTACCCAGTCTTGTATGTCCGCGGCCAGGTCTTGGAAGAAATGTTCCATTAGGAACAACTGCAATACCTCCTCCCCGGTGTTGGCCTTGCACCCTTGGACCCAATGTGATGCCAACCTTTGTAATCGGTTGGCCCATTCCATGTGGGAGTCCACAGCCTTCTTCTTGGACTTCCGGAAGCGGCAGTGGTATGCTTCTGGGGTTACAGCATACCTGGTGAGCAGTGCCTCATTCACCGTTTGATACTGCGATATCTCTTCTGCAGTAAGTGCTCGGAAAGCCTCATTTGCTTTCCCTGATAGTTACCCAGCCAGGATAGTGACCCATTGCTCTGGTGGTACTTGGTGTAGTGAGCACTGCCTTTCAAAGTCAGCCAATTACCCATCAATTTCTTCTTCATTTTCCACAAAGGTTTTAGAAGCAGTAAATGGAATTTTCTTTACTGCAGCAGTGGGTGGAGGGGCAGGAACTGCATGTGTAATGGGCTGTCTAGCTCTTACCAGTTCCGCTTCTTGTCTCCTCTTAGTTTTGATCTCCTCCTTTGCATCCCGGAACAGCTGGTTTATTAGTTCCGTGGACGTTGCTGTATACAAGGTTAATCTCCGCTGTACAATAGCAGTAAGTACATCGTCATCGCTGATAGGTGCAATAGGTTCAGTTACATCCATGGACCTATCCCTTTCGTCCAGCTCCAGCAGGTCAGCTATCAGCTCTCTCCGTGGTCTGTTACTGGCACTCCTACCACGACTCTCCAATAAATCTTTTAGTGTGGGTCTTTTCAGGCTGGCATACCGAAACTCCATTCAGCACTTGCTCTTTGGATAAAAGGACGATCCCACCGTTGCCACCAATGTAACAGCTCCCCAGGTAGAGAGAGGGTATCAGCCGTTGATGACGTCCTTTTCCCTGCAAGCTGCTGTGTCAAAGTAAAGCTGGTATAATCCTATTCACGATATCCAGAGGGAGAGTCAGGTTTAGCTGTAAAAAGAGCAGAGTAATATTCCCAAATAATCCCCTTTCAAGAACGAGACGAGGCTACGTTTGAAGGGTCAAGAAGAACTCTTTATTGTGGAACAAGTGTCTTCTTTTATAGGAAGGACATCACAGGGGGAAGGGTCAGTAAAGACAATACAGGTGGAAGGTAGTCTGGGAGATAATCCAAAAAAAGGCAATACAGGTGACAGGTAGTCTGTGAGATAATCCAATAAAGGCAATACAGGTGACAAATAGTCTGGGAGATAATCCAACAAAGGTAATTAGCTCTCCCTATACAGTGCCTTGAGTGCAAAAGGTGTATTGTGCACAGAAAGTGTATGAAAACAGTAAATTAAAGTATTTAAACTCTGAGCTCTATGTCACTGGACAACATAAACCGAGGGGCACAAATAGCGATGTCCCTATATCCATCCAAGTAGGCAGGGTGACTCCAGGATCCGTCACAAGTATAACTACCGAACGGCCGGTTGCATTCTCTGGTAATGGCATTTCTCATACAATATCCATGCGAATAACTCCAGCTATTTTAACAGTCCAGGCATGTAGTATAGTCTCGTTACATACACAAGTGATCACTACGTCATCACAAAAACCCTAATCTTCCTATGCATTATAGCCCTTGAAAAAGCCACTGCTTGTGGTGAAATGTTGGGTGGGTGATGTGTTATTAAGTTTTAATAATCACCTGCTGGCCTACTAATAGGTAGTTGTGGACTGCAGCCACGACACTTTAGTTTAGCATGCAGTTGTATATTTTAATTTTAATTTTTTGTCTACACCGATGAGACCAGTGGGTTGAGATTTGTAACTGTTTAGGATAGGTCCTATAGTATTGTAAGACTGGTGATCACATGACCAAGTTAGAGTAATGACATGCATAGATGCATCTGATCTGTGTTGAAACAAAACAAATGCACTGTAGGTCTAGTGATAGTAAGTGTGCGGATATAGGCAAAAAACCAAGGGAGGTGTATATTTACTATATATCCTGATCCATAGATATAGCAGCAGTATACAGATCTGGGAGGGGAGGGGTCTTTGAGCTGCTGGGAGGGAAATAGTAGGTGATTCTGTAGTAGGTGTAATTCTGTAGTTTTAGGAAGTCAGACCCAGAACTGACATCCTGTTCTGACCATTAAGCACTGGAAGATTTAAAGAGTTAGACTGGTGATCATATGACCAAGTTAGAGTGATGAAACACATAGATGCAGCTACGCTGAAATAAAGCAAATGGTACTGTAGGACTTGTGATAGTAAGTGTGCATGAAACAGGCAAAAAATCAAGGGAAAGTGTTAATCTACTATATATTCTTATCTCATAGAGATAGCAGCAGTATACAGATCTCAGATAGGAGGGGTCTGTGAGCTGTTTGGAGGGATCTCATAGGTGATGATGTCATCCTGTAGTTTACCTGAAAGTCAAACCCAGAACTGACATCCTGTTCTTACCATTAGGCACTGGATTTAAAGAGGCAGACTGGTGATCACATGACCAAGTTAAAGTAATAAAACACATACAGTAGAGGCAGTTGCGCTGGAATAACACTAATAATGCTGTAGGGCCCGGTGTGCTTCTTTAAGGTTAGCCAATCTGCCTTTGTATATGTCTTTCAATATAATCTCAATCTCTATAAAATAAAATATGTGTGTGTGTGTGTTTATGTATATATATATATATATATATATATATATATATAACAATCAAGTTGAGTTGTAGCTTGCAAAACCTTGCTGAATGCTTCTACCGCATCCTCTCCATTTTGGCATGGTGTGAGTAACCTAAGAGGCGAGGCGCTGTCAGTCGGATTTTTGGCATGTCTAAGCAGCTTGGAGGAGTGGGATAAAAAGGGCCATTACCAGGCGCTTGTAAGAGATGTGATGGCTGCTCTCAGAATTCAGCCACGGTGGTTTTCATTCATAGCCAGTCACCAGGGGCTCTTTATTCTACAATTGTCAGATTTGTCTTCTTAATGCTCACTTCTATTGCACAGTTCAGTGTTAGATTTCCAGCACCCGCGAGTCCCTTCTACATTGTCTTGTGAATTGCTCAGCTGCCTGTTGTGAGCAGGCTCAGTGAACGGTATGACATTAAAGGGGTACTCCACTGGAAAACATTTTATTTTAAATTAACTGGTGCTAGAAAGTTAAACAGATTTGTATATCACTTATATTAAAAAATCTTCCAGTACTTATCAGCTGCTGTTATGATCCACAGGAAGTTCTTTTCTTTTTGAATTTCTTTCTGCCTGAACACAGTGCTCTCTGTTGACACCTCTGTCCATTTTAGGAACTGTCCAGAGAAGGAGCAAATCCTCATTGAAAACCTCTCCTCTTCCGGACAGTTCCTAAAATGGACAGAGGTGTCAGCAGAGAGCACTGTGGTTAGGCAGAAAGGAAATTCAATAGGAAAAAAACTTCCTGTGGATCATAACAGCAGCTGATAAGTACTGGAAGGATTAGGATTTTTTAATAGAAGTAATTTACAAATACAAATCTGTTGAACTTTCTGGCACCAGTTGATTTAAAAAAAATAATGTTTTCCAGTGGAGTACCCCTTTAAGTCAATTGTAGGTCTCACACTCATACAGGTCTCACACATATGTAAATCATTAAACTTTATTTATTTTTTTTTTTTTGTTAAAATCTCTACAATGGCGGTTGTAGGATTAAAGGGGTACTCCGCCCCTAGACATCTTATCCCCTATTTATGGATTGGAGATAAGATGTCTGATCACGGGGGCCCTGCCACTGGGACCCCCGCCATCTCTGTGCAGCACCTGATGTTCATTTAGAACACTGGGTAAGGGTGGCGGGGTTGTAACATCATGGCCACACCCCGTGTGATGTCACACCATGCCCCCACGATGTAAGTCTCAAAGACTTAAATTGAGGGTGTGTGACATGATGTCATGAGGGGTGTGGCCATGGCGTCACGACCCGCTGCCTTCACCCGAACGCTGGGGCAGCAGAATACCCCTTTAAGTTTTCATGGGTTTAAAAAAATATATATATATATATCTGTTATTACAGAATAATGTATAAGTAGGCCCGAGCACAAGAGGAGCAATGGTGCAAGGATGAAAATTAAATGTATGTCAGGATCACTGGTATAATGAGACTTGGGGCATCAGGCAACAGACCAACGGCATGTTCCCTCCGGTGCCTTGTGCTAGGCTTCTACTGTAAAATGGAAAATGTCGCTGAAAAAAGTCAGTCCATAGGCAGCTGTAGACGTATGTAAGATATTGCACAACCACAAATAAATTCTTAGTTTTCATGTTTTTTTCTGTTCTTTCTTTTATTATTGCCATTTTACTGTGCTGTTCTTGGTTTTCTGAGTCAGTTATATATCTCACCACTTCTGTTCCCCTTTTCCCCTGAGTCTCTTTCCTATGCAGTGACCCACCTGTTGGTTTGTTGTCATTCCCTTAAGGCCTCATTTTACATGTATGTTTTATACTTTTATACCATTTTGTACTGTTTAATATTGTAACCGTATTTTTTAAGGCCTGGCAAAGAGCAATTGGTTAACATGCCTTTATAACATGCACCAGTTATAGAACCTTCTAGAGGGCATATAAGCTTGCTATAGGCTTGCCTCTCTAGGTATAGGATCAAGAGGTCAGTCAGTAAGTCTCTCTAATGGAGTGTATGGAGAAGAAAGGAGGTGTCAAGGCTCTATCCCTGAAAAAAAGAGTTAGTCTTATACCAAGATAGCTTGGGGGCTGTTCCAGGACCTGCAAGGAAACTTGATCTGGTGATTATTCTTCTTGGTTCCTCCTGAGAACTAGAGAGAGAGAGATTGGAGAGAGGAATCCAAAAGTTATACAGTCTGTAAGGAGAATGCGTACAAAAGCCTCATAGCATCACACTAGGACAGTATTTCTCAAGCGTGGCCTTCAAGTACCCACCAACAGGTCATGTTTACAGGATTTCCTTTTTCAGGAGATATAACTGTGGTTGCCTGATTCACTGACCATAATTACCTCACGTGTGAAAGGCTAAGGAAATCCAGAAAACATAAGATGTTGGGGGTACTTGAGGACCGTGCTTGAGAAACACTGCACTAGGATCTAACTGGGCTTTAGGCTGGACCTAGGACCAATTGGCTGGCAAGCTACAGAACTTTAGCAACTTGCACCCTACTGTTTGGAATTGCAGCTTCAGGTTGTAAGTAGAGACTATCGGGAAAAGCTGGTAACCAGACCAGATAGTATTTACCTCAGCAGACAACAGTCATCCCACTGGTATCCCTCTGCGGTAACTATATTATTCTAGTCTGATTTTTGAGGGACTGAAGCATTGAAGAGAACTCATGTTAAAAAGTTGGGCAAGACAAAATGTTCTTTCCATGAACTACTAGTCCCTAGAGTCATGAGCCTATAATGGGGTTAGGGGAGAAAGATACTTCTTAATGATATTGCTCTTGGTTGGATTTGAGTTCAGAACCCAAGTGCTGCTGGATTAACCACTGAACCACAATGTCTATGTTGATAAGTATGGGGGGATAATAGATAACTGTCTTTATCTAGATTATTTTTAAATAAAACCAAGGAAGCAGGATATGAATATGAATGAAGCATGTAATTATATATATATATATATATATATATATATATATATACAATAGTGTACCTTGTTTCTGAATTGGACAGAGCCATTATATGGTATCCATAGACTTTTATGGAGCTTAGCTATAGCTCTACTTTGAATACCTAGAGGAACAACTTAAGTCATCTCACAAGCTCATCTATATGGATCCTGTTAATAATTCTGTGTGAATGGGCCAAGAGGTGAGACCTCAATGATGCTGGATCTTCCATAGCTGTAGGCTAGATTAGAACTCTTATACTGGGTCAATGACCACCAGCTTGTTTTCGATCCACTTTCCGAACTGAGAGCATCGTCTGTAGTTCTCAGGATGTAAAAGAAAAAGATTTAAGTGTTTAAGGGTGTGATATAGTAGTTATACTGCAGTAGTAATTATAATATTATATAGGCATTAGTTGGAGTATTTGATCATAAGAATAGAATGGTATTTTGTAGGTCATTTATGGTTGTGTTTTGGAGGGTTTGTGTTGGTGTATGTATGGCATCGGCAACAATCTTACGTGTATGGAGGCCTCCCTACTCTCCCCAGAGCCATTTTCCATCACTGATTCTGGCTAAATAGGTGGAGCCTCCTTGACCTTTTCCCTCATAGGTCCCTAGAGTAGGACTTCCCTTCCACCAGGTCAAAGGTTCAGTTTGCTACCCCTGCCATGTTCCTAAGCACACTGGCATTGTCTTAGATTGTTAGGTCTGTAAGGACTCTTCTGTAGACCCTCTGGTTATAATATAATAAGTTACTCAGCAGCTAATCCTGACCATGTACATGTAATTTTTCTGCCTCTATCACCTATATTTT